>NC_143581.1:156812465-157160573 GCF_048544385.1 Mastigoproctus giganteus | reverse complement strand
TACCATTATCCGAATGGTTGCTACGTAACAACGTTGTAGGTTTTATACAGATAACATCGATGAATTTGTATGAGTCGATGACAACTTATTAAGTAGTGGTCTTCCTATTAGAGAGTGACATTGTAGATGCTGTGCTCAAAAAAAAGAAGATATTGACGATGGTAAGACGATGATTGTGATGATGATATGATAACAATTGAAAGTGAATCAAAATCAGTGCCGACAATATCACAAGCTCAAGGTGCAATGGACACAGTCAATTTTTTGAAGAACTGAGGCAAGTAATGAGACTTTTAATGTGTTGAGTGTTTTAAGGGAAAACTAAGAAATATCAAAGTGAAATCTTAAAACAAGCATCAATTTAGATTCATAAATAAAGACTAATTGAAATCGTTTTTATTATTAAATAGTCCTGTTTTTAATTACAGAGAAATAAACTGTGTTTAGTATTAAGTGTATGGTTTTAAAATTATAGACAAATAATTGGTGGTCTCCAACAATGCCGGCCCATACATTGACAGAGAAACGGCATTGAGTTGCATGTGTTTGCGTACCATGGGGGTCTCCAAAGCCCACAAATGGGCATTATGTTGATTGAAGGTTCCCTCTCTTGTGAAACTTGCCTCATCCGTGAACAATACGGACGCAGCAAATGTGCTGTCTGCCGCACTCTGTTGAAGAAACCAAGTAGCAAAAGTCCTCCGGAGTGGATAATCCGCAGGCTCCAATGATTGGACGCATTGCAGATGGTATGAACTCATTTGGTTTGTCGACAGTATCCTCCATACAGTGGATTGGGAAATACCCAATCGTTGGCCTATCGCTCGAGTACTCGGATTGCCTTCTGCAAGACGTAGGACATTCTCCTCATTGGCTGGCGTCCTCGTTGTTTGCTCTCGATTCATGGTACCTCTTGTGAAACAACCAGTCTCACTTAACCTTCTGTACACACATGCGAAAATCGTATGATGAGGAGCATGCCTGTGTGGGAAACTTTCCTGGTACAAGCGCAGAGCGGCGTGTCCGTTACAGTCCACAGCTCCATACGCGAGGTGCATGTCGGCCAGTTCAACGTTTGAATACTCGTCCATCCTACTGCCTCGGGAACCGGTAGCAAATGCTGACTTCCACGGGATCGCTGTTCACGCGACCTCCCGTTCATTGTCCTGTACCGTATGACGAAGGCATTTCGGACCCTGCAATGCTATGTGATTCTGATTCATCTTTGTGCCCCCTACACCTCCTGCAAGTTCGTCGCACTGGTAGTGAATCACCCTGTATATTAGATCAAGATCCCGATAGATTTTGGTTTGTGAGTGGTGAAATTTTTTTTGGCGGGAAGTATTATCGGTAATTAAGGCCTAACTAACTGGCTACCTATAGTTGTACTAGCAGTTGTTGGATCGCCTATAGTTCCATGTTAACTATTAACATGGGATCAAGTTAATAAAAATATAAAATAGGAACATGACTTTCTTTCACATGGCTGTCTCTCTGCTACTGCCGTGGGAGCTTTGAGCAGATAGATAGCCATACTAAAAAAATGCCAAGGGCATACCGATTTCTGTGGTCTCGATAACAGTTTTGCTTTTGAAAAAAGAAAAAAAAGGTGAGCAAATTAAAAAGATGTACAAATTTAAGAATACTAATTCTGCCGCTTTATCGGGAAGTACTTAAGACAATAACAGCCTTAAATTCCTACTACTACTAAATAACCACCATTCATAAAACAAAGACAAGAAATAATATGCTGTACGGGTATCACAGTAAAAATCGTACCCCGGGCTTAGACTCTACCACGAAGGACCTGTTAATTCCTGAAAATGGTCAAATAGCATTCGATGCCACCCACCCACCTGTGATTAACAAGAAACCAGATGGTGCCAACGTAAATAAATTCTTCACATACATCGAAGATTACATAGACAGTTTACTCTGGCAGAACCAACTAAAATATAAGAAATGCACTAGTAAACTATGTAAGATGTGCTGATACATGCACAACCCCACAACAGAAAATTTCCCAGTATTTTGCCATAGGCAAAATGTCATTTACCTTATCACATGCAAAGAATGCGGGATACAATATATTGGACAAACCAGTACAGTATTGCATATCAGACTGAACCTACACAGATCGAAAATTAAAAAATTTGTCAAAAGACCCACCAAATGCAAAACCAATATAACTTCAGATAAATATACCAATGAGATAGAAATAAGACACTTCCAAAAACACCAGTTCCCCAATATATCCATAGCTATACTAGCTGTAGAAGAAAACACCAAAAAAAGGGAAATTCTGGAAATCCTCTACATATTACAATACACATCCCTATACCCATACGGATTAAACAATAGGTTCAATGGCGAAACTTCATCTACCCCGGGGCAAAACAATGCACATGCACAATATTCTGACTAACTAAAAATATACACGGCAACACTCTAAGAAACAAAGTTCAACAAGAACACAACAGCATCAATGCACAGAAACTTAACAACTTTGAATTACTGCTGACCGAATGGGATAAAAAAAGTAAAGTGCAGCCATTATCAACCCACTGCAGGATGGAAGCCTCCTCAACAATTCATGCTGAGGGAAATGGACCATAATCTGCCACGCTGGTCCAGTGCGGGTTGGCAGATCGACCGTATTCAGCAGTCAGGGGCTTGAACCCCGGTCTACTCAAAGAGCGTGTGCTACTGCACTCCCGCTCCTGCCCACTCGGCTACATTAACATTAAAACTATCCACAACACCCTGTTTTCACTAAAGCACAGCAAACTAAAAGCCCTAAATAAAATCTGCCTACAATACTCCTTTAAAAAGATACATCTCAAACACACTATAGAAGACATAATCAGATTTAAAATCGGATTCACTCGCTCCGAAAACAAAGCAAAAGAATACTGCATAGTAAAATACCAAAATCGCATTTTCGACCATGTTAACCTCAAAGAAGTCTTTAATAAAACCACCAGAAACCTACCTATAGATTGCAAAAAATTCTACACAGACACACTCAAAAAAGAACTGAACAACAGCGAAACATATAAAATCACCAACTCCACCCATAGCACTATTACTAAAAAACTAATAGCCATGCACAAAAAAGTTAAATTAAAAATCGATAACACCAGATTTCCTTTTGTTTACTGGATTCCAAAATTCCATAAAGTTCCGGTAGGCTGCAGATTCATCACCACATGCAGGAACAGCTATATCAAAAACCCCACTGGAAAACTAGAGGCCAAACTAAGCACAATATCTACCAACCTCACCAATGCCAAATTCATTTCAGACAATAGAAAATACATAGAATACATCAAAAATAATAACATCAGCAAAGTGTACACCTACGACTTTAAAAATCTATTTACTAGCATTTCACACAATAATTTAAAAAGAGTGCTTACAGACTACTACGAAGAAAACCGGGAAAGTCTAGGCTGTAGTAAACAGTACTGGCTAGACTTAATAAATTTATGTGTAATCAATAACTACATACTTATGAGAGACAGCATCTATGTGCAAAGTAGGGGGATGGCAATGGGAGCAAGCAGCTCAAGTTCCATTGCCAACCTTTACTTGCACTACTACAGAAACAAAAATAAAGATGACATAACCTTCTTCAGATACATTGATGACGTCTTAGTTGTCAACTGTGTTAAATTCAACAAATTAGCACTAGAAATGTATCCCACAGACCTGACCATCGAATGTACCACCCCCAAAAGCTATCTACAAGCCATATACCTCAACAGCGAAATAACAATCAAAGAAAATAAAATCTACTCAGGACATTTTGACAAAAGAGACCATTTTGACTTCCAAGCCATTAGACTCACAAACTGGGAGACCAATTTAGCTAAACAAATACATGGTAATGTAATCAGAAATCAGACTAATAGAATAATACACATCTGTGTAACCAGGAAAACATACTAGACACATTACAAAAACTAAAAACTAATTTAATTCAGAACAAAATGCCTATTAAATTCATCGGATACCACGTTAAAGCAGCCATCCAAGCCAATTTAACCCTACATCACCCCAACACCAACCCTAATAGGGTCACAGAGCAACTGTTCAGGGCCCCTATTAGTCTTCCGAGTTCATTATCCTCAGACAAGGCTCACTGTCTGACCGCATTGCAACCCGGACGTCCAAATTCAACCCCTAATACAACAATAACTATAACAGCAGTTCTCGTGCTGGTCCGACTACAATAAACCCCATAACAATCCTAACACTTCATAGCACAAACTTCGCTGGATATTTTACATTAGATAACAAATGGCATACAAATAACAACAAAAGCTAACATGCTACACCACGCCTACAGCTTATAATAAAGTCCAAAGCATCACAAGGTTGAAATTACCGAAGGGGGTACGTAAATATGTATATAGTTATCGCACTGGGCATACACGGGCTGTTATGCTGTAGAAAGGTTATACCAGTCCTTGTCCAGTGGATAACATTACAAAAAAAAAATGTAATCCTTAATTGTAATCCTTAAATTGTATTTACCTAAACATCTATATAGGTATTCACTGTAATCCCTAACCATCGATTACAAATTGAATACAGGTCACCTAATCACAAATTAACACTCCCTTAAACATATATTATTATTAAAAACAGACCAACCAACAACAACCAGACCAGATGGCACCCTGGCCTCCTATAAAGCAGATCCCAGGCAACTTGCACGTCCTTTCTCACACCAACCTACAGCCATACTGATCACAGGTAAATACCTATATACTTTTTTATATTTACTCTGATGCATACCCATTAGTCTTTGGGTCTCAATTCCAGTTTGCAGCCAATAATAATCCAAAATTTAATACTAAAGTTAACTAAAAATTTACAATTGCAGTTTATAAAATTTATTTGATTTACTTGAATTATTAACATAAGACATCCATAACTTAACATGAGTACTTAGAAAGCAAAACTGTTATTGAGACCACAGAAACGGATATGCCCTTGGCATTCTTTTAGTATAGCTATCTATCTGCTCAAAGCCCTCGAGGAAGTAGCAAAGAGACGGCCATGTGAAAGAAAGTCATGTTCCTGTTTTATATTTTATATTTTTATTAACTTGATCCCATATTAATAATTAACACGGAACTATAGGTGATCCAACAACTGCTAGTACAACTACAGCTAGGCAGTTAGTTAGGCCTTAATTACCGATAATACTTCCCGCCAAAAAATATTTCACCACCACTCGCAAACCAAAATCTGTCAGGATCTTGACCTAATATATCAATGCACATATAATGTTTAATTGTTCATCCTACAATAGCATTAATGCCGCATAAATGCAGCATTGTTCGCAACGGAAAATTTAATAAATATAGAACATTGGCTTAAAAGTAGTGTTCAAAAAAAAAATATAATAAATAAAAAAAAAAATATATATATATATATATATATATATAGGTAAATGAATTAGGTGGTAGTATAATAATATAATATAAATAATATATTGGCTTGTCAGTTAAACCAATAACCAAGATAGGTACCTAACGTGACCAGGAAAAAATACATGCTATGCATTAAGCAATATATTACAAAATATATATATATATATATATATATATATATATATATATATAACAAAATATATATATATATATATATAAAAATCGATACATTAAAAAGTTAATTATGGCAACGATACATTATGGCAATCGATACATTAAAAAGTTAATTATTGCCATAATTAACTTTTTAATGTATCGATTTTTATATATATATATATATATATTTTGTTATATATATATATATATATATATATATATATATATTTTGTAATATATTGCTTAATGCATAGCATGTATTTTTTCCTGGTCACGTTAGGTACCTATCTTGGTTATTGGTTTAACTGACAAGCCAATATATTATTTATATTATATTATTATACTACCACCTAATTCATTTACCTATATATACAGACCGATGTAATGTTTAATCGTCTTAGATGGCATTAATTGGTTATGGGAATAAAACAAAATAAAACAAAATAATTTAATTTTACAATTTATATTTATTATAATATTTATATTTCACTTTCACATACTAGGAGATATATATATATATATATATATATATATATATATATATATATAAATTAGGTGGTGGAGCCTGTAGATTATTTAAATATCACAAAAGGTGATATTTAAATACTCTACTGGGTGGGTGCCTGACCTGCTTCCTTGTGACAAAGTGTGGCCAGTGGTTGGTCCCAGTAGGGCCCAACAGCTAAATGGTCAGAGAAACAACAGAGCATAACACTACACAACAAACCACTCCCCACACACTTTTTAAATCTCTGGCCTCCACAGACGTCTGTGTCACACGTACAAAGAATACAATGCAGAGATGAGGGAAATCCCTGGTGCCATCAGACAACTAACACACTTTACACTGTCCTGTTTGACTTACTGACTTATTAAAAAGCTATACATTATATAATTAAAATGACAAAAAAGTAATGAATATAGCAATAGTAAACATCTGAGAACAGTTTGGTGTAATTGTTCAGTTAACCGTAAAAAAGGGGGGGGGAATCCTTTATTCTGCAGCTTTTTCAATTCCAACAAAATACATATGGTATTGCCTTGGGTGTGATACCCTTTCTCAATTTAGAAAGTGATAAAGATTAATAAAAAAGTTTATTATAAACTGCTATCGAAAATTATTTGTTTTCAAAGAAAATAAACGTATGAGATGGTAATTCTTCTAAAACATGCATTGCACAGATTGGAAGTCTAGAAATGCAAGCCAGAACACTTGTCCTCCCCTATCAAATTAGTAAAGGCAATCCTTCTCCTGAATCACAACTATTAAAGATTTGTGAGGATCAGTACAGAGACAATACTGCAATCAAAACAAGTTAACAGATTATGAACTGATCAGTAGAATACAACAGTGTTTGTGGCAGACTTTATGCTGTATTTCACATATGGTAAAAAATAAAAAAAAAGTGCTAGCCATTCTACCAATATTGTGCTGTTGAGGTGATTTCCGTGCTGATACAATCCAATAATGTGTTAAAACTTCAAATATTTAATAAATTCATAGCAAAAGTTATATGACTTTATAAATAAATTTGGTAAATTGTGTGCATGGTTTTAGCAGCTAGCTGACTTTCTTGTGAATACATAAGACCAAAGCATGTTTCTCTACTGCAGTCAAAAACCTGCTCGATCAAAGCAGAATTCACAGAACTCTGTTTGGATCTAGCATCTTTAACTTAAATATAATCGTATTTGGAGGACCAGTTCCATCATTCAATATTTGGGGAGTGGCATTTTTTAGTACCAAATTCAAATGAATCATTTATGCAAAAAAAAGAAAAAACTTTCCAGCCCTTGCTGAACACAGAGAAATGGTAAAACAATGGATGTTTTTCGGTCTGAATTCTGTTACTTTCAGTGTGAGAATCTTCCCGGTACTATTATAAAAGAATTCGTGCAACAATTTTCCTTGGTTGGAGAACTGGTTGAAGATGACGTGCCCATGGAACCCTTAAATGCAAGTCATGTTGGCATCCTAACAGTTCTTCATAATCTTGCTGTGTGTGTGTGAGAGGATCTTCAGCCAGGTGTTAGATAGCACAATTTGGAAAGTAATTAATACCTAGTATCTGTAGATTTGCCATTGGTAACTTGCCACCATTGTTATATGATACAACATATACCACAAACTAAATAGCGTAAGGTTTAATGTAAAACTAGATAGTGAGTATAGTAGTATCAATTAATCAGTAAAATTTACTAATCTTATTAAGTTTCATTGTTTGTTTGTTATTTGGTTTTTAGGAGCATTAGCAACTAAGGCCATATTGCTCCGGGGATATGCGGTGGTCATTCCCTGACCTTTCCGCATCCTCCATATTTGGTGGTCAAGGGCTCGAACCCCGGTCTAATCAAGAAGCGTGTGCTATGCACTGCTGCTCCTGCTCACCTGGCTACGGAGGCGCCAGATTTCATTGTCAATTAAATTGTACTTTTTTAACTAAATACATATAAAATGACCTAGTTTTTACAAACGTAACATCATAAATTAATACATATAACTTGATAGGAGATAAGAAAGTCATATAACCTAACTTGGAGATAATATTCGATATTGAAATACATATATATAGTGTTATAACTGCATTGGGATATAAGTTTAGGGTTGTATTTTGTATTGGAATTTTATTTGAAATTGAATAGAAATCATGACTCAGACCAAAGCAGCAAAGCAAAAGGCTCAAACTAATGGGACTGCTGTGGCTCAGGGGAGAACTGAGGTGGGCGTAGTCCTCTGAAACACAGCCTTTTGAAATGCACTGCTTGTTTGATGTTTGTGGACAATCAGGAACGGGACATGATATTGCCAAGGGGAATGTCTTTGTGGGTGCATGATGTAAGGAGTGTGAGGAAATGAGAAAACAAACTCAGCATTATGGGCCTATATGTGACAGCTTGAAAGATGTAAATTGAGGGGCTCATCAAGCTCTCAGCTGCCCACATCAATGCCAGAGCTTGCACTTGAACATCACGTAACACAGCAGCAACCCCCAAGGCAGAATGCGCTGGTCCTAAAGGAACTAGTTGTTGTCGGTGGCTTTATTGTCAGGGAAACAGGGAACATATTGTGCAAAAAGGATAGGTGGAACAGGACCAGGATATGTATGCCGGGGGCAAAGGTTGATGAAGTAGAGCTGATGATATCTTTTAAGGGCAGAAAAGGTGATATTGTTGTACACATTGGCACTAATGACCTTAAGAGTAAGAGATCTGCAAATTTACTTAACAAGTACAGGTCAGTGCTGGAAAAAAGTGGCGAATTAGGATTGAATCTGAAAGTGTCTGCAATTCTGCCCAGACACGATAGGAGGGAGTCAAATTTTTTCTGGTCTGTTCTTGTTAACAGGAGATACTGCTTCTACAGGGATGGAATTCACTTAAATAGAAAGGGTGCAGAATATTTGCTAATGCTATTGAGGCAGAGTTAGGCAGGTCGGAAATCTGCTAGCTTGGGAGGGGATACACGGACCAAGGTGAAAGTGGTTCTTGCACTGCTTCTATTGAAATGAGCAGCAGCCTGGAAAACAAGGTGCAGGGGATTCCAGAGACTGCTGGGAGTCTCTGGAACAAGTAAATACATGGGCTGTGTTAAGATAGCTAACAATATAAACGGGTGCATGTATACTTGTGCGTACACCAATGCTAGGAGCTTGGTAAATAAATTTGATGAATTTGAGGTGTTGGTCAAAACTTCAAAACACAGATATTGTTGGGATAACAGAGACGTGGCGCCACACAGATATAAGGAATGCAGAACTGGAATTTAGGGAGTACAATGTGTACAGAAAGGATAGACAGGACAGGAAAGGAGGAGGGGTTATGCTATTGGTTAAGAAACACATAAAATCCAAGGAAGTACAGCCAGTTGACATGGCAGAACAGTGCATTGTCTAGTCAGTTTGGTGTGACATAAGCACTGGGAAAGAAAAATTGAGGGTAGGAGTGTGTTATAGGTCTAATGACTCTGATGAATATAATAAACAGCTGTACAGAGAAATAGAGTGGGTCAGTAAATCAGAGTGTGTTATAATTAGGGATTTTAATTTCCCAGATATTGACTGGAATTTGTGTGTTGGTCACTCACACACTAGCAAGGCTTTTGTAGATTTATTGGATGATTGTTTTCTACAGCAGCATGTTCGGGAGTCAACTAGAGGGAGTAATATTCTTGATCTGATTATTAGTGGTGATTCTTCATGCATTAAGAATTTGCAGATAAAGGAACCACTAGGTGGCAGTGATCATAGTGTGCTGAAGTGGGATTTACTGAAAGAGGCAACTACCATCAGG
This sequence comes from Mastigoproctus giganteus, assembly GCF_048544385.1. Classification (NCBI taxonomy): domain Eukaryota; kingdom Metazoa; phylum Arthropoda; class Arachnida; order Uropygi; family Thelyphonidae; genus Mastigoproctus; species Mastigoproctus giganteus. The sequence continues at coordinate 157,150,683 of NC_143581.1, read as the reverse complement.
GGTAAAGGGAAGGGATTTTGCTTTCGTAAAGGTGACTATGGTGGTCTGAGACTGTATTTAAATTCTATACAGTGGGACCAACTGATGATGTTACCAACAGCAAATTCAAAATGGGAAGCATTCAAAGAATTAATCTTGGAAGCTACTAGGCTTTTTGTACCAAGTAAGAAATATTGTACAAGGTTTAGGCCTAACTGGATGTCAGATGAACTAATTAGACATGTGGCAGAAAAGAAAAAAATGCATGGGATACATATAAATTAAAACAAGTGACACGGAAGCCTATGATAGATAGATATAAGCTGGTCTGTAACCAAGTCACAAAGAACGTTAGGCAGGCAAAGGCAGATTACAAGAAATCTTTGGCAAAGGTTGCAAAGAAAAACAGCAGAGTGGTCTTTACTTACGTAAACTCTAGAAGGAAAGGGATGAATCAGATTGGTCCACTGGATATCGATGGTTCAACTGTTGATGATCCTGCTCAGGTAGTTAATAAACTAAATGAATATTTTGCATCGCCATTCACACATGAGGAGTTATTCAGGGAGGGGTATGCCAGAGGTGTATTAAACTCTGGCAGTAAGCTAGATAATCTTGTAATAACTGAGAGCAAAGTTGCAGAGAAATTGTTGAAGATAAACATAAGAAAGGTACCTGGGGTGGATGGATTCTATACAGTTATATTAAAGGAGGCAGCAAAGGAAGTATGCGAACCCTTAGTCATAATTATGAGAGCTTCCTTGGACTAAGCGGAGGTACCCTATAACTGGAGATGTGCAAATGTGACCCCAATCCACAAAGGAGGATCGAAGGGAGACACAGGTAATTACAGACTTGTTAGTTTAACTTCTGTTCCAGGGAAATTAATGGAGGCACTGGTTAAAGAAGCATTGCAGGATCATCTAGACAAGACTTCAGTTAAAGCTCAGACACAGCATAGGTTTGTTAAGGGGAAATCTTGTCTGACCAATTTGATTGGATACTATGCTGTGGTCACAAAGGAACTGAATGCAAAGAATAATTGTGATATCATATATTTGGATCTTAGAAAGGCTTTTGATACTGTTGCACATAGAAGACTGCTGCACAAATTGGAGCTGTGTGGCATTGGAGGCAAATTGCTGCTATGGATAAAGGGATGGTTGAGTGGGAGAAGTCAGAGAGTGGTAATCAGTGGACACTGCTCTTTTGGACTAATTTTATTAGTGGAGTCCCCCAGGGTTCAGTGTTGGGTCCATTGTTGCCTTCTCTGTTTATTAATGATATTAGTGATGGTATGGTATATCAGGTTTAATGTTCAAGTTTGCAGACAATACGAAGGTCAGCAGGGTTGTTTATGAGACTAACGACAGTACGCTGCTGCAACAAGATCTAGAAAAGTTTGTTAACAGGGGAGACTGTTGAAACAGTCTCCCCTGTTAACAAACACAGACCATACTGAGACAAAAATAATAAATACAAGATATATACAGAAATAATAATGGATACCCGCAATATATAGATGGCTCTAAGAGAGCATTTAGGTGTGACAGAAACATTTTCAAGTTTCAAAATCAATTATCATCATTTCTATTATACTAACTGTTGATTTATATGCAACCTGGCTCTGTATATCATTGGAAGACACCAACTTTTTCCTGCCCTTGTATAAACTGGCCTCTTGTGTGCTATGAATGCTCTTGATATAAACAACTCTGTTCTACCTCTACTAGTAAACTGTGTGAGAAACAAAATCAAAGAATTGCATAAGCTAAGTCAAGGTGTAATGATATGTTGGATCCTCGGTCATGTAGGCGGCATCAGTGGCAATGAGAAGGCTAATCAAGCTGCATAAACCCCATTTGATCCAGTTGAAGAGAAGAGATAGTTTTAGTGAAATTGAGTATTGGAATAATTTTATTACCCATAGATATATCTTAATAGGAAATTTACAGTATGACCCTTCCTAGTATATTGTCCACTTCTTGACTCAATCAGAAAAGTGTCTTTCTATCAATCCTAGGCACAGTGTATCCACTAACATTGTCTTAAATACTTGGAGATAAAGCCAGTATGAAAGACCTTTAAAATTATCTTAAGATCAAACTCTGTGATCAAATATAAAGTCATAAAATTAATAATATACATACTTCACTTCTTAAATAATATGTGATTATTATTTAATAAGCCTTTTTAATTATTCTCAAGGAGAATAGTAGGTGTTTCTCTCACCAATTAAGGAGCTACCTCATTTGTTTGGTTTTTCTTGCATTTGTTCCCATGCACTAACTGCAGTGCATCACATTATGGGTAAGGTGTGACAGCCATGATTTATTTGTTCAGTACAGTGTCTGCATGCTCCTATGTATTTATTATTATCAGGAATTTAAAAAGAAATTGACTATTTCTTTGCATGAGAAGTATGACCCAGTCTGAAATTAACTAGTTTTTTTTTTTTTTTTTGAATAATAAAAACATTACTACACTCTTTTTCTTCAATGTATATTGTACCTACTAACAAAAATTCAAAGAAATTCAGCTATTGGAAGCTAAGTTGGAAACTTGAAAAACTAATGTCAAGTTGATAATATTGCATTGTGCACTGGATAAAAAAAGAATTTAGCATTATTGTAATTGATTTATTTTTGGAAGCAATATTGGTACAGCACCTTTTCTGGAAGTATATTTGATCTTCTAAACAAACTTTAAAGAAAACATCAGTGTTATACATTTCCAAAACTTCTCGTCAAACAAATTTTGCATCAGTCTTACTTTGTACATGCAATGGAAAGGAAAGGAAAGGAAAGAAAGAAAAAGGCATGTGATACACCTAATGGAATGTGTTTTGAAATTTGTATTGTTATAAAATATTTTAATATTTCTTTGATATGCATTTTACATAATAATGAAATTTCAAGGAAAGATTATATGTCAAGTTATAATTACACAAGCCAGAAAATTCACAATCAAATGTGAGATGCTGCTACAACTATCAGAAAGTCTGCATTTTTTGTTATAAACTACATAAAAAGATATATTTTACTTGAAAATGGATTAACGCTATTTTTTTTTTTTTTTTTAAACTATGGCAACTATAGTGTGAGAAATTGTGTGTATCACTAACGATGTCCAGATGGTCTGTACATACTGCTATCATGCTTTAAGGTGTCTTATAAGCTGCAGTGTCTTTATATGATGCCCTTTGGGAATATTAGCAAGTATTTACCATCTGAAGAAGCAGAAAATAATCTCCACTTCTACACCACAGTAACAAATAACGTTTGGTACAAGAAAAGGTTACTACTGTTGGATTTTACCACAAGGAATTCTCAAGAATAAAACATCTACACAAAATGAGAACATATGCTCAGTCAATAATGACTGAGATCACTTGCATTCGTGGAAAAAAATAATAAAATTTCAAACACTGGTGTTTGAAATTTGTAATGCAGCTTCCAGTAGATAAATAAGTATTGGTAGAAGCATATGATGCAAGAAAGCAAACTCATATAGCATCAGCCAAAAAAACAAAAAAAAACAACACCTTCCTGTTTCACCCATTCATTAACTCCAAATGTTTGTCTAGTTCTGCCTTGAATTTATTTAAGCTGTCAACTTCTAGAATTACAGATGGAATAATGAAATAAAATAAAATAAAATGATAGAAAAGACTGTAAAATAACATTTACAAAAAACTTTTAATTATTTTAATTATTTGACCGGGCGCATAGATTCTGGGACCGCAAGTGGCTGGAAAGTTTGTGGATTGGATCCTCTGGTAACAATAGTATAAACAGAGACAGGGGAGTTAGGCTTCACCCCCTTTTTGAGGCGGTGGTTTTGACAAGAGACAAACGTTTTAATTTTCCACGGGTCCAGACCACTTCTGGTTCTGGTACAAGTGAAAGGAATGCTGAGTATGCGCCTGGTCATCCACGTGTGCCATGAACCTGGTATTTAAGGATGTGTCGTTTAAGTCTCACTATTACTGAGGAAGGAGGAAGACACCTCCGAAAGCTCTAGTAGTGTTTTTATCGTCTTTTTATCGCTTTTATATTTATATTTTAATGCATTTTAACTTATTTACTTATTTTACTTTTGTTATAGTTTAGTTTTTTGTAAATAATTAAAAGTTTTTTGTAAATATTATTTTACAGTCTTTTCTATCATTTTATTTTATTTTATTTCATTATTCAATCAGTCATAAACGGTTGGTGTGTGTGTTTAAAATTGGTGGTATGAATAATCCCAACCTCAGAGGCCTTATTGCAGATACAGATGGAAGTTTGTTCTAGCAATTAACTACCCATTGGTAAAGGCAAATTTCTGCACATCTATTCTACAACTGTCTTTTCTCAATTTGTTATGTTCTCTCAGGTGACTAATCTGGGCAAGAGGAAGAATCCCATCAGCATTGAGCTTGCTCAAACCGTTTAAGGCCTTATACACCTCAATCAGGTCACCTTGCAGGTGCCTATCCAGACAGTGCAATTTGCGGAACTTAAGTCTTTCTTTGTAAGAGCAACCCTTTGTTATGTTCACCAATCTCGTTGCCATTCTCTGTACTGTTCGAGCAGCTCTACATCCTTCCTAAAATGGGGCCTCCAGACCTGTATGCAGTACTCAAGGCGTGGCCTGACCATTGCCTTATATGAGGGGATACTCACTTCATTATCCCTGCTAGGAAAATTAATATATATCATTGACAAGACACCATGAGGTACTCTTGCAGACTGTGTGGAGGTCTCATCATCACACTGTGATCACTTCCACATGTTGTCAGTTGGATGCACTTCCCTAGATTTTGTTTGTTTCTTAACTAACAGCATAACCCTCCTCCCCTCTTATCCTGTCTATCATTTCTGTACACATTGTACTTTCCAAATTCCAATTCTGCATTCCTTATATCTGTGTAACACCACGTCTGCTATCCCACCTGCCTTTGTTGTTTTGACCAGCACCTCAAATTCATCAAATTTATTTACTAAACTCCTAGCATTGGTGTACATGCAAGTACATGCACCTGTTCTTATTCCTAGCTACCCTAACACAGCCCATGTATTTACTTGTTCCACGATGACTCCCAGAAGTTTCTGAAATCCCCAGAAACTTGTTTTTCTGGCTGCTGCTCATTCCAATAGAAGCAGTGCAAGAATAACTTTCACCTTTGCCAATGGCTACTTTTAACCTATCAGTCCATGTACCCCTCCCAACTAACAGTTTTCCGACCCATCTATCACTGCCTCGTTAGCATCAGTAAATATTCTTGCACCTTTTCTATTTAAGTGTATCCCATCCGTGTAGAAGCAGTTTCTCTTGTTAACAAGCACAGACCAGGCTGGGAAAATTTTACTCCAAGAGCCTTGCACAATCTCTCCAGGGCTGAATTGATTGACAAGGCTCTCATCTTATACTCCCTTATACTATGGGCTGAAGAAAACCAACATTGCATGTTTGTTTTCTTCAGCCCATACATGCTGATTGTGAAAGTTTTGGATTCCGTCTCGTGTGAACCATAGGGCAGAAAAGTGAGGAATTGTACCACACTGCTGCAAGAACTACTGGAAGAACATTACTTGCTCAGGGTAATCTGCTGGTGACAAGGCCTGTACCCATTGCAGATGGTAAGGATACAGTTGGTGTTCTCGCAACGCTCTCCAAATAGTCGAACGTCGAACAGCCAGTTGCATTGCTATTCTGCATGTGCTGATTCCAGGAGTGGCATGCACAATATCCAAAATCTCCTCCTCTGCTTCAGGGGTCGTAGATCTTGGTCATCCTCTGTCGGCAGCACGAGGTGTAACGGTCCCATGTTCACAAAGGCGGTGATGGATACCTTCAAACGTTTTCCTGTCTGGACATCTTCATTCTGGGAACCTTTCGTAGTACAAACAACGAGCCTCCAGAGCATTGCCATCCGCCAAACTGTACGTAAAGTGCATATCCGCTTGCTCCTGATTTGAATACATGATCGGAATGGAAAACAACCAGATTCTGTCATAATACAACGGTAATTGATTCAACAAGTGTTAACCTGCAATACGGCGAAATAAAAATTCTTCAAATTAATGGGCAAAGATCTCGTGCAGCGGCAGACGAGATTAGGAAAGCTGCTGATGAACTGGGGTTTGATATTGTATGCTTGCAAGAACCGTATTACTCTTCTCAGGTAGGGGGTTCAGCGTATAAAGTTATAGGATATCCAATTTCGGCAAGGATTATTGCCTCAAGTGACGATCGACCCAAGGCCGCCATAATTGTTTTTAACAGTGAACTAGTAATAACAACTATCTCAAGTGAATGTTCTGCTACCACAGTTTGTATCCTGGTTTCCTCCAGGGACCAGTCGTTTTATCTGGTTTCCCAATATTTTCCTCCCTCAGAAGATATTCAGCCAGCCTTACACAGACTTGACAGGGTATGTAGCAGATTTTCAGCTAAAAACTTACTAATTACAGCAGATTTCAACGCTAAGTCTACACTTTGGAACAGTGGCTTTTCTGATGCTCGAGGCGAGCAGTTGGTTGATCTGATCTTGGATCATAATCTCTGTGTAAAGAACTTGCCAAATAAACCATATACATTCTCGACGACAAATGGTGAATCTAATATAGATGCTACTTTAACCTCCATTAATCTGGTGGATAGGGTGCAAAATTGGGACGTCAATCCGTATCTAATTAATAGTGACCATCGAGCAATCACCTTCTTGATTTTACCGAAGGATAGGCAAGTGAATATAACAATAAGGGATTTAAGGCGTTTTCGGATGGACAGGGTGAACTAGACCAAGTTTCGTGAATATCTGAATACAATTTTTAATGGAGATGACAAAGTAATCATTAACACCTTAACAGCAAAAGAATATGTTTTTCTGGTTCAATATCATTTATATCAAGCGATGGCCTACTCGACGAAAAGAAAACAGACAGGAAGAACTTCTGTCCCATGGTGGTCTTCGGCACTAGCTGAATTGAGACAACAAACTCAACAAGCACGAAAAGCATACCAAAGGAATAGGCATCTATCGGACGCAGACACTCAGGCTTTGAAAAATGATTACAGAGACTTGAGGAAGAGGTACCATAAAGCAATTGCTGATAGCAGGCAAAATTGTTGGCAACGTCTGGTGAAGGAAACAGGAAATGCTGACCCTTGGGGTATAATTTATAAGCTTTCAAGAAATAAACTTTTGTGTGGTGAAATTTACAACACGATAATTAGAGAGAATCAAGAAACTTCGGACTGGGAATCTATAGTCGAAGGGATAGTGAGTAGCCTATTTCCGGAAGATTTGCCGTTTATGGATAGCCCTGATCAAGCGGAAATTAGACGCATTAATCGTGAATATAAGGGGACAACCGAAACTGCCATTTTTAATATGCTTGAGCTAGGTGCTGCAGTAGCTAAATTGAACCATAAAAAATGTCCTGGCATTGACCTCATTGAGAATCAAGTAATTGAAAAATTTTATGAATTCTTCCCTGAGATTTTATTAAACTTATTTAATAAATGCCTGCTAGAAGGGCTTTTCCCTCTCGAATGGAAGCTTGCGCTCTTAAAAATCTTGCATAAACCGGGAAAGCCAAAAACAAACCCCAGAGCATACAGGCCAATCTCTTTATTGGCAAATCTTGGCAAATTATTTGAAAGGATGATTGCCCCAAGGATTTTTAAATTATTTACAGAACATAAACTCTCCTCTGATTGCCAGTTTGGATTCAAAAAAGGACGTTCCACTGAGGACGCAATCTCAACCCTGCTGACTTACATTCAGGAGGCAAACAGCAAATATGTTCTTGCTGTTTTTATTGACTTTGAGGGCGCTTTCGATTCCCTTTGGTGGGAGAGTGCTCTCAGGTCACTGCAACTGGCAAAGTGTGATGACTACCTGTTCAGAGTCCTCAGATCTTACCTTAAGGATCGACAAATTAGAGTATGTGCAAAGCATTTATCATACACGACTACCGTTTCAAGAGGATGCCCTCAGGGTTCAGTCTTGGGACCTCTCTTTTGGAATGCAGTGCTAGACCAGTGGCTCACGAAGGATAGCGATGAGTTCATCAAAGTTGCATATGCAGATGACTTGGTGGTGGCGGTGCAGGGAGGATCAAGACAAATTCTCGAACAAAAAATTCAGTCAGTTTTGAATAATTTAGTGGCATGGGCGGGTTTGAATAAACTAAAGATTTCTGTCACCAAGACCAATTTCATGGTGTTTAAACACCACTTCGATTATGGAAGGCCGCCAAAGGTAACCCTATATGGTACTCAAATTCCATATGTACAGAACACCAAGTATTTGGGTTTAACTTTAGATGATCGTCTCAGGTTTCATGTACATGTCACTAAAATCAATGAAAAAATCAAAAAGTTCGTAGCTGCAGTTGTTAGAATTTCCCGCAAGGAATGGGGTTTATCCAAAAAAACTCTGGTATTGTACTACAAGACGATATTTCTTCCCATTGTAGATTATGGTGCTGGTATTTGGTTTGCGGCTGCTACCAAGGTTACAACTAAAGCCAAGCTTCTGTCCCTGCAACGTACAATGTTGCTTACAGTTATACGCGCTCCAAGGACAGTGTCGACAAATGCCTTACAGGTTATTGCAGGTACCATCCCCTTGGATTTACACATTATTTTCTGAGGTATTGTATATAACTTAAAGAAGGGAAGGGCGTTACAAATATTGAATATCACCTCTAATCCAAATAACAACATAAAGGAGGAAAAACGTAGAATTTGGGGCGAGCTTGTGAATTGCTGGCAGCAACGTTGGGATTTGAGTGAGTATGGAACCATTACAAGAGGCTTCATTCCAGCCGTAAGCTTTTCAATGGACAGGAGGGTGTCGTCTTGGTTTGCTCCCACCATGACCACGAGTTACTTAATCACTGGACATGGCTTAAGGGCCAAACTATTTGAAAGAGGATTAGAACCTGACCCCTACTGTTCGTGCGGTGAGGTGGAATCTTGGAGACATGTCATCCTTGAATGCGGACTGTATACTTCAGACAGGCAGGAATTACTAAATAGGTTGCCAAACCTCACGGAGAATAATTTACCTCTCTTGGTTCAGAGGTGGGACATCTTTGCTTTGCTTCAGGAATTCTCGGCCAAAGTTTTTAAAAGAAGACAGGAGCTAAGAAATCTATTGCAGGATACCAATTAAGGGAAGTGCTGCACATTTGACGACAGAACATTTCGTGTAATGTCATCTTTATAGGATGTTTCTTGTCTACAGCGAGATGATCTTCTGCTCCTGGACACCCAATTGCAGGCTTGCATTTGTGGATGGACTCTAAAGTGGAGATAATGTTAATGTTAATGTTTCTAAGTGTTAAGTTAATGTCATTCTAAGTGTATGTATTTGCTATTTACATGTAAATAATCGTATAATGTTGCTTTTGTTCAACAAGTGTACATTGTTCTTAGTTGGAAATTTTTTATTTTTATTTTTATTTTTTATTATTTTTTTTTTCGCTGGCCTCCAAGTTTGGGCAGCCTTGGGGGCGGGATTGCTGGCACCTACCAGTATAGCGCTACTTCCAGTAGGTGCAGGATTTGTGCATTACAGCACACATAGAGAATGGTGGATCCAGGTGTTAGTTAATCCCTGGTGGCGAAATGGCCTGACATAATGCTCTTTTTTTTCAGGCCTGTTTTGCAGACGTTCTGAGCTTTCTCAGGAGTAAAAGGTGGAGATGGGCTTGTGTCTAGGAGCCACCCTTCATATCAGGACACACACAATTAATGTACAGAAAGACTACAGTATTTATAAGAGCATGTATTTAAATTTGTATATAAATATTGTATATAAATTGATTAATATTGTATATAAATTGATTAAGATATCTTGAGAATGTATATACAGTTGTGTGTTAATAAATAAAATAAAAAAAATAAAAGTACCTTGTGATGTACACCATGGCACTGAATGACACTTGTATAATTTTCCTGTCTGTTCAGGTTGCTACAGTTAATAATAGAGTGCACATATTATATAGACTATAGGCTGACTCTGTTAGTCTCTATACCAATTGACGGGTATACTACAAGTAAGTAATAAGTATTATATAGTTAATAAGAATAGAATCAATATGTGTATATAAATGGTGTGACCTATCCATAATGTTCTAACAGTAATTAGTTGTGGAATCCTGGTAAAGCTGCTAGGAAAGCTGCTGGGACGCTGCATCAACCTGAGTAAAGATCATGGACTGAGGACAACCAATGCAAAAAGGACAGTATTATTCATAATGCACACTAACACCATGGTACTGAATGACACTTGTGTACTTTCCTGCCTATTCAGGTTGCTACAGCTATCAATAGAGTGCACATATTATATAGACTATAGGCTGACTCTGTTAATCTGTATACCCAATTGACAGGTATACTACTAATAAGTAATAAGACACCTGGGGAACAATGAATGACTAGGCTGGATGCTTGCTGACAAAATGGTTAAACAGTTACTGCACTTGTAGGCATTAGACAAAACTGAAGTACTGAACATAAAACTGGCCACCCAGTACATGCACAGTTCACTGCGAGTCACAGGCTGAGCGGCCGGAAACAGGCGGCCCACACTGTAAAGGCGATGTATGCCTTACTGGGGCCCTCACCTGAAAACTATGAAGTACGATATTGCACTATGGAGATTGTAGCATGAATGGTGGGGATATATATCCATACAGATTCCCCTGCTGCAACAGTGTAGAATGGGGGGTATCTTGTGAATTACATTCAAACACCCAGCTTGTCCGTGCTGCACTATCCAAGCATACCATACACCTGGCTATATCTCCTGTACCAATCAGGTACTTAGAGAAGATGAGGGTTGTGAATGAGGGAGTACAGGAGTGGACTCCTAATGCATAGGCTCCCCCACTGGAAAAGAGAGAGGAAAGAGAGAGGAAAAGAGAAGAGGACAGGAAACAACTGTGACGTAATAATTAATTGTAAGATCCTCGAAACTAACAAGTACTAGTTAACAATATACTGATATAATGGGTAAATAATATTATGATATTGTATTATAAAGATTGTAGCACGAATGGTGCATGACCAGAGGCGCGGCCCTGGGCGATGTCTAGCCATATGCTATATGTTTTTTTTTTTTTTCTCTCCTGCACGTCTGCCCTGGGCGGGTTGGGCCCGCTGGGGTGGACCTGCAGGGATTGTTCCCTTGCCCCCTGTTCTAGGACAGGATTGAGCCCTGCGAGATGGGGGGTGGAGACTTTTAGGGATATAGAAAATTAGAGCAATTAGTAGAATCTGGCTGCCTCCTTGTGGCTAGGGATGGGAGCGGGGGGGGGGGGACAACTCGCCCTCAACCCCCTGCTGCTAAATGCCAGAAGCCAGCCACATACAACACAAAACAACACACTACACACACTAAAATAACATTAAGTTAAACCCCTAACCTTACTCAACTAAATTTCTAACCACGTAGACCGACTTAAACTTAAAATTTAAACCTTAAACTTTAAACTTTAAATTTTTTTTTTCCCACTTAAAACTTTAAACTTAAAAACTTTTTTTTTTTTTTTTTTTTGCATTAGATGAATTAAATAAAATCCTGCTGGCAAAAATAAAAGCTTAACAAACGGCGGATATAGGGGAAACCCTGGAAACCGCCAATAATTACAAAACTACTTTGCAGTACCTTGTGATGAAGGAAATCACCTGCGGGAGATAAGGCATTCCGGTTAATAACTCGTGAACTAAACATTTCTGGAATTATGTTGATATAAAATATTTTTATTGTCTACATATGAGGAACTCATTCCTGAAATTATGCTATTTTTGAGACACCCTGTATATATATATTTAAGTATCAAGTTAACGTTATATGAATTTCATATCTCCTATCAAGTTTAAGTTATATGTATTAAGTTAAAATGTTACATTTGTAAAATCTAAGTAGTTAATAGGTAATAAATTTATCTGTTGCCACCTATGTGGTTTGAACTCTCATGCTAAATATTTGCGATATATCTACGGCAAATCAAATTCTAAAGGCTCTACGAATATTACTGTTGTACGTTACAGTCTATGTGACAAGTTAAATTAAGGCGTCTCCGTAGCCAGGTGGGTAGGAGCAGCAGTGCATAGCACACCCTTCTTGATTAGACTGGGGTTCGAGCCCGTGACCACCAAATATGGAGGATGCGGAAAGGTCAGGGAATGACCACCACATATCCCTGGAGCAATATGACCTTAGTTGCTAATGCTCCTAAAAATCAAATAACAAAACAAACAAGTTAAAGTTAAGTTATTAAAATGCATAAATAGTTCTAAAATCTGTAGTTTATAATCCTCTGCTGGTACTGATTACACTGCTACAAGTATGTAGAAACTTCTAGTATCTGTTATATTGATAAGAAAACATGGTGGCAGAATTTGAAAGTTACTATCGATACAATGCCATCAGAAGTCGACTGTGATTTTTTATGCAATTACAAGGCTGAGCAAAGAATAAATACACCAAATTAATCAGAAAATCACAAAGAAATGCTGTACTACTAAATTTAAATCAAAAGTTATAGAAAAAGAATAATATGAAATCAATAAATAAGAAAATCCACTTAGCAGCTTTGACACTATGTGGCTCCCACTAGCCTCATCGTTTCAATTTCTTTGAAAGTTAGTAGATTTTTGTTAGTAGATGTATGTACTGCTACTTTTTTCCCCCTTTTAAGAAACAATATTTGGTGCAGAGAGTGCATTTTTTTCTTTGAATAATAGGAAAGCTATTTATTGCCCTGGATAAAAAAAAAATGAAAAAAATGAGTTTGTGTTGTTATAATTGTTTTTTAGGCAGGATATTGATATAGCATGGTTCTTGGATGTATATTTGATCTTCTAACAAAATTTTTCTGTTGATTTCTGTGTTATAAACTTCTGAAATCTGTTGTCAAACAAGCTTCACATTCGTCTTATCTTGTGTGCAAAAGAAAAAAAAAAGCATGCACTACCCATAATGGATATTGTTTTTTAGAATTTTTATTATTTCAAAATATTTCATTTTTATAAACATTTGACTTAAATTTCAAGGAAAATTTTTCATTGGAAGTTCTGTTATAATTTTCCAAAAATCAACATTAAATCAAAAACAGAAAAGCACTAAATCAAATACATTTTTTTTTTTTTTTTTTTTAAATGACTACTATTAATAACAAATAAAGGATTTGTGAACTAGATAATATTACTGTCAGGGGAGGGAATTTATAAATGCTGGTGCATTATAGAGTTTCTCTTCAGATCTTCAGTTATATAACAGTAATTGTGTGGTGGGGGGCCATTTTAGGCATAAGCTTGTTACCTTGCATTAGCTCTCTGCTAATTTGAAATATCATTATCCTCAGACTATCTTGCCAATATCAGCTGCTACAGTAACAAACAAGAACTCTTAAGATGTATGCAATAGTTACTTTGACCCATCTCATCTGATAAATGTATATCTATATTAAACCTGTCTCCTTAACTAGTAGTTTACCCAAACCCTCAACGTATCTTTGGTGATACAGCCAGAAACCCTTGCACTACCTTTGTTCAAATGAATCCCATATTTACAGAATAGAACCCTTCTCTTTACAAGTATGGTCAATGATAAATAATTTCTCCCCAAATACCATGCAGAGCCCAAGTCTTGAGTTAACCCACAAGGCTTTCAGCACATAGTCCTAATGTGTCTGAACAGAATTGTGGACAATAGCTGCCAACTCATTGAATTTATGATAGTCTGTCCTTTTTACTCTTTTTACTTTTTACGTTGTAATATAATTTGATCTTCTTTCAGCTCACCGTTGTAATATAGTTTGCGACAAAAAATTTCTGTCTTTTTGGAAAAGTCAGTTTTTCTCCATTATTTTCTTTTCATAAAAATTAATAAAATTATGTTAAAATTGGTATTTTTTTTTTTACTTTATGAATTCCTTTTAATCTTGATCAGCGAATTGGCTGTCAGGTGTGCTGTGGTAGTTAACATTGCTAAACAGAAATGCACAGTAATAGCATTCTCTGTTATGTGCAGTAGTTTCATAGTGTTTGTGTAGAGCCAAGCTAATTGACAGTGACTTTCAGTAAGATGCCAAATAAATGCAATGTAAAATTTCAGAAGACACATACACAAGGCCATGCCGACCGGGATAGTCGGGTGGGTAAAGTGCCTGCCTGGCAACCCAAAGGTCGCGGGTTCGAATCCCGCCTCGGGCTTGGATCAAAGTACTGCAAAAAAAAACCTTGGGAGGTGCATTATGGCCACAGAAGCCTATGCACCAACAACTACCAAAAAAAAAAAACAAGGCCATCTATTGTGAACTCTGAAAAAGGTAACATGTTCGTTTTGTATACTGTATTTTAATGAATTTTCGGTTTCAAACAGTGAGAAACGATGTAATCAGACAAATCAGCATTATAACAGCAAGCTGCGCATAGAAAGAAATGTAGAAGTAGATGTTGCATTTCATAGTGATGATTATGTCAGAAATGCTGAATGGTTATTTATATCTTTTGTTATAGAACATAATCTTCAGTTGTGCTGAGTATGCAGGTGCATTGTCCGGAAATGTTTCCAATAGTGAAATAGCAAAAAAGTAAGGTTGTTAAAGAACAAAAACAATGGGCATTGTTAGTGAAAGTGCACAGACAGGGAAGAGGTAATGATGGTTCTGAAAAATGGGCAGTTTTCAATTGCTACAAATGGCATTAATCAAAGTGATTCCAAGCAATGTCCCATTGTGGTGACCTTTCCTAATAAAAAAAAAAGTCAAATTAAAAGCAGCTTTCTGTCCGAACAAGCATTGGAAGGTGATTACAGGGTATAATATTGTACAGTCAAAGCTCTTTATAGCAACCCTCTTTTTAACGTCCCAACATGGTATAACATCCTATGCGGTTGGTCCCGGCCAGTTTCTCATTAACCTAATGCTGTTTTACATTCAGTATAACAACCTTAAAATAAAAAGATTTATATATAATGGCCATAAATTTCAACCTCTTAATCCGAATTTTTAATTTTTTATTACAATATTCATGTTTAAAAATGACATAATGATTCAAATATATTGAAGAGACTGACGAGCTTGCTGCCTGACCATGAGAAATCATTTGTTAAGATTTCCTGCACTCCTTTCTCACAGTGCAGTAATGAAATGAACATCAGCTAGAATTTAATAATTTCATTAGTTAGAGCGATATGTTTATTGGTATGGCTCTAATAAAATGGACAGCGTTGCCAATCACAAATAAAATTACAGTTTTGCAAGCTGTAGATAATGGTGTGCATTCAAAGACTGACATTGCCAAACAGTTTGGCATTCCTAAGAGTACTCTGTTCACTATTCTGAAAGATCGGAAAAAGATTGAAAGTTTTGAGAAATCTGCATCACTGGGTAGGATTCAAGCACGAAAGGCAAAGTATCGGGATCTTGAAAAGGTACACTTGGAATGGCTAATTATGATGCATGCAAAAAACTTTCCGGTGGATGGTAATCTTTTGCTTAAGACTGAATTGTTTGCATCGAATGGATATTGAATCATTTAAAAGTTCAGAAGGATGGTTTCTGAAATTAAAGACTTGTCATAGCCTGACGAGTCTTTAATTTCTTTTGCCATGCACTTTCAAAAAAGTGTGTGGTGAAAGTACAGCTGTGGACACTGATGCTACAAAAAAATGGAAGGAAAATTGTTTAAAAAATGTTTTGCTGACATACGACCACAATGACATCTTCAATGCTGATGAAACTGGACTTTTTAAGGTTTCAAGACAATACTGACTATCTTTATCTGTATTGCAATGGATGACATCACAAATCTGTGAAGAATATATCAGAGACTTAGATCACAGGATGAGTGAGAATTGAAAAATTTTGCTGTTTGTGAATAACTACACCCCTCATTGTCAAGTAAATGATCTATGTGCAATCACTGTTGAGTACCTACCACCGAATAATATTGTCAGTTCTTCAGCCACTTGATCAAGGTGTAATCCAGTGTTTTAAGAAAAACTACCGAATGCTATTAAACAAAATTGTGCTATGTGTTGAAAGCAAAATTCAATGTGAAATCAACACCTTGCAGGCAATGTGTTTATGTGTTTCAGCATGGGATGAAGCTGATTAAAAAGTGATTGCCAACTGCTTCAAACATGCTGATTTACCTTTGAATGATGCAATGTGTGAAGTTTTGCTTGCTTCTTCTATTAATTGTGAAGAATAGTCCGATAATAGGAAAGAAATATTTGGTTATGTGCATCATCATCTAAACTTACAAGAAAACTTAGGCTTCAAAGATTATGCACACGGAATATTTCAGGATATGCAAAATGAAGAGGAACGCATTGCAGATGTAATGGAATCTTCTGAAATTTGTAGTGATGAAGATGAGGAATCTGCTGTAGTTGAACAAGAAGTTTCAGTGAAAGGTGCTCATCAAGGATCAGAACTTGTATGTCAATTTTTTTCAAGTGCAGCCTAACTACGAAAGTGAAATAACTTCTATTGCACACCGTCATAATTCTCTTTTAAAACATGCTCTACCACTGAAACACATGTTTTGACAGATTATTTTAAAGTATTAAACAATTATCTTGTTAGATCTTGATAGGTATGTAGTGAAATTTACAATTTAATTGTAACCTTACTGCACTCTACAATCATAATTTTTTTGTTTCATACTACAGTACATATCATAAATATGATTATATTATATTGTACTAGTAGATTTACATTAAACTTTCAAACTTTTGCTTGTTTTGTTGCTGATTTTATGAACAATTGATATAACATCCTTCCAATATAATGACCATTTTTCTCATTCCCCTGGGGAGGTCATTATATAGATCTTCAACTGCATATCCTCTTCTGAACAATCTGAAAGTATGTGGAATTCCTTGGAAAAAACTGTCTTTCACTTGTTGGTAATTCACTTATGATGTAGGCCTTAAAACTTGAATAGTATGGGTATTAAAAGAGGAGATTGAGCACTTCACAGACTGTTCTTGTCATTTTATTAATTTGTGTGCTGTAAAGGGAACTACATGCATTCTTATGAAAGTGGTGGTGGAAATTGACTACTATCTAGAAAGAAGTGCTAAAAGGAAAGACAAATTTCATAATTTGCTGCATGCCACTGAAGTAAAAAAAAAAAAGATTTTTGAAGCATGTCTTTACACATTGGCTGTATTTGGTTAAATGTGTTAACTAGACCATTAGAACAGTGCAACCTGCGATAAGTCTATTTAATGAGGAGGTTAGAAGTGGTCAGAAAAACAATATGAGCACTTTTTCAGAGTTAGCAAATTGAAAACTATAAAAAGCAGTCAATAGCAAGTGGCACTTGACTCAGTTTCAAATCCAGTTCATGATCCAAAATCTTTGAAAGAAGATCATGACAATTGATGAACTCAAGAAAATTAACTTTGAATTGCAAACATCTGGTAAAACCATTCCTGAACAGCTCAAGCAAGCTGATAATTTTAGACATTTTATCCTCACTTATGCAGAAAGTCTGTTTATGTTTCTTTCTTGAATAATGTAACTTGCTTGTTTCTTTTAAATGTTATGCCAACATTTGAAAATCTGAAGTCCATAGTTCTTCAACTTAGTGTATGTCACATCCCTGTACCAAGGTCATTACTCCTGGACAGTTTGAGTAATGTTATGTGAAAATTTATTTTATGAACAGTTTTCAAATCTTTTACTTTTATTTTGAAAATTGATTACCATAGCAGACTAAAACAGAATGATGATTTTGACTTAGTCTTTGTCATTTCTTCTGCCAGATTGTGGAGTATAAAACAAGAGGGGAAGATTCCATTATTTTTTCACTGAAGAAGCAATTTATGGCTGCATGTCACTACCTAGTGCCCAAGTTCCCATTGAAAAATCTTCTTAATAAATGCTCAGGTAGCACGGAGCATTTATTAAAATCTTCTTAATAAATGCTCAAGTTTTGTGGACATGTTTCCAGTACTCCTTGGTGTTGTTAAAAATAATGTAACTACGGGACACTTGTGAAAGGGAAAAAAATTTATGTACAGTGGTCCTTTGTTATGGAATTTTAAAATGCACAAGGAAGCTTGAAAAATAAAAAATTATTCCAAATTTTACTTGGCATTTAAACAATTCCTTATAGCAGTGCAGAGTATGAGAGAATATTCTGCTAGGTTAGAAAAACAAAACTGAGGTCAAATCTTTTTCTAGTGAAACTGGGAAATGCTCTGATAGCCAATTCTAGATAGCAGGGTCATTGTTATTAACAAAATTTTAACTTAATAGTTCTAAAGAGTGTGAAGTTTGCAATATTATCTTTCTTGAAGCAATCAGAATCATTTGTCTAATAGAAATCCAAACAGAAATCCACAGACAGAAAAATTCTGGGTAGCTAGTCGTCAATCATATTTTATTGGTAAACAGTCCTATCACTGTACATTAATAGTGACATATAGTTTTAGTGTAATGGAGACTTTACTAACACTTCCTGCTTTTTGCAAAAAAATCCTTCTATTTTGGCTAAACCTGCTGTTTCCCTCCTGCGTACAAATGCTTGTTCTCCTATTTTTTGAAAGTCAAAAGTCAATAGCTATGGCAAACATGCATAATAACCTAATTCCCGGCATTTTTTCAGCATGTTCCTCTATTTATCCAACAAATTGTGTGAGCTTCCATTAGTCATCACGTGAATCACAATGCTCTCTACCCCCTAAAAATCTGACAATCTGTTGGTAACATCATTAATTGTTGCTCTTAACAGACACATATTGGTGCTCATCCAGCTATCCTTATTACAAAAAATTACCCATTTCTTTCAAACTGGAATCTTCCAGGAAGTATCTCCTTTTGAACCATTACAATCTCACTGCTGTTAAATTGATCTGGTTCAAAAAAAGAGTAATATTCAACCCAGCTAATATTTAAAGAAAGGTAGCACATTCTTAAATAGAACTGGAAGTAAGAAAACATTAAAGTGGTTCGGTGTGTTTCAGAAAATTAGTATGGAAAAATGCACATAAAATCTAAGACAGTGCATTCAGTTGACATGAGTGGCCAGGCGCTTCCTTATCCGGGTGGGAAGGAGCAGCAGTGTGTTGCACACGCTTCTTGATTAGACCGGGGTTCGAGCCCGTCACCACCAAATATGGAGGATGCGGAAAGGTCAGGGAATGACCACCGCATTTCCCGGAGCAATATGGCCTTAGTTGCTAATGCTCCTAAAAACCAAATAACAACAACAACATGAGTGGCCAGTGTGATGTTGAGTCAGTTTTAAGCACTGGGAAAGCAAAAATGAGAGGAGAGTGTGTTATAGGCATTGTGATGAGTACACTGAACAGCAGTACAGAGAAATAGAGTGGGACAGGAAATCAGAATATCTTATAATGGGGGATTTTAACTTTCCAGATATTGACTGGAACTTCTGGGTTGGTTATTCACATGCTGGTAAGACTTTTTTGGATTTATTGAATGACTATTTTCTTCATCAACAGCATGTTCAAGAGGCAACCAGAGGGAATAATACTCTTGATCTGATTATCAGCAGAGATTATTCACAAATTGAGAATCTGCAGATAAAAGAACAACTAGGTGTCGGTGATCACAGTATTTTGATGTGGGATTTACTTTAAGATGTAACTACCATCATGGGTAAAGGAAAGGGTATTTGCTTTTGTAAAGGTGACTAAAAGGTCTCAGACAGTTTTTAAATTCTGTGCAGTGGGACCAGCTGATGATGTTACCATTCAGCAAATTATAAATGGGAAGCATTCAAGGACTTAATCATAGAAGCTGCTGAGCTTTTCATACCAATTAAGAAATACTCTTCAAGGCATAGGCCTAAATGGATGTCAGATGACCTGATGGGACTCGTGGCAGAGAAGAAGACAGACTAGGTAACTGTATGCATGGTATGCATACAGTTACCTAGTCTGTAATCAAGTCACAAAGGAAGTTAGGCAAGTGAAGGCAGATTATGAGAAATCTTTAGCGAAGGATGCAAAGAAAAACACAGACACTTTGCTTATGTAAACACTAGAAAGAAAGGGATGAATTATATTTATGCACTTGAT
Source organism: Mastigoproctus giganteus (assembly GCF_048544385.1). NCBI lineage: Eukaryota > Metazoa > Arthropoda > Arachnida > Uropygi > Thelyphonidae > Mastigoproctus > Mastigoproctus giganteus. The sequence goes on along the minus strand of NC_143581.1, from coordinate 157,130,630 downwards.
ATCGATGGTTCTACTGTTGATGATCCTGCTCAGGTTGCTGATGGACTGAATGAGTATTTTGCATCTACATTCACACATGAGAAATTCTTTTAGGAGAAAGGATGGCAGAGGTTTATCAAACTCTAACAGGTAGCTAAATGATTTTGTAATAACTGAGAGCAAAGTCAAGGAGAAATTGCTGAAGTTAAACGTAAGAAAGGTATCTGTGGTGGATGGAATCTATGCATTTATATTAAAGGAGGCAGCAAAGGAAGTAAGCAAACCCTTAGTCATAATTATGAGAGCACCCTTGGATTCAGGGGAGGTCTCTGTGGACTAGAGATGTGTGAATGTGTCCCCAATTCAGAAAGGGGGAAGCATGGATCAAAGGATGACACAAGTAAATACAGCCATGCTAGTTTATTTTCTTTTCCACACAAAATAATGGAGTCATTGGTAAAAGTAGTAATGCAGGATCATCTAGACCAGTGGTGTCCAACCTACGGCCCATGCGGAAAGTGAACTAAAACAGCATTTTAGAGAGTTGCACTACAGGCATGCGAGTGTTGAGCTGAACTGTATCAAACATGTACGTATAGTCTAGTGCAGTCATATGTACTCTAAATACAGATGTGTATATATAAATTTTTTCATTTTGCATAAATCTACTATTTTTATATAACTTGTTCATTGTAATGAATTATTATTAATTTGTATTGAATTAAAAAATCATCTTTAAAAATGTTACGAACAAGGAAAGTGATTTTGGGTGTCGTGTTTTTAATCAAAGGTGGATTGAAGACTATTTGTTTATTGAGTACGGCAAAAATGCAGTGTGTTTGATGTGTAAGGCGACCATGCCAGTTTTTAAAAAGTATAATTGAAAATAAACTATGATTCAAAGCACAAATATTATGGTCAATGTAAAGGAGTGTTCCGAAAAGAAAAGTGTTCAAAATTACAAAACGAATTAAGAAAACAACAAAACACACTGAAAATATCAGTCAAGAAATTTATCTGCTGTAATTGTCGGTTATCAATTTGCACATTTGATCACTTTTGAAAGTAAACTGAAACGGTTCAATGATGGTGAATTTGTTAAACGTTGAGGTAAAAATTTATTCAGTGAAACGAACAATGACACAAGAGATTAGTTTGTCTTGACAAACAGTTATGTAAAGAGTAGAATATATTGGAAAGAATTTGACTGAACAACTTTTGGAAAACATAGAACAAATGAATAATGCGTCTCTTCCTCGACCCATATGTCTTATTTGCCTAGAAGAGTTATCAAATGAAGCATGGTCCCAAGTAAACAATGCAGGCATCTTACCACGAAACATCCATCGTGTGCAGAAAAGGATTTACATTTTTTTTAAGTGTCTTCAAAGGCAAAATAGGAAGCAAAGTTGTTTTCTGAATTCGATTACAACAGTATCAAATTGAGCTCAAGAGACTAATTATAAGGTCGCCCAATTGGTGGCCAAATTCAAAATGCCTCATACAATTGCAGAATCGCTTGTTTTACCAGCCTGCATCGAAATTGTTAATACTATGCTTGGGACAAAAGAAATTGAAAAAGTGCTGCTTTCGAATAACACTATTAGTAGACGCATTGAAGACGTATCAGATGACATTGAAACAAAATTAATTCAGAAAATTATCGAATCTAAAAAATTTTCATTGCAAATTGATAAATCTACAGACGTTAGTAACTGTGCTCAATTAATAGCACTAGTTAGAATCATTGAAGAGAAATGCTTGAAAGAACATTATTTGTTTTTCAAAGAACTGACAAATCACACTACTGGGGATGAAATATTCAAAGTGGTAAATAAATACTTTGAGACAAATAAGATATTATGGAAAGATCGCTTAGGCTTGTGTACTGATGGTGCAGCTGCAATGACCGGAAGAGTTAAAGGTTTTACCTCAAGGGTTTGTTCTGAAAACCCAGAAATTCAGGTTATACATTGTTTTATTCACAGAGAAGCTCTCATATCTAAAATTTTGCCTGTGGATCTGAATTCCACATTATATGATGTTATTAAGATGGTGAATTTAATAAAATCCAAGCAGTTAAAGTCATGTCTGTTTTCAGCTTTGTGTGAAGAAATGGGATCACATTATCACTCTCTGCTATTTCACACTGAAGTATGTTGGCTGTTCAAAGGAAGAGTTTTATCAAGAGTTTATGAACTAAGAGAAGAGGTGAAAATTTTTTTGTGAATAATTCTTACTTTTATGATTTAATGAAGGATAGTTATTGGCTCCAAAAACTAGCTTAGTTAACTGATATTTTTGAGCACCTGAATGAGCTAAATCGAAAATTGCAAGGATCACATGAAAACATACTAATGTGTATGGACAAAGTTTATGGATTCAAAGAAAAAAATTCAACTTTGGAAAAATGAGGTTAAAAATAGATCACTAATGATGTTTAATCAGTGTTATAATTTAAATCCTAAAGAAGAGTTACTGGGATTAGTAGAGCAACATTTGTGTTTGCTTGAGGCAAGACTTCATCACTATTTTGAAATATTTGATTTAAAAAAAAATTGATTGGATTCGAAATCCATTCGCATTATCCCTAGAAATTCCAGTATTACATTTATCAATAAAAGAAAAAGAAGAGTGATTAGATTTAAGAAATGATTGCACCCTTCAAGTACAAATTAAAGGAATCGAGTTATCTGAATTTAGGTTAATGGCAAGAAAGGAGTTTCCTTCAATTGGAGAAAAAGCAATTAACACTCTTCTTCCATTTGTGCGAACAGTTTCTCGTCAATGGTGACTATCAAGAATTCGAAGAGATCATCATTAAAAAGACTGGATCAGAAGTTACGTGTAGCCATTTCAAGAATAAAACCTGATATAAAAATGTTATGTTCACAGAAGCAAGCTCAAGTTTCTCATTAAAAAAAATTGAAAAGATTTTATTTTGAAGTTTTGTATGAATTTAGTATTAAATATTTAATATTTTCCATAGTACTTATATATTACTTTTCTTATCATAATTGCATATAATGCAAATGTAATACATTTTTTCACAAAGTCCTTATGGACACCCCAAAATCTGCTCCAGTTTATCTCTGTGTGCCATACAAAAATGATAAGTTCCTGTGTGCCATGGCGTGAAAAAGGTTAAGAAGCACTGATATAAGGCAATGGTCCGGTCACATCTTAAGTACTGCATACGGGTCTGGTGGCTTCATTTTAGGAAGGATGTAGAGCTGCTGGAATGAGTACAAGTAAGGGTAACAATGGTGAGGGGAACAAAGGGGTGCTCTTACCAAAAAAAGGCCTCCGTTCTGCAAATTGCAGCATCTGGAGATTAGGCCTCTGTGAGGTGATTGAGATGTTTATGACTTTGAATGGATTGAGCATGCTCAGTGCTGATGGGATTCTTTCTATTGCTCAAACTACACACATGAGTGGACACAAATTCATATTGAGGTAGGACGGTTTCAGAATAGATGTATGGAAGTTTGCCTTGGGTGCCAGTGGGAGGGAAGGAAGCCAGTGGGTAATTGATTGCCAGAACAAACTTTAATCTGTTGTTGTGGAAGTTGATAGCTTAAACGAATTCAAGGAAGAACTAGACAAACTATTGGAGGGAATGAATAGGTGAAATGGGAGGTCCCTCCCCCTGGCTAATGCTGTATATGCTTGCTTTCTTGCATCATTTGCCGCTGCTAATGCTAATTTTGTTTTGTTCTGTGTACTAATGATCGTATTATTAGGTGCACTAATAATGAGTGGGTTCCCCTTAAGCACACAAAACACCCTTGATTCATTTGTTATAGAATCTGCCCTGAAGAAATTGTTCCATCTTATTTCAAATGTGGTCAGTTGGACTGAGATCTGAAAATCCTACGTTGAAACCCTATGTTTGCTGAATTCACTCTTGGGTCCCTGGAACCAGTTCTGTCAGAAATAATTTCTAGTAACTTGTGGTATCCAATTGTTGCTCCATTGTTATCAAGTGGCATAATGTGCACTGTGGAAATACTCCCCACATCATTTTATGGTCTGCCACAGTCAGACCATAAACTATTCTGCTAGGTGTCAATTTGTTCTTGTTCATATTCCAGCATGACCACCTGGTTAGTGGAGTTTACAATAAATCATCAGTTCAAACATTAATCGTATTTAGCACTCTTTGGCTTGAACCCCCGTCCACTCAAAGAGTGTGTGCTATTGCATTCACACTCCTGACTACTCCGCGATGTCGTCAGGCCAATATAATAATTTGGCAGAAAGGGTTTATGGACTCATATTGTTTTCATCATATTCTGGTCTTCCCATCAGTATGAACCAGAAAGAATTGTGATTCAACAAGGCAAGGTTTTGTGAATCATCCTCTTACCAGTGTTGGCATTCCTGAGCCCCCCCCAGTAACCGTAACTTCTTGTTTCTTGCTTATAGGAGTGGCACTTGGTTTGGTCATCAGCTGTGATACCACATCTGCGACAAGGTAGGATGAGTTGTGTATATGTCTACTAAATTTCCCCTTTTGTTTATTGTTTACTGCTGTTTACCAGGTTGTTTGATTGACTTTAGCCTTTTTGTTACTCTGCACACATCTTGTTACCACCTTGGCTTATCACATTGACAAGCTGTTTCCAACTTCAAAATTGCATTGGCTCAGTGTTATTTGGTTATTGGACCAATCACGATACACCCAAGATGCAGTTGTATTTGTAAACCCCAGCAGGGTTGCAGTTTTCCAAACTACTCATAACTGTGTGGCTAGCACCAACTTCCATGCCGTGTTCAAAGTCACTTAAGCAGTTTATTTTTCACATTTTTGTACTGTATTGCCCACACAACACATCCCTACATATCTGCCCACCTGCTTTATGTCGCTTGATGAAAACATGATGCTCTTATGGAAGGAATGTTTCATTTTGTGAAAAGGGTAGATATACCTAATAAAATAAGGGCACTCAATGTACAGTAGACTGTCGAAAAAGCTGCACATTGAGATTGGATGTATATACATACAGCGCAGATGTCTTGCAGTGCCAAAAAAAGAAAATGGCAAGTCACGTGTTTACTGTATTTGTTTACATTTGCCATTTTCAAAGTGAATTCTGTACTGATATCACGGATTATACCACTGTTTTACATTTATTTTAAATTAAAAACTCCTCACTATGGTCCAAAGTTAATAAACTTCATACAGAGAAGAAAAGAAGAACAACATTAAAGCTTAGTGACAAATTTGATATAATCCAAACTATTACATTAGGGTCACCCGAAATGTTAATTCATATACCCATGTGTATTGTCTGTATTTTGTGTGTTCTCTGCTTGACTTCCTGTTTTGCTGGACGAAAAACCCCTGTTTCTGGGGGAAAAACCTTGCTATCTACACCTTAGACCCATTAATTCAGCCATGGAGTGAAAAAAGCCTATAAAAGTTGCTCACATCATCAATGTGATTCAAACCCCGTGCTTTTTCCACCCAGTGTGGGGAGAATGGTGACTATACCACTATGTTACCCACTTAATATAATAAAGAAAATAGAACGGGGCAGAATTGTATTAATGGCAGAATATAACATGGATCGTCAAATGTTTATGTTTTTTTTTTTTGTGCAGTTAATAAAATTGTATTCTTAATCTCTCTATTTCTTATTTGGCCTCATTATCCTTGAATCCCCGAAAGTGCTGTTATTTCAAAAGTCTACTATATTATGCAGATGAATGATAAGTAGGCAGTAAAGGGGGTATGAAGTTATATGATTGTTATTTCATTGCTGAAAACTACAGTAGCAAGACTAAGCAGTTTTTCTGACAGTTTTATAAAATGAAAAGTTATAAATTCCAAGCAGGGTTCACGAAGACCTCTTGTGGGCCACTTGCATCCTGTGGACTGCAAGTTATGACTCGTGCTCTAGAGAATTGATTAAGTGTTTAATGAGGCTCCTGCTGTAATCGTTCAGGTTTTGATTATATTTTTGTAAGCCTACTGCTGTTAAAAATTTTGATTAATGAAATGTGATTACCAGTTTTTAATGTAATTGTATTTATAATTATTTTAGATTACGAACATCTCATTATTCCTATAAACTTGGCATTAGAGCACCATCGTCCAAGGTAAGACTAATGTACCACTCCTTTACTGTTTAAAAATTTATTATTTGTGTATAAGCATAAGTAATATAATCACAGCCACTCAGTGTATATTTATTATATCAAGTTGGGCTCAAAAACAATGATTAATATTGTATAACTTTTGGAGAAAAGTTAAAATAAAATGAATAAAATAAAATAAATCAAAAAATGAATTTCTAGATTAAAAAAAAAAGTAGGTGCATAATTTTTCTGCCTACATTCTACCTAATTGGATACATTGTTTCCAGTGCTGAACATTTTTGCATGCCATTAAAATAAAATTCTTTTGGCTAAGAGGCTAACTGCCATTATTGTATGACTTCTTTAACTTCTCCATTGGAGTCATATTTGCTGTTTCAGATATTCTTTTATGCTTTGGGAACCAAAAAAAAAAAAAAAAAAAATACTAGGCTATCGGATGGAAGCAGCACAGCTTCAAATCCCAGTAACAGAATTTTTGCTAATGTTGCAAGGCTGCAGTGAGATTACACATTGTCATGTTGAAGCAATATTTCTGTATCGCAAGCCTTACTTGAATGATTCTTTCCTTGAGCTCATGTCTTGGTGTACCAGGCTGAATTGATTAAGGTCCTTTTTTTAAAAAAAAACAAACGTTAGTGTGAATAATACTTATAATGTCCCAAAGCTCCATCAGCATCACATTGCTAACTTATGCTTGGACTTTGAAACCAGTGAAATGGTATGTTATTTGCAGGTTTAGGGTTTCCAGAAATGAAAAACTAGAGTGAAATTTAATAGGTGGTAGATGACTCATCGACCGGTGCAATACCACCACTTTGCTTATTGGAGGCTTGAAGTGGTGAAACCCATGTTTAGTCTCTAGAGCAAAGTTTCCGGCATCCCACTTCCCCCATACTTCTCCTTAAACCCATGCACGGTACTAAGTACTATAGGTTTTGATACCTTTCGTGTTTGGGGTTTCCATAAAAAAAAAAAAAAAAAAAAAAAAAATGGAAAATTTTTTTCCAGAAGTAAGAATTTTGGAATGCCAGCAAGACAATATGTCTACTTGACTTACAAAAGTCATTGCAAAATGGAATAAATTTTTGTGAGAGTAAATTGAATAAAATGAAGAATAAATAAAAATGCTTGAAAAAAATAGAAAAGGAATTTGGCTGCTGATGGCCCATCTTTTCAACGGGAAGCTACAGGGCACTTCATGGGTGAAGGATGAACATAGTATTTTGATAACTTCTAAACCCAGAAGAGACCGAGCTGAGTAGCTTTAGCTTCAACGATGCACAACCAGGGAGCAGGCAGTTCTGACCAGTGAAACACTTGAAGCCATGAAAAAAATTAAATAGAAAATGCATGAACAGAATATAAATATTCAGACAGTGCCTCTAATAAGAATAAGTTATTTGACATTTAAAACTTAAAATAGTAAAGGTTATCCCAATAATTACAAGTATGAATATATTAAGAATGAAATTAATTTTGGAGAAGAAGGAACCAAAGGATATACAATTTCGAATATGTTGAAATTAATGGATGAAATAAAAGCAGCAAAGTAACTTAGAGCAAGTCAAAGTGCGAAAATAATAAAGTATGAAATAGTGAAGACATGTGAAAGCACTAATATAAAAAAATATATATTATTATTATTATTGGCCATATGGTGCAAGGAAGCCTGAAGCTTATGCTGACCAGCCAAAAAAAAGTTGAATACCCTGAGAGAGAGAGAGAGAGAGAGAGAGAATGAATCACCAGAAGAGAGAAGAATGATGATAATGATGGTATACAACCAAAGTAGATGAGAGAATATGTGGGAAACCAGTAAAAGCTGAAGGCCATGAAATGCACTTAATTGAACAGCATAAGAACTAAAATATAGCAGTGTAAACTCGAATTTGATATAAAAAGAGATTAAATTTAGTTAAGATGAAATCTAAATATAAGGAAAACAGTAATGTTACAAATCCTGAGAGAGTAGTAGTAGTAGTAGTGGCATATGATGCAAGAAAGCAAGTGTATGAGCTTATGCGGCATCAGCCAAAAAAAAAAAAAAAAACACCATTCCCTCCAAATGCCTGTCCAGTTTCTCCTTAAATTTATTCAACCTATCAACTTCCACAACGACAGATGGAAGTTTTTTCCAGCAATTAACCACCCGCTGGCTAAAGGCAAATTTCTGCACATCTATTCTACATCTGTCTTTTCTTAATTTGAACCCAAAGGTCGCGGGTTCGATTCCCGCCTCGGGCTTGGATCAAAGTACTGCAAAAACCTTGGGAGGTGCAATATGGCCACAGAAGCCGATGCGCCAACAACTACCAAATCAAATCAATCAATCAATCTTAATTTGAATTTATGCCCCCTTAAGTTCGTAATCTGAACAAGTGGAAGGATCCCAAAGAATTCAGCATGCTCAACTCATTCAAGGCCTTATACACCTCAATCAGATCACCGCACAGGTGCCTCGTCACCAGCCACTGCAATTTGCAGAACTTAATCCTCTCTTGGTAAGAGGATCCCTTCATTCCCCTCACCAATCTTGTTGCCCTTCTCTGTACACTCCCAAGCAGTGAAGGGATCCTCTCTTGGTAAGAGGATCCCTTCATTCCCCTCACCAATCGTATTGCCCTTCTCTGTACACTCTCAAGCAAATCGACATCCTTCCTAAAATGAGGCCTCCAGACCTGTGCCCACTACTCAACGCGTGGCTTGACCATTGCCTTATACAGAGGGACAATCACCTCCTTTTCCCCGCTAGCAAAATTCCTATATATCATTGACAAAACCCCATGGCCTGCCCTGGCAGCCTGTCTGCATTGCTCAGAAAACTTCATATCTGACTGCACAATTACTCCCAGGTCTTTTTCGTTTTCTACCACCTTAAGTGTAGTACACAGTTGGTACTTTTCTCTCGGGTTACTTCTACCCATATGCAGTACTTTGCATTTGTCAAGGTTAAACTTCAGTTGCCACTTCTTAGCCCATCTGCCCAAATTATCTAGATCCTGTTGCAGTAGCACATTGCCATTACTGTCATTAACAACCCTGCCAACCTTTGTATCATCTGCAAACTTCGACACCAAGCCTGATATAACTTCATCAATATCATTGATAAATATACAAAACAACGGTGGACCCAACACCGAACCCTGTGGGACTCCACTAATAACATTAGTCCATGAAGAGCAGCACCCATTGATTACCACCCTCTGTCTTCTCCCACTTAACCATCCTTTTATCCATTGTAGCAACTTACCCTTAATACCATTCTGCTCCAATTTGTACAATAGTCTTCCATGCGCAACAGTATCAAAAGCTTTCCTGAAATCCAAATATATATCAAAATTATTTTTTGCATCCAGTCCCTTTGTAACCACATCATAATAACCAATTAAGTTTGTCAGACAAGACTTTCCCTTAACAAACCCATGCTGTGTCTGAATTATTGCTGCAGTCTTATCTAGATGATCCTGCAATGCATCTTTAACTAGTGACTCCATTATTTTACCTGGAACAGAAGTTAAACTAACTGGTCTGTAATTACTCATGTCACCTTTCGATCCCCCTCTGTGAATTGGGGATACATTTGCACATCTCCAGTCCGTGGGAACCTCCCCTGAGTCCAAGGATGCTCTCATAATTATGGCTAAGGGTTTGCTCAGTTGCTTTGCCGCCTCCTTTAATATAACTGGATAGATCCCATCCACCCCAGGTGCTTTTCTTATGTTTAACTTCAACAATTTCCCCTCTACTTTGCTCTCAGTTATTACAAAATCATTAGGTACCCTGCTACAATTTGATAACCTTCTGCCATTTTCAAACCTTAATAATTGCTCATGTGTGAATGTAGATGCAAAATACTCATTCAGTTTGTTTGCTATCTGAGCAGGATCGTCAACAGTGGAACCAACAATGTCAAGTGGACCAGTCAGATTCATCCCCTTCCTTTTAGAGTTTATATAAGTAAAGAAATCTTTACTGTTTTTCTTAGCATCATTTGCCAAGGATTTCTCGTAATCTGCCTTCGCCTGCCTAACCTCCTTTGTGACCTGATTACAGACTAGCTTATATCTGCCATAGGCTTCTGAGTTGCTTGATAATTTATATGCATCCCATGCATTTTTCTTCTCTGTTACGAGTCTCATTAGTTCATTTGAAGAACGGTCTATTACAACTCTTAGCTGTCCAGGAAACAGCCCGAACCTGAATCCTTTAGAGAACTGTTGCCATAATTCGTGTTTGGAACCACGAACTATCAGTTGATTATCTTCAGAAATTGATCTTGTCAATGTCTCGACAGTGTGCTGCTGTCATCAAGGCCGGAGGCGGTGCAACTAAATATTATTTTGCTTCTGGTGAACTTTTCATTTTATTTTTCATTTAAAATGATAAACTGAAGCAAATTGAGGGCGTCTGATAACATTTCAGCAATAATTGCCGTTTTTACAAAAACTGTTGTATAAAGGTTGCAAATGCTCATTTTGGGAGCACCTGTCAAATATTACTTTGCTTTGCCTTAACTATTAATAAATATCTTTTGTTTATATATATATATACACAAGGCAAAAGTAATAAATCTGTTGAAAAGTGCGAAGTATGAAGGTGTAAATTATACAAAATGCCAAAACTAATAGGGGAAGGATAGCTCAAGTAGGAAATGTTAAAGGAGGAAGAAAGAGAGAGAGAGAGAATGTGAATATCCTATATGATATAATGAATTAAATAGAATTATAGACTGAATTGGATAGCCAATTAGAGAGAAGGGTTATTATTAGGTTTTTTTTTAGGAGCATTAGCAACTAAGGCCATATTGCTCCGGGATATGCGGTGGTCATTCCCTGACCTTTCCACATCCTCCGTATTTGGTGGTGATGGGCTCGAACCCCGGTGTAATCAAGAAGCGTGTGCTACGCACTGCTGCTCCTTCCCACCTGGCTACGGAGGCACCTAGAGAGAAGGGAACTGTAAAGCAAAAATGATTAGTTTACTCTATGAATTAATAGCAAGTATCAGATAAGGATGAGGTAGTTTGGTTATGGGTCCAACAATGGGGAGAAAAAAATACAAAATTAAAATCTGATGCTAGCTGAAAATAAATATTGGTACATGATCAGCAGAGGACTACATCTGATCATGTTTCAAAAACTGTGTTTCTATACTTATCCATACTTGTGGAAGAAAAGGAAATTTAAAAATATTTTTTATTACTTTTGGATCTACTAGACTTGTCACTCCCATACTCAATTACTTTTATGAAATATGTATTATTATTTCATCTTTGACTTCTTTATTCTAATTTTCCTAATATTTTCAACTTTTCCATCTACAGAATCTGTCCACATCGAGGTATATTTTTCAGCTATCAATTGCACTATACAGGGTGTCTCAAAAATATTGGTACAAACATTTAGGGGAGGTAGGTAACATCTAAAGGAATGTGAATCGCATAGGAACCCATAACCAGAAATGTCACCGTAAGTCGGTACACGGCGCTGTTCATCAGTTCGGGAGAGGGAAAATTTCTGGTATACTCATTCAAGCAGTAGTTGCCGCACGAAGAGCATGCATCGATATACGAACTGTGAGCTGGCAGACATGCACCTAGTGAACGGATTAGCAGAGGGCCCACACGGTGTGCTCCCCCATGCGGCACAACATTGCTTCGCAATAAATGTGTGGGCAGGTATGGTCCGTGACTGCTTAGTCGGCCCATACCTGTTACCATCTTGCATGAACTCTGCTAAATATCGGATCTTTCTTGAACAAGTTCTACCAGGGTTACTTGACGATGTTCCAGCAAATGTGAGATGCAACATTTGGTTTCAACATGACGGGGCACCTGCCCATTATGGAAAGTTTGTTCGTGACCATTTGCACATGCGTTTTGGGCGTCGATGGATTGGCCGTGGTGGACCCGTTGCCTGGACCCCACGCTCACCTGATTTATCGAGCCTTGATTTCTTTCTGTGGGGAGGGGGGGCCTCAAATCTATCGTGTATGAATCGCATGTGGAGATGGAAATGGATCTCGTGGCAAGACTCACCTGCGCTGCTGCTACTGTCAAAGAAACTCCAGGTGTGTTCGACCGTATCCGCCAGTCCATGCTGCGTCAGTGTCACGCATGCATTGCATCTCATGGTGGAACCTTCGAGCATCTGTTGTAACATCATGAAATGCATCCATCTCGTACTCCATTGTTAATATTGCACCATCTCTTATATTTAATAGTTTGACGAATAAATCTCATAATTACAAGCCTTTATAATCTTATTATCTTAAAGAATATTAAATTAGTATTAGTATTAATAAGGTCAAATGATGCAAGGAATTGGACTTTCTGCATCAGCAAAAAATAAATAATAATGAAACAAAATATTCATGCATTCCCATACATATAAAATAATCATATACTGTATTTCAGCTTTGAGTTTGGCAAGACTCTGCCTCAGTCCAGTTAGAAAGCAATTTGTTCCAGTGTGTGTTTGTTGAAGATGTATGTGGGCATTTGATTTTAAGTAATGTAATATATTGCTCATTTTATAGCTACGAATTCAGTCATATATGAATGTGGAAAATTTTATTATGTCCAATAATGTTTGCCACTAATTACTGTCTTGTGTCATTTCTGCTTCTTGTGCCTCTGCTACTACTTTCCCGTGACGTTTCCGGTTATGGGATCCTATGCGATTCACATTCCTCTAGATGTTACCTTCCTCCCCTAAGCGTTTGTACCAATATTTTTGAGACACCCTGTATACTTTTGTGTCCCTGTAATTACGCTGTATGTTACTTTCTCCTTTCCTTCATTTCACAGGCGCCTCCGTAGCCAGGTGGGAAGGAGCAGCAGTGCGTAGCACACGCTTCTTGATTAGACCGGGGTTCGAGCCCGTCACCACCAAATACGGAGGATGCGGAAAGGTCAGGAAATGACCACTGCATATCCCGGAGCAATATGGCCTTAGTTGCTAATGCTCCTAAAAACCAAATAACTAACTAACTAACCTTCATTTCACTTGTGTATCTTTACACACAGATTATACTAAAAGTGGTTATAGAGGTGGCTAATTCTATCCTTCTTTTATAGCTTTCCTTTAAATCTGCATTTCACTATAAATTATTGTGAGTTACAAGTGACAAATTATTGCGAGTTACAAGTTACAAATTATTCCATTACTGTTTTGGCGTTCAGTTATACTGATTAATCCTACTTCAGTTTTATATCTTAACTGGATATTTTACCGGTGTTTTTTCCCACCTTAACTATTTACTACGCATTACTTGAAAATTCCAGGTATCTATTTTGTACTCTATTTGCAAATATTGACTTCATAATTTTGTGGGTTTATATTTTTTCAGCTCTTATTTTCTCAACCTCTTTTCAGCATTTCACAAAATTCTTATATCCCAAGCATCTGGTATTGTGTTCAAGCCTGTGACTGCTAAATGCGATTAATATTTGTATTGATGATTTATTGTAAACTCCACTGACCTGGTGGTTGTGTTGGAATATAAAAAAGAACATTTTTGTATTAGTCTCACTCTTTCTACTAAGTCTCTCTTAGTCAGGGCCCTTTTTAAAAGGAATGGCTTTGCTATCCCAGCTCGCCCAAGTATACTTTAATATTCTTTTTTCAGCTTTTTATCCTTCTACTTCTCCTTTTTTCTCATTTATAAAGCTATTAGTGTAATACAAGGGTGATACAAATGTGTCTACTGTCCTTTACCTCTTGCTATCTTTGCCTTTTTTTATCTACACTTTCATCCCCTCCCTTGCCTTATACTATTTTCTTGCATTATCTTCTAATTTCACATTCTTTTACAAATTATCCCAAATATTTCTAAATCGTGCCATTTGATAATGCTCATTTATAGCCACCTATTATTGCACCTAAGTTATACTGTAAGCACTTATTTTAATTTTGCTACCTTTTTGCTTCTTATTTTACCTTAATTTCTTATGTTTTACAACATACACTGCATTGGAACTACCTTGTCCCTATTTCTGTGGAAGTTATGCTGCTTTGCCCTCCTATTTGCTCTCATTTATTTTTAAATTTCCTTTTCTTTCAAAAAGTATGGATAAATATAGAAACAGTTTTTGAGACTTGATCAGGCGTAGTCCTCTGATGAAATACCTGATCATGTATCAATATTTATTTTTAGCTAGCATCAGATTTTAATTTTATAATTTTCTCCCCCCTTTTTTGGACCTATAACCAAACTATCTCACCCTTATCTGATGCTTGCTATTACTTCATATATTAAATTGATAATTTTTGCTTTACAGCTCCCTTCTCTTTAATTGGCTATCCAATTCAGGCTATAATTTTATTTAATTCATTATATCATATAGGATATTCACATTCTTTCTCTCTTTCTCCCCCTTAAATATTTCCTATTTCAGCTATCCTTCTATTAGCTTTGGCATTTTGTGTAATTTACACCTCCACCTTCACACTTTTCAATAGATTTATTACTTTTGCCTCATATATATAAGCTTTTGTATCCTGTTCTGCTGCTTTGCACGCTCAGGTGGAACTGTCATATTATTTTTATCTCTCAACTATCACTTAATTGGCTTTTCACTCAATTAATTTAATCACTTAATTAAATTTTCAAAAAAAAATATATATATACAGGCAGTTTCTCGCTTTACGAGTTCCCTGGTTTACGAGTGTTTTTTCCCCCAAGTATCAAGTATCAAAAAAATTGAAAATATGAACATTAATTGCAAAAAATGAATGTTAAACATACTGCATTATAAACCACGTTTGTAGCTATACAAAGTGTACCCCGCTTGACAATATTAATCAGTTCCGGAGACACCATCATATCATTAAAATATGGTAATATGAACCCAATAACATATTGTTTTTTGGCAATTCGTTTACATATCTCAGAAGTTGAAATTTTTGTGGTATAACTAAGCTATTTATCTCTCTAAAATGTCATTTTTAAGGTCACGAGTGTGATCTTAAGGCCATATAAAAGGTCATGATCGTGGTTTGTAAATTGTATTAGTTACCAATTCAAATACCAATTATTAGTTACCAGTTCTGTTATAAGAATCAATTTTAAACGGCTGTGTGATATTTTTCTAAAGTACATTTCTGGAGGTCACAACCATAAAACAGAAAAAACAATTTGCTCTTTCTGGTTTATTGGGCTTTTCTGTTACTGCGAGCAATTATAAACGGGTAGTAAACTCAACCTTCTTGCATTTGCAAAAATACCAATAGCCGAAATTGTGTGGTTTTTTTACGTTATTATGGTGAAATGTGTTTCCCCTTTACTTCAATCAATCTTCAACCATATAAAGAACTTAAATAAATTTTCAGAATCTTCCCTTCATTCCTTTTTTTTTTAATCTTTGTAAACTTGTTACTCCACGCGAATCGTGTTAGTTGCAATTTGTGTGTGCTGTTAAAAAATGCTTATGATTTCAGTCATGAAATTTATAATTAAAACAGTAGTTATCTTAGAAACAAATGCCTCTTGAAGCATTTCTGAAGAAGACGACTTCTTGTGCAACAAACCAACGAGTGCCGAGCCAATAATGAGTGATCAGTGAGTGTGCATTTAGTCGATGATGAAAAAATATTAAAAATGTTAAACATTCTTTAACATTTGTAAGTCGTAAATAATTTCTCTATTATTATAATTTGCTTGATTTTACAGGCTACGTTTTCATTTCTTTCAATAAATCAATCGTTTAAACATAAAATTAATTAGCCAACTAATTTCATTGTTGAGAACGTAATCCCTATTTTTAACCTTATGTCTGTGGGAAATAAATTCCTGCTTTACGAGTTTTCACTTTACGAGCGCGCACTAGAAACGAATTAACTCGTAAGGTCGAGAACTACCTGTATATATTTTTTTAATGAAAGGTATTATAGACCATAGTATTTAGTAACACATTGAATGGATTTGAAGGATGAGAAGACTGAAAATATTTGTCACATTACACAGGAAATTATGAAATTCATCATAGAACTGTTGTATCAGTGATTTAGTGTGAATATCATAATTTGCAACTCTGTTCTGTAGTGCATGGTAGGGGAATTCTACTGTCTTATTTGTGGTAAATAAGTATCTTAAAATTTGGATCACATAGGTTGGCATTAATAGATATTTTTTTAGCTGTCATAATTAACTTATAACTTTACAAGCATAATGGTATAGCTTAAACTCGATATTGTAATACCTATAATGTGAACAACTTGATAATATAAACTCAGTATCATAATATATATATTTATTATGTAATATATGTATTTTTGCTGCATAACCCTATTAATGCATTCAAGTATATTAATTCAGTGTAGTATTCTCAAATAAATTGAATTTGCGCAGAAATCACTTCAGACTAGAACAGGAAGGCAAAGGGCTCAGAGTAGCAGGAGAACTGAGGAGTGGGTGGCTTAAGTTTTCCAAATTACAGTGTCTGAAGACTAGGCACCTGCGAGGTGATCTGATTGAGGTGTATAAAGCCTTGAATGTTTTGAGCATGCTCAATGCTGATGGGATTCTTCCTCTTGCTCAGAATAATCGCCTAAGAGGGCATAAATTCAAATTGAGGAACGACAGTTGTAGGATAGATGTGTGGAAGTTTGCCTTTAGCCAGCACGTAGTTGATTGCTGGAACAAACTTCCATCTGTCGTTGTAGAAGTTGATAGCTTTAATAGATTCCAAATATTTGTCTAGTTTTGCCTTAGCAAAACTAGACAAACATTTGAAGAGGTTTTTTTGACTGATGCTATATAAGCTTGCTTTCTTGCATCATGTGCCTCTACTAATGCTAAAGATCAAAGGGAAGGACTTTTTTAAGGGTTTTTAAATTCTATACAGTGTGATTTTCTGATAAAATTACCAACAGCAAATTCTAAATGGTAACCATGTGAGGAAGTAATTGTAGAAACTACTAGGCTTCTGTTACCAACCTGGGTTGGATGGGATCTATTCAGTTATATTAAGGGGACAGCAAAAGAGGTAAGCAAACCCTTAGACATAATTATGAGAGCCTCTTTTGATTCAGCGAGGTTCCTGTGGACTGGAGATATGCGAATGTATCCCCCATTTCACAAAGGGTGACTTGAGTAATTACAGACATATTAGCTTAACTTCTGTTCCGGGAAAAATGACGGAGTCACTGGATAAAGAAGTAATGTAGGGCAATATAGTCAGTGGTACAATTATACTTGTCACAGCATGGGTTTGTTAAGGGCAGATGTTGTCTGACCAATTTGATTGGATACTACAATGCAGTGACAGAGGGACTAGATGCAAAAAATTATTTTATTTTGATATCATATACATGGATTTCAGGGAAGCTGAAATCCAAGTTTGAATTCCAAGATACTGTTTGAAGCAGTGTGGCATTAAGGGAAATTTACTTCTGTGGATAAAGGAATGATTGAGCGGGAGAAGACAGAGAGTGGTTATCATGGACACTGCTCTTTGGGAACTGATGTTATTAGTGGAGTCCATCAGGGTTCAGTGTTGGGCCATTTTTTTTTTTTTTCTGTATTTATTAATGATATTAATGAGATATATGAGGTTAATATCTGAGTTTGCAGATGATACAAAGATGGCAGGGTGGTTGATAATTAACCATTGGCACCAGGGACTAATTGTATGTATATCATGCTGCAATTAAAGATTCTATTCTATAACAGTAATGATGGTATGCTACTGCAACAAGATCAAGAAAAATTAGGTATTTAGGCTGAGAATTTGAAGTTTAACACTGACATATGGAATTTACAGCATATGGGTAGCTGTGATCCCAGTGTAAACATATCAACTGAGTGG
The DNA here is from genome assembly GCF_048544385.1 of Mastigoproctus giganteus. Lineage (NCBI taxonomy): Eukaryota > Metazoa > Arthropoda > Arachnida > Uropygi > Thelyphonidae > Mastigoproctus > Mastigoproctus giganteus. The sequence goes on along the minus strand of NC_143581.1, from coordinate 157,112,737 downwards.
TACTACACTCAGTAGTGAAAAATGAAAATGGCCTGGGGGTAATTGTGCAGTCTGTTTTGAAATTCTCTGAGCATTGCAGATAAACTACCAGGACAGCACATGGGGTTTTGTCAGTGATATACAGGAATTTTACTACCTGGAATAAGGAGGTGATAATCCCACTGTAGAAGGCAGTGGTCAGGCCACATCTTGAGTACAGGTTTGAAAGCCTCAATTTAGGAAGGATGTGGAGCTGCTGGGCCATTTACAGAGAAGGGTAGCGAGATCAGTGAGGGGAACAAAGGGATACTTGTAGCAAGAAAGGCTTCAGTAGTAGGATAACTGAAATTACAGTTTCAGCTATAAATTGCATCATCCGAAGATTTAGGTGCCTTTGAGATGTTTAAAGCTTTGAATGACTCGAGCAAATCCAGTGTTGTTGGGGATTCTTCCTCTTCCTCAGACTATGCAACGAAGGGGCATAAATTCAAATTGAGGAAGGATGCTTGCAGAATAGATGTTTGGAAGTTTGCCGTTGGCCAACAGGTGGTTGATTGCTGGAAAAACCTTATATTTGTTGATGTGGAAGTGGATAGTTTGAATAAATTCAAGGAAGAACTAGAGAAACTATTGGAGTTGACGGATAGGTGAAATGGATTTTTTTTTTTTTTTTGCCCATGCTGCATGAGCTTAGCTTCTCCTATTTGCCTCTATTATTCCCCTCAACTTGGGCACCTGTACATGGTGATGGGACCTCCCAATGATGATGCTGTTCCACCAGATTAGCATCGCTGGAATCCAACGACCACACCTTAGGTACCAGGCTAACATCATAGGAATCTGGCATGTTTGCCATGCCCTGTGACCTGTGGAAAATCAGATGGGGGAACTGGTGGTTCAGGGGCCCAGTTTGAACACACTTCTTTGACGCCTGCTTCAACAAGGCAGGCAGTGGTCCTGGAAGGCTCAACCAGGCTCGTGACGTTTTTTCAACATTGACCTTTACTTTTTAAGTAAATCTGCACATCTCTTACTCTTAGGTCATTAGTGCTAACAAGTACAACAACAGCATCACCTTTTGTACCCTTAAAAGATGATATCTGCTCTACAAAGTCATCAACTTTTGTCCCTGGCAGACATACCCTGGTCCTGCTCCACCTATCTTTTTTGCATAATATATTCCCCATCTCCCTGACAATAGAGTCACCGACCATAAATAGCTCCTGTGGGACCAGCGTATTCTGCCTTGGAGATTGTAGTTGTATTGCCTGATGCACAGGAGTGAACTCTGGCATTGAGTTGGGCAGCTGAGAGCTTGATGGCCCCCTCATATTAATTTCTTCGAGGGCATCTACCCTACACCTCAAACTATCATAGATGCCCATCAGAAAGCTGAGCTGACGACTAATTTCTTCACAGTCTCTGCACCTAGCACACACACAAAGACATCCTCCTTGGCTAGGTCATGTTCTCTTCTTGAAAGTCCACAAACATTTCACATTTCGCACATTTTTGTAGATTGTGATGCATTGGAGAATCTCCCCTGATTCACAGTACTAATGCTAATTTCTACTAGTTGCTTTGCCTCTCTGGTCTAGGTCATGATTCCGTTTAAGTACAATTTAATTAACAATGAACTATGTATATATATATATATTTTTTTTTTTTTTATGAAAACCCCAAACACGAAAGGTATCAAAACCTATAGTACTTAGTACCGTGCATGGGTTGAAGGAGACGTATGGGGGGGGGATGCCGGAAACTTTGCTCTAGAGACTAAACATGGGTTTCACCACTTCAAGCCTCTAATAAGCAAAGTGGTATTATTAAATGCAATAGCATCATTAATACACAGCCATTTCTGAATAAACAGAATATTTATAAGGCGGCATCGTTTTAAGTTATATCTCATATTGTGAATACCTTCACAACGAGTTGCCATGATATTGCACTACTTCGAATAAGTAACGCTTCACCTATGGAGAAGACTAATGTTACTTATTCTCAGATAGGTACCACCACCCAGACGGCACCGTTTCAGGGCTATTTGGCTCTTCTTCGGTGGGTATAAATAGCCCTGAAATGGTGCCGTCTAGGTGGTGGTACCTATCTGAGAATAAGTAACATTAGTCTTCTCCATAGGTGAAGCGTTACTTATTCGAAGTAGTGCAATATCATGGCAACTCGTTGTGAAGGTATTCACAACATGAGATATAACTTAAAACGATGCTACCTTATAAATATTCTGTTTATTCAGAAATGGCTGTGTATTAATGATGCTATTGCACTTAATATATACATAGTCTAAATTTGCTCACAGCTTGAGGCTTTAGCCCTAAATGCATCTTAACAATGAACTTTAATAAGATTAATAAATTTTTCTGATTTATTGATAATACTATGCTAAGCTAACAGATTTCTAATACAGTGCTGTCATTGAGGATGAGTGTAGAAACAATAGGAGAAATTTTCTTTTTAGTAAGAAATAAAATAGGACTTAGTTTTAGAAAGATTAATGATACCTAAGTTTTCTTTGTCCCATCACAGATTTACTAAATTGACAGAATATTTGGTGTGTGGGGAGGGGGGTATTTGAGAAGTTTAAACTGTTTGAATCATACACTATAATATTGATAGGATTTTCATTTAGTAAAAGGTTGTTAATACACAAGACACAAGGCTTAAGGCACAATCAAGCAGTTCCCCCGAACAGGGTCCAAAGTTTAGGGGGTGCAAAATGCTCCAAAAATTCACCGATTTGCTGTAAATTTCAACTCAGAGAGAGCACACTAAAAATTCTTGCACAGGGTGCTGATTTACCTGCAGCAGCTTCTGACAAGAGAAAAAATAAAGAAGAAAACTAAACCTTGGGGAACATCAGCATTAGTTGAAAAGTTAGAAGATGTATCTGCCAGGGCAAAAGATTATGACATTGTAGAGCAGCTATCAGCTTTTAAGTACTCAAAAGGTTATATTGTTGTACGTATTGATACTAATGATATTAAGAGTAGATCTGTGGATTTACTTAAATTATTTTTATTTCAAAAAAATTATTTTTTTAATTAAAAAATTGAAAATAAAAATAATTTTTAAAAATTAATTAAAATAAAAAAGCAAAACAAAAATTTATTATTTTTAAGATTTTTTTTTTTTTTTTTTGGCTGATGATATATAAGCTTGCCTTCTTGCATCATATGCTAATGCTAAATACAGGGCAATGTTGAGAAAAAGTTGCAAATTTGAATTCTGCCTAGACATGATACATGCCTATCAACCCATTTGACTCTGGAGAGACTGTGCAAAGCCCATGTGGTAAGAGTTTTTCTTTGCACATTCTTTGCCTGCTAAGAAGTTCATTGACACCTACGATCTCTGTCTTTCACATGCTTCATTCGACAGTCATGGGCTTCAGTCTCTTCTGGAGTGTAGAGGGCAGTGACTTTTTTTTTGGGCTTTCTTCTTGATGTGATTAAATTGCTTGGCATTGCTGGTTTGACAAAAATATTCTGTTTTTCATCTGTCAATTTGGGAAGAAATGGTTCTTAAAATCTGGTGATTTTTCATCCATGTGAATGAAAAACTCCCTGATGCATATATCTGTCAAGCAGGTAATGAATATGTTTAAAGGAGAGACTTTTTCAAGGGATGGGATACACTTAAATAGAAGGGGGTTCAAGAATACTTGCTAGTATTGAGGCAATGTTAGGTGATTTGGGAAACTGCTAGTTAATGGGGGGGTGTACAGATTAATTGATTAACAGGGGCTGCAGGCAAAGGTGAAAGTGATTCTTCAGTGCTTCTATTGGATATGCAGCAGCCAGAAAAGCAAGTTGTTGTGGATTACAAGGCCTGCTGAGGGGCTTCGTGTGACTAGCAACCACACCAGCTGTGTTAGGATTACTAAGAGCAAAAAGAGGTGCATGTACACCAATATTGAGTACAGTAAACACATTTGATGAATTTGAAGTACTGGTTAAGTCATCAAATGCTGACAATGGAGGTATATCAAAGACCATGCTAGCCAGACATAAGGATGAGGAATTTGAAATTGGAATAGGGGAGAGGAGTTAGAAGAGTAAACACAGCCTGCATGTGTAGAATTGGTACGGGTTATCCATGTGTTGGACAAGGTTTTGCAGCTGCGGCAAATGCTAAGCTTTTATTTATATTTGGCTGTTTTAGTGACTTAATTGTCATATTAAATTATTTTCTATAAGTAACTTTATAGTCTTAGTCAAGCTCCTTGGTTTATTTTGAAAGGTAATACTTAGTGTCTGTGGATTTTACCGTTCGTAACTTGCCGGCATTATTATACGATATGGAATAGTGTAGTGTATATCCCGAACTTGATAGGGTATGGTTTAACGTAAAACTATATAGTGAAATACGTAGCACTGTATTAGAAATCTATTATCACAGTATAGTATTATCAATAATATATCATAAAATCAGTAAAATTTATTAATCTTATTAAATTTCATTGTTAATTAAATTGTACTTAAACGGAATCATGATCTAGACTAGAGCAGCAAAGCAGCATGCACAGATTAGTGGGAGAGCTGTGGCTCGGGAGAGAACTGAAGGGGGAGATTCTCCAATGCACCAGAGTCTAAAAATATGTGAAATGTTTGCAGACTATTCTAGAACAGGACATGATCTAGCCAAGGAGGATATCTTTATTACTAAGGATTGCTGCTCTTGCAGGACACTTTTCTTTACCAACCCTTAACCATTCCTCACATCAAAGCTTTGGGGGAGTCGAAAGTAAACATCCTCGTCAACAGTTGGCTTAAACAGAAGAAAATAACAGAATCAGCATGTAATCGCCTCCGTGCCTCCGGCTGCCAGATTCCACAATTCTATGGACTACTGAAGGTTCACAAAGAAGGTACACCGTTAAGATCCATTGTCTCCTGTTGTGGCTCACCGAGTTATGAATTAGCGAAGTTTGTCTTAGGGCTCCTTTCTCCCCTAGTAGGCAAGACCACCAACACCGTCTCCAACAGTACTGAATTTATAGAACGGATCTGAACCCTATCCATCTCATAAGATCAAATCATGGCATCATTTGATGTAGTGTCACTTTTCACCTCCATCCCAGTAGAACTTGCCATCACATGTGCAAAGCAACTCTTGGATAACGACCAAACCCTTGGCAGCAGAACCAAACTAACACCAGACGATATCTCCACTGTCCTCAGACTGTGCTTAATAGGTGGTGCAATCATGTTCAACCACTCCATTTACCAACAGGTACACGACACAGCCATGAGTTCCCCGGTTAGTTCAGTCACGGCAAACATCGCGATGGAGGAATTAGAGGGTCGTGCATTTACGAATGTACCAGATCCCATTACCTTTTGGTGCCGCTACGTGGATGATGTATTCGTGGTTATCCTCAGAAATTCGGGTGACCGAATCTTAGACCACCTCAATTCTCTGTCGCCTTTCATAAAATTCGCCATCGAGCTAGAATCGGAAAACACCATACCATACTTAGACACCCCTGTCCGACACGAGGGCATGCGCTTGAAGACAACTGTCCATCGTAAACCAATGTGTGCTGGCCAATTTACCAACTTCCGGTCAGCACACACGCATAGCCATCTTCTTGCCACTGCACGAACCTTGCTAACTCATGCCTGGACCCACTCTAGTTCTGTAGATGATAGGCACACCGAAATTGTTAACGTCAAGGTGGATCTTACGAGGTGTGGCTATCCCATCAGTACCCTTGACACGTGTGACCTCAGTCACATGGCCACGTAGTGACCAACAGAAACATCCAAGGTAATGACTCAATCGCGAGTGCCTTTATCCCATACTACCCAAACCTATCACAACAGGTTTGTAGGGTTTTAAAATCACATGGGATAAAATGCGTACAACTCCCAGGCAGAAAGTTACAATCCCTCATCTCTAAAGTGAAAACACTGCCTTACTACAAAGTGGATTGGTCTACCGCATCTCTTGCCATGACTGCACTAGCTGCTACATTGGGGAAACTGGGAGACAACTCGAAAAACGCCTTTCCAAACATGAAAGAGCAATCCGCTTAGCGGATGTGGAGCACTCAGCTATTGCCGAACACGTTTGGGCAACCCACCACGACATTGACCCACACTGCGATGTCTTGATTGTGGATAGGTCCCACCACTATCGACGACATGCCTGGTTGGAGTCGTTGAACATCACATGCTCCAATACCTCGGTCAACAGGAGCAGTGGATGTCGGGTCCAACCTATCATCAAAACAACAATTCTGACTATTGACAAAAGCTGGCAACGTCCGCATGCATCACAGCCATAGGCTTCAACATCCAACAATTAATCACGCACTTCACATACATGATTGGCAGTACACACCCTCATGTTCCATTCTTAACTGTCAGTTTAACTGAGGAAGGTTGACAAAACAGCCAAAAGCTTTTGTATGTATCTAATCTAATATATGTATGTCTTTCCTTTATTAAACTTATAACTTGTTCTGTCTCCGTTTCGCTCTGTGCCACAGTAATTTGATATTAATAATGAATCCAGAGTGTGCAGGCCTCTTTAATCATATTCGAGGATATCTTTGTGTTTGCTAGGTGCAGAGACTGTGAAGAAACTCAACTCAACGTTCTAATGGGCATCTATGAGAGTGTGAGGTGTAGGGTAGATGCCCTCAAAGAAATTAATATGAGGGGTGTATCAAGCTCTCAGCTGCCAAACTCAATGCCAGAGGTCCCTCTTGTGCATCAGGCAACACAGCAGCAATCACCAAGGTAGAATGCACTGGTCCCAAAGGAGCTAGTTATTGTCTGTGACTCTATTGTCAGGGAGATGGGGATAAAAGCATAGATGTAACAGGACCAGGGTATGTTTGCCAGGGGGGCAAAAGTTGATGACGTTGTAGGGCAGATGTCATCTTTTAAAGGCACAAAAGGTGATATTGTTGTGCACATTGGCACTAATGACCTTAAGAGTAAGAGATGTGTAGATTTATTTAACAAGTACAAGTCAATGTTGAAAAAAAGTCATGAGTTAGGGTTAAATTTGAAAGTGTCTGCAATTCTGCCCAGACATGATAGGAGGGAGTATATGATGAAAGCCTTGTTAATCAATTCAGCCCTAGAGAGATTGTGCAAGGCTTATGGGGTAGAATTTTTTTCGGTGTGGTCTCTGCTTGCTAACAGGACAGACTGCTTCGACAGGGATATGATACACTTAAGTAGAAAGAGTGCAAGAATATTTGTTGATGCTATCAAGGTAGTGTTAGGCGAGTCTGATATCTGCTAGCTTGGGGGGATTCACAGAGTAAAAGATTAGCAGTAGTTGCAGGCAGAGGCGAAAGTGATTCTTGCACTGCTTCTATTGTAATGAGCAGCAGCCTGGAGAGCAAGTTGCTGGGGTTTCAAAAGCTGCTGCTGATCGTGGAACAATTAAATACATGGGTTGTGTTTGGGTAACTAAGAGTAAGAACAGGTGCATGTATACTTGCATGTACACCCTGCTAGAAGTATAATAGATAAATTTGATGTGCTGATCAAGACATCAAAGGAAGATATTGTTGGGATATCAGAGACATGGTGTCACACAGAAATAAGTAGTGCAGAATTGGAATTTGGGAGTACAATGTGCACAGAAAGGGGATAGGAAGGGAGGAGGGGTTATGCTGTTAGTTGAGAAACACAAAATCTAAGTAAGTGCATCCAGTTGACAAAATCTAAGTAAGTGCATCCAGTTTCCCTTTCCCTGTGTTTACGTCACACCAAACAGACTCAATATTGCACTGGTGGACAGTGCAATATTGAGTCTGTTTGGTGTGACGTAAACACAGGGAAAGGGAAAATGTGAGTAGGAGTGTGTTATAGGCCTAATGACTCTGATGAGTACAGTGAACAGTTGTGCAGAGAAATAGAGTGGGCCAGTAAATCAGAATGTCTTGTAATTGGGATTTTAACTTCGCATGCTAGCAAGGCTTTTGTGGATTTATTGGAGGATTGTTTTCTACAGCAACATGTTTGAGGGGCAACCAGAGGGAGTAATACTCTTGTTCTGATTATCAGCAGTGATTATTCATGTATTAAGAATTTGCAGTTAAAGGAACCACTAGGTTACAATGATCAGTGTACTGATCTGGGATTTACTTAATGATGTAACTACCATCAAGGGTAAAGGGAAGTGTTTTTGTTTTCTTAAAGGTGACTACAGTGGTCTCAGACAGTTTTTAAATTACTGGGAAGCCTTCAAGGAATTAATTTTGGAAGCTACTAGGCTTTTCATACAATCTAAGAAATATTGTTCAAGATTTAGACCTAAATGGATGTCATGAACTAATGAGGCTCGTGGCAGAGAAGAAAAATGTGTGAGATGCATATAAATTATCAGGTGACACGGAAGTCTATGGCAAATATAAGCTAGTCTGTAATCAAGTCAGAAAGGAGGTTAGGCAAGCAAAGGCTGATTACGAGAAATCCTTGGCAAAGGATGCAAAGATAAATAACAGACGTCTTATTTTATGTAAACTTTATTTTTCATCTACATTCAGATTTGAGGAATCCTGTAAGGGAGGAGAGAAATTTGTTCAACTTTAACAGGGAGCTAAATGGTTTTGTAATAACGGAGAGCAGAGTGGAGGAGAAATTGTTAAAGTTAAACATAAGAAAAGCACCCGGGGCAGACGGAATCTATGCAGTTATAATGAAGGAGGCAACAATGGAAGTAAGCAAACATTTACCCATAATTATGAGAGCATTTTTAGATTCAGGGGAGGTCCCCATGAACTGGAGATTTTCAAATGTATCCCCAATTTACAAAGGGGGTTCAAAGGGTGACACAAATAATTATATACCTGTTAGTTTAACTTCTGTTCTGGGGAAAATAATGGAGTCACTGGTTAAAGAAGTGATGTAGGATCACCTAGACAAGACTGCAGTAATAATTCAGACACAGCATGGGTTTGATAAGAAGAAGGCTTGTCTGACAATTTGATTGGATACTATGATGTGGTCAGTAAGGAACTGGATGCAAAAAATAATTTTGATATCATATACTTGGATTTCAGGAAAGCTTTTCATACCATTGCACATGGAAAATGCCGTACAAATTGGAGTGATATGGCATTAAGGGCAAGTTGCTGAAATGGATAAAGGGATGGTTGAGTGGGAGACTGCAGAGAGTCGTAATCAATGGACTGCTCTACGTGGACTAATGTTATTTGTAGAATCCCCCAGGATTCAGTGGTGGGCACATTGTTATTTTGTGTTATTATCAGTGATATCGATGAAGGTATATCAGGCTTAATGTCGAAGTTTGCAGATGATACAGATGTTGGCAGGGTTGTTAGTGACATTAAAGACAGTATGCTACTGCAACAGGATCTTGAAAAGTTAGGCAGATGGGCTGAGAAGTTGCATCTGAAGTTTAACATTGAAGTTTAACATCTGAAGTTTAACATGGACAGTACTGCATATGGGTAGCAGTAACCCAAGCAAAACTTACCAACTGTGTGGTACTACACTCAGGGAGGTGGAGAATGAAAAAAATCTGGGGGTAATTGTGCAGTCAGATATGAAGTTCTCTGAGCAGTGCAGATGGGCTGCCAGAGCAGGTAATGGAGTTTTGTCAATGATATATAAGAATTGGTTGCAGAGACAAGGAGGTGGTTATCCCTGTGTATAAGGCAATGATCAGGTCACACCACACTTCGAGTACTGCGTACAGGCCTGGAGGCCTCATTTTAGGAAGGATGAAGAGTTGCTAGAACAAGTACAGAGAAGGGCAACAAGATTGGTGGGAGGAACAAAGGGGTACTCTTACCAAGAGAGGCTTAAGTTCTGAAAGTTGAAGCATCTGGAGACTAGGCACCTGCGAGGTGATCTGATTGAGGTGTATAAGGCCTTGAATGATGTGAGCTGGCTCAATGCTGATGGGATACTTCCACTTGCTCAAACTTAGAACCTGAGATGACATCAATTCAAATTTAGGAAAAACAGTTGTAGAATAGAAGTGTGGAAATTTGCCTTTCGCCAGTGGGTAGTTGATTGCTGGAACAGACTTCTATCCGTTGTTGTTGTTGTGGAAGTTGATAACTTAAATAAATTTAAGGCTGAATTAGACAAATGTTTGGAGTGACCAGATGCGTTAAATGGGAACATTTTTTTTAGCTGATGTTGTATAAGCTTGCTTTCTTGCATCATCTGCCTCAAGTAATGCTTATGCTAAAAGTGGTGGTATTCTATTATGTTATTAGGGTTAAAGTTTACAAACGGGTACGGACGCCTACCTTGAATGTTCAGTGGGCGTGGCCTGCCTGATGCCGTGTTTGACAGGCGTTGATTCTCCAGGGAGGTCACGTGATCTTTATGACGTCACTTCCGATCATGTGACTCGTGACATTTTTGGTCATGTGACATACGTGCGGAGACAACTTCTGAGACCGCGCATTGCTCTAGTAAGCTGGTCACATGACATCAATGGCGTTATTATTATGCCCGCGCTTTTCTTCAAACTCGCAACCGGCAGTCTCAGCGAATGTATATCAATGGCGCTCTTCCACTGATGCTTTCTTCGAATGTCGGCAACAGCGGGCTGAGAAAATGCGGGCACCCACTTGTACACATGCGGAGTAGTGCTAAAATCAATGCATTTTTACCACCGGCTGCGTGCCTGCCACACACTTGTATGTCCACAGAACTGGGTAAACTTTCGAAAGCTAGTCACGTGGTGTCAAACGTCATACACTGGTCATGTGACATGCCGTTGCTTACTCCGATCTCGGCGACAAGCATCGAGAATATCCGTACCCACTTCTACACCTTCGTAGAATGCGACGCAAGTGGTCTGCAGTGAATGCCGTATTTCCCCTGCCTGCCAGCCGGCATGGTACGCATTCGGTGGCGCTAAAAGGAAAACGCATCGAAATCCACGGAGGGTATACACTCTGGTAAAAATTAATATTCTTAAGATAAAAGCAAAAATTCTTAAGATAAAATCACACTACGCATCGGACGGACGGGATAACATGTTCCCAAGATTTAAAAAACACCAATATGAAGGGGTTACAGCATTAGGGGAGCTGTTATTAAAAAAAAGGTTGAAACCACCAGGTTATATTATGCAAAATAGAAGGAATGCCTTCTATTTTGTACTCCTTCCTTGTATTTTACCTTTTTTCTTAGTGCACATCGAAAATGCACGGACAGGATACCCGCTTCTAAAAATTAACATTCGTAAGATGAAAACACATACTTGCATTAAAAAAATATATATAAAATATCTAGGGAAATTTTGAAAATCCTTTTAATTTTTACAGTGTATTTTTATGTATGTTGTTAGTTGATGTGATTTTTTTATCCTGAAATTTATTGAATTCCTGTTTTGTGACGGACGGGGGGGGGAGTGAGTTTCATCTTAGGTGGATTTCATTCTCCTCCACGGCCAAAAAAAAAAGCAACGTTTATTTTGATATTGGAATATTGTATTATCAGAAATGTTAACAATGCGATGATCCATACATATGCAAAGATGAATAAAAAAAGATCGTAATAGTACTGAACTTAAACGTTTCATTCTAATTAGTACGATTTTTAATCTGTGATAGTTTTCCTATGTTCTCTAATAATTATATAATTTTTTCCTCTTTTTTTGTAACTTTTACGTATGTTTTTAATGTATACACATGCACAGTATATCCACAGAACTGGCCAGTTTCGAAAACTAGTCACGTGGTGGTGTCCAACGTCACACACATACACTGGTCATGTGACATGCCGTTACTTACTCCGATCTCGGCGACAAGCAGCGAGAGAATATACCGTACCCACTTCTACACCTTCGTACAATTCCACGCAAGTGCTCTACAGTGAATGCCGTCTTTCCCCTGACTGCCAGCCGGCATGGCAGTCAGTGGAAATACGGCATTCATTGCAGACCACTTGCGTCGCATTCTACGAAGGTGTAGATGTGGGTACGCTATATTCTCCCTGCTCTTCACCAAGATCCGAGGAGAGCACCGGCATGTCACATGACCAGCTAGCGAAACTTTAGTCAGTCCTGTCTGTGGATATACATGTGTATATATTTACAACGTATGTATATGTTAGGGGAGAACTCTGTGTATTTATGACTATTAATTATAATAAGGAAATATGAGAAAACTATAATCATAGTTTTATTATACCGAAATCACAGATTAAAATTCGCACGAAACCATACTAATTATAAACAAACGTTTAAGTTCTATAACAATCTTGTTCATCTTTGAATATGTATCAATCTCATTATTTATTGATATTTCTGAAAATGTAATGTTGTCACAGTAAAATTAAATATTCCCGAGATTGAAAAAACACCAATATGAGGGGGGTTACAGCAGTGGTTTTCAGTCAGGTTGCCGCAACAACATTCCAGAATGTTGTTGCGGCATCCTAATTTGGGTTTAAGTTAATTAAACTGATTTTTTTTAAATTTATAAACTTATTTCATTATAAAAAGGTATACAGTAATAAAATTATTATATACCGTACATATATAATTTGTATTATGAAATGTAAATTTAATAATTACATTATTGTGGTAACTGTCATATATATTTTATCTATCTATCTATCTATCTTTCTATAGGCGCCTCTGTAGCCAGGTGGGAAGGAGCAGCAGTGCATAGCACACGCTTCTTGATTAGACCGGGGTTCGAGCCTGTCACCACCAAATACGGAGGATGCGGAAAGGTCAGGGAATGACCATCGCATTTCTCGGAGCAATATGGCCTTAGTTGCTAATGCTCCTAAAAACCAAACAACTCAACTATCTTTCTATATAGAACAGTACGTGTATATGAATGCGCCAAGCAGCAAAACAGGATATAGGTATATAAAATAATATACCTATTATTTTATATAATAGGTATATAGAAGAAAAGTAAATATAGATGGAGAAGTAATTAAACACTAAATGCCTAGCCTAGTTGAAGAAAATAAGAGAAAATGTTTAAGAACCTAAAAAAAAAAAAAAAAAAAAAATCAATGATTAAGTAGAATTAAGTCTGAATTAATGCCGAATTAACAGGCTAATCATATGTACAAAAGCTGAAAGAAAAAGAGGAGAAGGGAGGAGAGGGTAATAGAGATAAAAATTATAAAGTTAAATTCAAAAATAAAAATTAAAAATTTAAATAATTAATACATAGATCAGGTATTTCATCAGGGGGCTACACCTGATCATGTACCAAACACTGTTTCTATGCAAACTCATGCTGATGGAGAAACTATTAAAATGAAATAGATATAATAATAAAAAAAAAATTAATCACCAGAAACATGAGTAAGGTAGCCCCAACGCAGTGTGTTTAGATTAATAAATTGAGTCGATACTATGCAAGAACGCAAACGCAGTGTATTTAGTTTAATAGATTGAGTAGAAAGCATGTAAGAACGCAGTGTGTTTAAGTCGAAAGTATGTAAAAAAAAAAAAAAAAAAAATAATAATAATAAAAAATAACAAGGTAGCGGTACAGAAAAAGGAAGCAATGCAAGGTAAGGGAGGGAAAAGAAGTTTATTTCTTCAACTAGGCTACATGCAGTCGGTGGAAAGACGGCATTCAGTGTAGCGCCACTTCCCTAGAATTGTACGAAGGTATAGAAGAGGATACCATTCTCTATCTTTCTGTGCTTGTCGCCGAGATCAGTAAGAATCATATTTCTAAATTACTTGCAACCGAAGTTTTTTTATTTATTTATTTAAATGTTGTTTATTTATTTAAAAGTGACGCTGTTTGAAAAAAAAAATAATAAATAAATAAATGAAAAGTACATAAAATATAATAAAAAAATAATATATTATAAAAATATTTTAAGTATAATCTGCTGATAACATACACAATATTATGTTTAACGATGGGGTACCATTTTAGGAGTATGAGAATAGGTATAAAACGGATGGGGTAACTTTCTTGAGATTAGCGTTGGGTCCAGGGGCATGACCGGGAGTGAGATTCGGTAACAAGAAAAAATATCCCATTTATTATGTAATCAAAGGAAACAGGCCCCTGTTTTAAGTTCAGTATTCTATAGTTAAGAAAAATTGAATATACTGTTGCATGTGCAATTATTTAAATCTTTCTTTTTTTTTCAAATGCACTTGGAAGAAAAGTGGTATTTTTTCGCTTTTTTTTAATTTTAAACTAAATAACAGATCAGTTTCGTTGCTGCTTCACTTATGGGTTGAATACCCCTCCCCCACCCCAAAATCAAAGAAGAAAAAGGATATGGATATTGCCTCTATCGAAGTGAAGCGTTTAAAATGGTATCGACGTGTAAAACGGATGCAAGAAACCACACATGCAAAGGCACTCCTGGAATGGATATCTCCAGGAAGAGGGAGGAGAATTCCAAAGAGGACATGGATAGACTGAGTATAGGACTACATGACAGTTGGAGGTCTAACTGATCACATCACCTTGATTCTCACTTTCTGGCGGTAAAATATTACCACCAACAATTACTTGCAGGCTGAGGAGTATTCCCATTACAAATGGAAATACTCCTCTTTAAAAAAATTCCATCATTTTGAATCATTATTTCTAGAACAGGAGATATATTCACCGTCCCTTGACGTGTATATCAGTCAATAAAGTTTTTTTAAGCTGCAGCGATTATGCATAGTTCATTGTGCAAGAAAAAAACGAAAATAATTTTCACAAGAGTGTACCTCTCCTGTGGATTTGTTTTTATCTTACGAATGTTAATTTTTACAAACGGGCATCCCTTCCGTGGATTTTTGATGTGTTTTTATGGTAAGTATTCTCTCTGATGTGTCTTCCTTTCAGCGCCACAGAATGCGAGCCACGCCGGCAAGCAGTCAGTGGAAATACGGCATTCGCTGCAGAGCACTTGCGTCGCATTCTACGAAGGTGTAGATGTGGGTACACTCTATTCTCCCTGCTTTTCGCTAAGATCCGGAGAGAGCACCGGCATGTCACATGACCAGCTTGCGAAACTAGTCAGTTCTGTGGATATATTTACAACGTATGTATATGTTAGGGGAGAATGCTGTATATTTATGACTATTAATTATAATAAGAGAAAACAATAATCATAGTTTAATAATACCGAAATCACAGATTAAAATTCGCACGAAATCATACTAATTATAATGAAACGTTTAAGTACTATAACAATCTTATTCATCTTTGCATATGTATCAATCACATTACTGATATTTCTGATAATGTAATGTTGCCATATTAAAATTAAAATTGCTATTTTTCACCGGGTGGAAGGAATATAATCTACCGGAAACGAAACTCATCCCCAGTTATCTATCCTCCTGGATTCAACACTGCGTGGTGAGAGCTAAAGAATTTTTCCTTGAAATTTTGTTTGATCCAACGGTTATGTATAGTTTTCAGGGAGAAAACTATACATAAAATCGGTTTTTTCCGGATTCGTGACTTTCACCTCCGCGGGAATAACTCCCCCATCCCCGGGAACGAAATCGTAATTTTTATTTTAATATCCTTTCCATGATGTCGGGCCTTGAAATTTTCGCCATATATATTTTTAAAATTTTAATTGAAATTTTCTTCACACTGCTCTTTTTAGGACGTGTTTTCCTTTCAGCGCCACCGAATGCGTACCATGCCGGCTGGCAGGCAGGGGAAATACGGCATTCACTGCAGACCACTTGCGTCGCATTCTACGAAGGTGTAGAAGTGGGTACGGATATTCTCGATGCTTGTCGCCGAGATCGGAGTAAGCAACGGCATGTCACATGACCAGTGTATGGCGTTTGACACCACGTGACTAGCTTTCGAAAGTTTACCCAGTTCTGTGGACATACAAGTGTGTGGCAGGCACGCAGCCGGTGGTAAAAATGCATTGATTTTAGCACTACTCCGCATGTGTACAAGTGGGTGCCCGCATTTTCTCAGCCCGCTGTTGCCGACATTCGAAGAAAGCATCAGTGGAAGAGCGCCATTGATATACATTCGCTGAGACTGCCGGTTGCGAGTTTGAAGAAAAGCGCGGGCATAATAATAACGCCATTGATGTCATGTGACCAGCTTACTAGAGCAATGCGCGGTCTCAGAAGTTGTCTCCGCACGTATGTCACATGACCAAAAACGTCACGAGTCACATGATCGGAAGTGACGTCATAAAGATCACGTGACCTCCCCGGAGAATCAATGCCTGTCAAACACGGCATCAGGCAGGCCACGCCCACTGAACATTCAAGGTAGGCGTCCGTACCCGTTTGTAAACTTTAACCTGTTAGGTTGTTATTAGTCATCTACTACCTAGTACTTCTCGGTGACAGAATGCTGGCTATTCCTCCATGTGATGTGGATGCCACACCTTTTCCTGTGGTTACATTGTTTTGTGCCTAGGTTATTGCCTTCAATATACATAGTGCAGTGTTTTTGACCATGCACACAGGGTTATATCCATGATTACTAACTGTCCCGTGATTGTGAGGGTGCAAGCATAGGATTTGGTTGTCACAGTATGAACGGACTTGTTGAAATTCAATCCACTGAATTGCAAAAGTTCACTGCAGTGAAAGTTACAAATGTTTCCATTTAAAAAGCTGTACTTTAATATTTCAGGAATGCCTAATTGATGGAAAATTAATTATTTTAAGAGTTGTATGCAGTGGCCATTTAATTTTTAAAGTGTTAGCTAATGATGTCTGCTTACATGAAAAAGATCTGATCTTGCAATCAGACATGAAGTTTTTGAGCAGTATAGACAGGCAGCCAGAACAGCATATGGAGTTTTCTTGATAATATACTTCAATTTTGCCATCAGGGATAAGGAGGTGATTTTCCAAGAGTATATGTCAATGGTTAGTCTACATCTCGAGTACTGCATACACGTGTGGGAGACATTATTTTAGGAAAAATGTGGATCTGTTGGAACAGAGAAGTGCAACAAGATTAATGACGAGAACAAAAAGGTACTCTTTCCAAGAAAGGCTTCAGTTCTGCAAATTGCAACATCTGGATACTAGGCACCCACGAGATCTGATTGAGGTGTTTAAGAGTTTGAATGGATTGACTGGGCTCCTTCCTCTGTATACGAGGGGGCATAAATTTAAACTGAAAAAGGATGGTTGCAGGATAGATGTACAAAATTTTCTTTCAGCCAGCAGATAGTTGATTGTTGGAACAAACTTCCTCCTTTTGCTGTGGAAATTGGTAGTTTGAATAAATTAAAGAGAAAGTAGAAAAATTATTACAAGAGGTCAGACAATTGATACATTTTTTTTATTTATTTTTTTTATTGACTGATGCTGTATGAGCTTGCTTTCTTACATCCTTTTCCATACAACAATTACTACTACTGCTGCTGCATATAGATGATTGTTAGCATTGCATGATTTGCGATCTTATTTTGCACGTACCTGATGTATTTTGTATTCACAGAATATAATAATTTTTGAACTTTTATTCCAGTTCTTGGAAATCATTTGAAATGTTCTTCTTTGAAAAAGAGTCAACAACCAACATAAATGCCAAGTTTATGGAATTGTGCAATTGAGATGGGAAATCCCAATACTGAGTTCAGGCACCACTTAGTTTTTTTTTTATTTTATTTTGAAATATTCTCTTGTGAGTAGTTCAGAAGGGGAAGCACAGTAGATAATAACCTGTGAATTAAACTAATGCATTTTTCATCCTATAGCTTAGTAACCTTTCCAAGCTTGTTTATCTTTTATTTTCTGGACAAACAGTATTTAATCTGATTTAAGTGATAATTCATTATTGTTATTTAAGAACAGGTTTATGGATATTGTTCATGTTTTGTTTTCCTAAATGTAATAAAGAACAAAGACATATGAGAGGAAGCAAAAATACTATGATGCAATAGACAGCTGAATATACAGCTCATCCTTTTTTTTTTTTCTTATGAAAACCCCAAACACGAGAGGTATTAGAACCTGTAGTACTTAGTACCGTGCTTGGGTTGGAGGTTGAGAAGACGAAAGAAGATATTTGTTGACATTAGACTTGTAGACTGTAACTTTCAAGAAATACGTATGAAGGAAGGTTGTTCCAGAAAATGGCAATTGAATGAATAAACGAGGAAGATGAAAAGTTGATTCTGGGAGTTTGGAGTTAGACAGTAAATGGATGATGGCTGGTGGCAGAACGTGTTCGGACTGTTTTGAAAGAGAGAGCAAGAATTATAGAAGCCAATTCAGAAGAACAGTGCCCGGGGAAGTATCTGTAGAAAAGGCATGCAACAGAAACAATATGTCTATGAGACAGAGAGTGGAGAGACTCTGCTCTGTTAAAGAGGAGTCATTAATTAACCTAACTGCCCTCTTCTAAATGGAATCTAGAAGCCCGAGAGAGAGAGGTTTTGGGGGCACCGCCCCAGTTGTGCGAACAATATTCCATGGTGGGGCAGATTTGCAATTTGTACAGAATGAACAGCTGTTTGGAAGAAAAGTAACACCAAGAGCAAAAGAGAAAACCAAGTTTTTTAGATGCAGAGGAAGCAATATTTGTAATGGGCTTGTGCCAAGAGAGATTAGAAGTCAGAGTAATCCTCAAAAGAGATATATCATTTTGCCTAGAAATCGGAGTGTCACCACAGATAAGTATAGGAGCAGAAGAATCCTTTTTGCGAGATATAAGACAAGACTGAGTTTTAGAAGGGTTAAAATCAACTAAGTTCTTTGCCCCACTGGAGATCGGTATTTAAGGAATTGGTAACGGATATTCGAGAAGTTGAAGCTGATTGAGGAGGGCAAGGTTTTTCAAAATGGAAAGTGGAATGCAATGTGCTATCATCGGCAAAACTATGGATAGGATTTCCAGTCAATGGAAGAAGGTCATTAATGTAAAAGAGGAAAAGAGTGGGGGAAAGAACTGAACCTTGGGGGACTCCAGCATTAGTGGAGAAGTTAGAAGACAGAGAGCCATATACCATCACCCTCAGTGAGCGTTCAGAGAGAAAAGTGGATAACCAATTACAAAAAACAGTTGACAAACCATAAGATGGAAGCTTGTTTAGAAGACCTTTATGCCAAACATGATCGAAAGCCTTTGAGATGTCAAGAGCAACTGCTTGTGTTTCACCATACTTTTCCATTGAATTTGTCCATAAACGAGTAACATAAGCCAAAATATCACCAGTAAATCGACACTGACGGAATCCATACTGGCGATCGTTGATCAGACGGAAGGTTTCTAGGTAGTTTAAGAGTTTGCGGTTAATTGATTTCTCCATTACTTTAGAAAGAGTAGAAGTAATTGCAGTGGGATGATAATTGGATGGGAGGGACTTCAACCTTTTTAGAAACTGGCTGGATATGAGCAAATTTCCAATCAGAAAGAAAACCATCTTTGGAATAAGAAAGTGAAAAAAGGCGGCAAAGAACAGGAGTAAGTTCAGGAGCAGAGGTTTTGAGAACACGTGGAGAAATACCATCAGGATCTGGAGCTTTCTTAGCATCAAGATTCGTCAAAATCCTTCTGTCATCCTTTTGACGGAAGACCACAGAATTGAGCGTGCTGGGAATGGTGGCAGGTGTTTTAACAAGATCATTAATACGTGAGTTGAAAGAGAAATGGGATGCTAGCAGGTCAGCTTTATCCTTAGCTGAAGTGACAGCAGGACCATCTGGTTTTGACAGAGGTGGGAGCAGAGATGGGCAAAAGTTGTGGCCAATAGCTTTGGCAAGAGACCAGAATGCTTGGCTACCATTAGGGTAAGAAGCAAGTTTTCTACTCTTAGTCTGTTCAAAATCTAGTTTGGACTGATTAATGACTGCTTTACAATTGTTGCATCGGCACTTCCATAGCCAGATGGGCAGGAGCACCAGTGCGTAGCACATACTTCTTGATTAGACCGGGGTTCGAGCGCGTGAGCCACCAAATATGGAGGATGCAGAAAGGTCAGGGAATGACCACCACATATCCCCGGAGCAATATGGCCTTAGTTGCTAATGCTCCTAAAAAACCAAACAACAACAACAATTGTTGCGAGCTTTGGTGTAGGCAGAAAATGAAACTGAAGAATTGGAAACAAGCCAATTACGATATGCAGCATTCTTCTCTTGAAGAGCCTTAGCACATTTATTGGAATACCAAGGTTTAGATAAAGGACGAGATTTTAGAGTGGAGTGTGGAATAAAAGATTCCATTCCTGCAAGAATAATTTCATTGACACGATTTGAGCAAACATTGAAATCACATGTTTTGAAACAGTAGTCCGACCAAGCAAAAGAAGAAAATAAATCTCGCAGGTCATCCCATTTCATATTGTTGTAATACCAAACAGTATGAGGTTGGGAATAGCCATTAGATAAAGGTTCCATTGGAGAAGAGACAATCACCAAGTTGTGATCTGAGGTACCTAAAGAACCACTCACTTCGACCGTGTACTTGAAGGGTTATTTGTGAGGAAAAGATCAAGTGTGTTGACTGTATGCTTGGGATTGTCCGGTATTCTTGTAGGTAAAGGAACAATCTGTGCAAGGTCATTAGAAATTGGAAAAGCCTCAGCATCTCGACCAGCTGAGTCGGTGTGACTAGAAAACGGAATCCAACTGGAGTTGTGAACATTAACATCACCAAGAAAAATTACGTCACTGTTAGGAAAGTTGGACTGGAGAAAGTCAAGTTGCAAAGAGAGGAAGTGAAAGAACTCCAAGTGATTAGTGGAGTTGGAAGAACGGTAGAGACATCAGATGAATTTGACACAGTGAAGTACAGAGATTTTAAGCCAGAGAAGATCAAAGAGAGGAGATTCCAAATTTCCAAGTCTCTGACAGGGAATATCGGAACGGGCATAAGCATAAGTACCACGTTTGAGGCGAAAGGAATCATACAGGAAATAGTTTGGGCAACTGAGATGAGCAGTAGTTGAATCAACCGATAACAGAAAAAGTACATGGGGTTTGGCAGACTGCAAGTGGAAATGGACATCGTTGAGATTAGAATTGAGACCATGTATATTTGTGAAATGAACTAGGAAGTGTTTGGAAGGTTTAGATCTTTTTGCAGATAAGCTTACTCTATTAGTTTGAGAATTCATGGTTTATTCAATAGTAAGAAAAGTGGATAGGAACTGCTGTGTGAAGTAATGAAATTTTTGGATATGGCATACACATGGTAAGAATACACACGGATGCTTGACATAATGTGGCCTCAACAATGCCTCCCACATGCACACTATCTGGCTGAGTAGAGGTAGCAAGATTATACACTAGCTGATCCAGAAGCCTCCTAAGGAGTTACCAAAAGGTTCGGTCTGGTGTACTAAAAAGCGGGCAGCCTGTGAACACCGCTTTAGAGCTGTACCCTCGAAATGTAAGGAAGTTGGATCTCGCCATGATGCTCATCATAACCTCAAAAGTCATCAGTCATGCTGCATGATGGAAGAGATGGGGAAGGTTTGACCGGAACTTAGCAGCTCTGGAGACTAAACATGAGTTCCACCACTTCAAGCCTCCAATTAGCAGAGTGGTGGTATTGCACTGGTTGATGAGAGTCATCTAGCACCTAGTATTTCCTGGTAACACAGAGGGGCAGCATTCCTCCATGGGGTGTTGGCACCACACCTCGACCCCTGCTTACGTTGGTTCATACCTGGATGGTCACTCACAGTGTGCTTGTGCATGGAGGTTATACCCAGGATATCCTGCTATATCCTGTTATATCCTGCTATTACAAGTGTAATATATTCTGAAAAAAACTGCGCTTAGTAGAAATATGTTCTTCAGCCTGTTCTTTTTTTAATATAATGCAGTAGACTGTCAAAATAACGGAACGTTCGAGCTAACGGCACAATGAGATCGGAAATTTATATGCAGTGCAGGTGTGTTGCAGTGCCAAAAAAAAAAAGAAAACAGCACGTCACATGACTACTGTATTTGTTAAATGTATTCACATTTTAATGAATACACATTACTTGTATATTCATTAAAAACACAGTGTTTTTCTTTAAAATTTCTCTTGCTCAGGATTATTATAATGACTGGAGAAATTTGAGTCACACCCTTAAAGAGCATGAAACCATACCAATTTATTTTGAATCGCATAAGAAATGGATAGAGCTCAATTTTCTTGGGCTTCTAGTAATGAAACATTAAGTCACATTTTCAAAACAATTTGAGTGCTGAAACTCATCATTGGCAAAGAGTATTAGAAAGACTATTTGCAATAGTTGAATTTCTCGGACACCAGTGTCTTGCATTTACCGGTTCATCGGACAGATTGTATGAAAGTAAGAATGGGAATTATCTGCAATTAGTAGAGCTGCTCGCAAAATTTGATTCTGTCCTGGCATAGCATTTGCAAAGAGTAAAATCCATTGAACTCCATAACCATTATTTAGGGGAACTGTTCAAAATTAGGTAATACAGCTAACGTCCCTGACAGTGCGAAATATTATTTGATAGTTGTTGATTGTACTCCAGACATAAGTGAAGTTGAACAGATGTCAATAGTAATACATTTTCTCAATATCAATCAAGGAGCAGAAATTTGTGAGCATTTTCTGAATTTCGTTCCAGTCGAGAAAACAACTGTGTCAGAACTTCTGTATTGGCCTGGCTACAATTTTAAATTTGCTATCTTTAATTTTAAATTCGATATATTTATAAGCATTGAGAAATTTATCAGTGCTTATAAATATTCAACGACAGAATCTGCTTTGGGCTCAGAAATACAAATATTAACCAGCAAGTTCTTAAACGGGATTACCCACTTTCTACAATAGACAGAATTAGGGTACAAGCTAAGGATAGAATACAAAAAAATACACCAACCAACAATAGTAATATCAAAACATACTTTATTTCTGTCCCATATGTTGAACAGTGGCACAAACAACTTTACAGATCCTTTAAAGATACCGAATTTAAAATTATATCCAGGCCAATATGAAAATTACACACTATACTTCAACAATCACTTATTCCTTGCCTCATTTGCATCACAAATAAATTACCTAATATACATTTCTTGCAGTGATTGCGACTCGTCTTATCAGGGTTCTACGCGGTTTCCTCTGAATTTTTGTGTTAATTAACATGCGGCCTCAGTTCATGCTTCTTGTTCAGCAGCGTCAGAATTAGCCTTTCATGCCGTTAATGAAAAACATATTTTTTTATTTAACGAGGCCAAAATAGTGTCCAATGTAATTTTTTTTTTTTTTTTTTTTTTTTATGAAAACCCCAAACACGAAAGGTATCAAAACCTATAGTACATAGTACCGTGCATGGGTTGAAGGAGAAGTATGGGGAGAGGGAGATGCCAGAAACTTTGCTCTAGAGACTAAACATGGGTTTCACCACTTCAAGCCTCCAATAAGCAAAGTGGTGGTATTTCACCGGTTGATGAAAGTCATCTACCACTTGTAGGGATAGGGAAATGATCTTAGACACTAAAATTCCTAGCAAGTGAATGTCTAAGATCATGGTAATCTTCCTTGTGAAAAAACAAATCCCATTCATTTTCCATTGACAACAATTATTTCAGTAAGAATCAGAAAATGTGTTGCCAATATTAAAGCGGCAACCTTGTTTTCTGCCAACTATTCACCGGACCCAGTGAAGTTTACTGTTATGTCCACCTGCCCATCCAATCATTTCATGTGTTATTTTTCTGTGTGGAAATTTGTTTTTCCTTCTGATGACATCTTATTGAAAATTCAACAAGAGAAAAATCAGTTATTACTAGGAAAATATGTACACTATATAAGCAAACTAATCGTTTGTTGTCACAAGTTGACAGTGTACTAGTAACAATTCTGTAAAAGCATAGTTTTTCCAGCAAACAAAATTTAATTAACATATGCAGTGCATTCATTTGAAACTTCTGGAGTAAAAAAAAAGCAGTAATCTCTTTAGAATTATACTTTTAGTAATGACCACTGTGTATTCTCAATGCACAGTAGGGATTGAGTACCTCATGTACTGAAAGAAAATTTGATATCAACAGAATATCCCACAGAATATCCAACAGAATATCCCACTGAAAGAAAATTTGATATCAACAGAATATCCCACAGAATTACCTTTTGCACCATAAAACCACAAACTACAACAATACCACAGAGGATATAAAAGTGTGCCAACTTGCAATTGCTGCTGATGAGCATAGTGTGTGAGACCAGCTTGTATGCCAATGGCTCGTATATCAATAAAGCTGCTATTGCTACTGAAGAAACCAAAAACTCAAAAGAAAAAGAATTACAAAAATATGCTTAACTTTTATTCTCACATGCAGGATAATCCCACGGTCCACTGTCAAACATCGCAGTGAGTGTTTAATCTATATGCTTAGCAATTAAAAGAATAAAACCATATACCTGACATTCCTACTGTGTCCACATATGTTGATTAACCAGTATATCTGGGTAAAGTGCCTGCCTGGCAACCCAAAGGTCGCGGGTTCAATTCCCGCCTCGGGCTTGGATCAAAGTACTGCAAAAACCTTGGGAGGTGCATTATGGCCACAAAAGCATATGCGCCAATTTAAAAAAAAAAAAAAAAAAACAGTATATCTAATTCACATTCATTAAATATCCACCTAGCATTAGCTTTTTAATATACACTATGTAAAAATTATCATTTGGATACAATTCTTTCATGACAAACTAATAACTGCTTATCAGATTAATTCCCTTTAACAATCTGTTATTTTTCAGATAATTCCATTTTTGAACACATGATCCTGCAGTATATGCTTAATCATGGATTCCATTATTTACCTTGCCACAGAATTCAAGCTTACAGGTCTACATAATGGAAAGACAACTGCTCATCAGCAATTTACTGGAACTCCACTGTAGTCCAGGGATGTACACATAATAGAGTGATTTGATAATATGTCTTGCTCTTTCCTTTAATATTACTGGTTATATATCATCAGCTCCTTATGCCCTTTTCACATTAAAATGTGAATTTTCTTACCAATCTATTTTCAGCTAACAATTCCTGAGCTAGGGTGAAAGTACTCAAACTTAAAAGAATGCTCTCATTGATGCAAAAAATTTAACTCATGATCTTTGTTTAGAATCAATGCCTTGATCTGAGACCAGGACAATAATACTTAAGCCATAAAAAGAGTAGTAGATCGTAGAATAGAAGTACCTCAGTGAACACCTTGCCATTCACCGGCTGTTTTTACTGAACAGAATTCATACAATACCTGAGGGCAACAAAAATTAACCCCATCCCTTTACATAAGGAGTCCTATAATAAACTGACAACTGCAAAACCAAAAGGAGCATACTTTAATCCGTATGAAATTAAATTAAAAACACTATCAAATGACAAATGTCCCCATCCCACTCCTTTAGGGCTTGCGTGGCTCATATGCCATTTTATCTAAGCTTGACTTAGATAAAATATAAACAGCATGTGCAATATCCTGGCAGAAAAATGCACTCAACATATGCTTTAGTAAACCTTCTATCTTGGATATAGAGAGGGAAAGAGGTAATACATAATTCATCCTGACTATAAACAAACATGTATGACAGAAAGGACACTGTCAATACCTGATCACTGGATAGGTTTAGACCTGGTAATCATAGAGCATATATGTGTGTGTGCGCGCGCGCACACACACACACACACACACACACACACACACCTTAAAAAAATGATTTTTTTTTTTTTTTTTTTTTTAAACACCAAACTGAGCATACTGACGAATTTACAGTATGAATTTTTGTGATATTTTACATGAAGCACCCATGCCATTTCTTTCTGTTAGATAACTTTCAAAAAAAATTATTCTAAGGTAAATTTTAAAAACAAAGTCCAATTCTTTCTACAGTGCAGCTGTGCCACTTGTTTCTAATTCAAGGTCCTTCCAAATTCCAAAAGTGGTTGCTCCATATGTCAAGTTACTCTAACAAATGAGAAATGCTTCCTTAAAAGGAGAATAATTATTGACCAGTTTCCTAAACAGATCAGTCCAAGATCAGAAACACAGACAGCCCTAACCTCTGTCTGTCTGGGCTACCAAGAGTTAAAAAAAAAAAAAAAACCTTTTCCCAGAAACTGCATTTCCAGACTTTTTTCCCTAGATAACTCATATTCCTGAGTAGTAGTTCATAAAGAAAAAGTTCGTTAGGGTAGTTTTCCATAGATTTAGTGGTATAATGAAAGGATGTGCTCCAAAAATTAAAATATTCACTTCCAAAAAATATGGTGACTGGGATAAACCTTAATTATTGTTGATTCATGGAAAATATGCTAATGATGAAATTTTTTAAAAATAAGATCATACATACTTTTTTGTTTCTACCCTTTTGCCGTTAATAATTCTTGTAGAAGTTGAGGTTCTTTTAACTCCAGGTCTATTAAGATTAGTGCTAAATGTTGAAGTGCTGAATGTTGTAAACCCTCCCTGATCTGCACCTGCTCCATTAAACATATCAGGAAAACCACCAAATGCAAATCCAAAACCAGGAAAACCAAAGAAACTATCTGTATGCCTATTAACTGCAGATGATCCAAATCTACTATACAAGACTATTAATTGCAGAAATCGTTGAAATTAAATTACATGAGAATTCTGTTAATGTTCGCCAGCCATATCTAATCTCCGACTCGTGGTCCTTTACGTGCATGCGCGAAGACAAATAATCCCTATTTAATTTCCATGCTCGCCCCTATATGGTAATTTTCATTCCTGTGATCACAACATATGGTCGAAAAGCGTTGTGAACTTCAGGAGGGAAAATCGTTTTGCATTTTTTTCGTTAAATTAATTTTTGACTTGATTTTTAATTATTGTTAATTATTTCTTACTGTATTTCGATTGTTTAATTGTTTTCATTTTAATTTCTGGAGAGTATCATATGGAATACCCGAGGGGCTCACATCTGGTGAGTATGGGCTTGGCACACCCAGGGTCCTGAGCTGGATATCATCATTCTTCTCTTCCTTGGTGTTTCCCTTCTATTTATGACTTTTGTTCTCTCTCTCTCTCTCTCTCTCTCTCTCTCTCTCTCTCTCTCTCTCTCTCTCTGTCGGGGTAACTCAAATTTTTTTTTGGCTGGTGCAGCAAAAATTATTATTTATTATTATTATTATTATTATGATAATAATAATAATAATAAAAGTGTTCTACGCATCATATTGAGGTAAACTCTTATTCTTTTACAAATAGTAAATAAGAGTGTCTCATCATCCCTTTGGCATGGCTTGCAAGAAAATTTTACTGACAAGGGTGCCCAAAAGGCTCCATGTTTGGGGCATCAAAATATCTTGGGCTGGTCCTGATTGGGCTGTTTTTTGAAAGAATGAATGAATGTAAAGTCATTTGGCTAGCTTGCTCTCTTTTCTCTTTTAAAATAAACCTGTAACACTCAGATCATCCAGAGTTCTTTTGAATGTGCAGCCTCTTTTGATGATCAGAACCATGTTAGAAACCATTTTTTTCAAAATTTCCAGTTTTATTCAATATGTAATACTTTCTGTATTTTTCATTATATATATATATATATAGAGAGAGAGAGAGAGAGAGAGAGAGAGAGAGAGAGCATGTTTCAATTAAAAAGCTTAAAAAGCACCACTTATTTTTAGGTTTTGGCTATTTGTCATGTGGACTTTTTTTTTTTTGTTATATTTTGGCTGAAATTTTGAAATTAATGTTAACATTTGATTAAGTATTGCTGTTTAGGTTTTAATGATTTCTAAATTTAATTTTTGCCTAAGCAATTGCTTTTTATCTCAGTGGGAAAGTTGTATCCCATCGTTGGTTTAGTCTAAAAACGTTATTGGTGTACTTCTGAAATGACTTTTCCAAGCCATTTCAGCCTTTTCAACTCCAGAGTACAAAAGTGCTTGTGTTTTGAGTGACTCTGGCACGCAGGACTATTAAATAGAGTAATGTTCTTGTATACTGTGTGAACTATTCTGATCTTATGTGGACATCCCCGAGTATAAACAGAAAATTTATATATTTATTTTATAATAACACTGCAGCTGTAGCACAAGGAGTGGCATCACAGGTGTAGTTGTACAGCTGACACAGATAGGCACACATACTGAAGAGTAGTGACTATTTCATAGAATAGAAGTGTTTTTTTTTTTTTTTTTCCCTTAAAAATAAATTTGGCATGTGTTTACTTCAGAAGTACGCTGAGAATGTTTTTAGACTAAGCTGATCGCAGGAAACAACTTTCCCATTGAAAAACACATTTTATTAGGCTAAATTTAAATTAAAAATTATAAATCTAAATAGTAACATTTTGTCTAATTTTAACATCAACTTCAAAATTTCAGCTCAAATATGACAAAAAAAGTCAAGACAACAAATAGCCTAATTTAAAAATAAGTAAGATAGACTGTGGTGCATTGTAATTGAAACGTCCTGTATAGGAACTGTATATAAATTTTTACACATACAATATGCAGCCCGTCCTCATGGACAACTGTAAACTGAAATGATGCTAGCGAAAAAGAGAGTAACATAGTGGCACTTGGGTTTCATGTGTGTAACTTTGAAGTGTTGTGTACACAATGTCAGACAAGGTGTCAAATAAATATGCTCATAATGTGAATTGTGTGTAGTATGATGGCATGTTACACTTAAACATCGTTAATTGCTTTTTTTTAGATGTCAGTAGTCAGTTTGGAATTGATTAATAAATAAATAGTTTCCTTTGTAAAGAATAGATTTAAAAAAAAAAATTGTCTTATACATAGAAATAAATACTTTTTTGTTTATTTGCGATATTGTGTTTTGAATTCTTTCAGGATTGCTGTGGTGGCTGTTGTAATGAGAAGCCCGAAGAACAAGGTCAGTTTGAGACAGTCTTTTTTATCACTAGCTGATTAACTTCTATAGAAAGGGTACAAGTACAATAAATTTTGCACATGTTATGAAGTCAGCATTAAGTGTTAAAGTGAAACTACTGTCTTGGGCTGTAATGTTTAGGTCAAAAGTTCAAATTCTTTTAAATAAGAGCACTATATAACTTCATAAGTTAATTTATAAAAAGTTGGGATACTACTGTTGAAGAAATAAATTTTTTGAACTTAAGGGAATTAATGTAATTGTCAGTTTGCTAGCCAAAAATATAATAAAAATTCAGAATCATTATAGATCAGTTCATTGAGTAGGAATTATATTAAAGTACTGAAAGATAATAAAGTGAATTAAAGTATTATTATTATTACACTGGTCAACATGTAAAGTGTTGCAAAAACAAAAATACCAAATCTTGACTAATTTTATGTTGCTGAACATGAAAATCACATTAAAATTTGTCAATTGGCTCTTGTTTTTGAATTACAGTTGGAGTCGCATATTAGTGAGTTACTCTACAGTAACAATTATGGCTCTGCAAAACGCATGGCAACACCACAGTTTCAGTACCACCTCACCTGCATCACATGATAAGTTGTTACTGTAATTCTCGAATAAGGCTAGGTACTTGGTAATTTGTTCTCAGTTAATGGTTGTTCTCTGTGAGATGCCTACTTTTTGTGCACTATTTGTGTCACGTAAGATTAATATGCCCCGTAATTGTGTTAATAGTTCAGATGACTTCTGTTGCATATGTGGAGAAGTCGCATTAGCTTCAAGAAAGCGCCCCTTAACTCAAGTCATAAAAAAGGCCTACATCTTGTACTTCTTTTCTTCAAATAGGCCTACAGGGTTGGGAATATTCATATTGTGAATTAAGCAGTCGACACCAACTGTGTTAAAGCATGTTGAATTAAAATAAAATAAAATAAACACAAAAAACCAAATGAATAATTTAATATTACTCGGATAAAATGTAAAAAACGTAGAAATACTAATTACAATAAATACTGTTTACAATAACTTCACAATTTACAATAAATTATACAGTAATAAAAGTGTTAAAACCAATAAAATACAATAAAATATACAGAATTAATGCTTTTATCTCTGTATATTTTATTGTATTTTATTGGTTTTAACACTTTTATTACTGTATAATTTATTGTAAATTGTAAAGTTATTGTAAATAGTATTTTTACATTTTTTATATTTTATCGGACTAATATTAAATTATTTATTTGGTCTTTTGTGTTTATTTTATTCTACTTCTTGTTCTTTCGGTGTGAAGTAGGTGAACAGGATAAGAACTGAGCTCAACACATATGCTGTACTACCTGTTCATCAAAACTCAATGCATGGGTGACAGTAGTGTATTCAGGACAGGATGCACTGCAACAACATTCCTGTACTTTTTCTAAATGTCATAATAGAAAATCATTAAATTTATACACCTAATATTATGAAACAATGGCATAATCGAAGGGGGGGGGGTGAAATATATATTTTACCCATTGCTACTAAAAATATATATTAATAGTAATCTTTAAAATTAATAGATTTCTTTAAAAATTAATTCAAAAACAAAAATATAAATTTCGCAATGAAACTTGAACATTTCTTACTGAAGTACAATGCGTTTGATAGAGAGATCCAATGAATGAGATATACTGTGATGCATGCAAATGCTGCATTTTGATTCGCCATGAGCTGAATGCTAGAACTGGTTGTTCTATCAACCATGAGTCTGAAGTCTGATTCAGTTACTGTACAGTCGATGTGGCGTTATCATGTAGTCTTCTGGAGAACTAGTGTTCCGGTACTATTTTTTTATACAACAAACGTTACGGTACTATTATTTAAATTCTATACGGTGGGACCAACTGATGATGTTACCAACAGCAAATTCAAAATGGGAAGCATTCAAAGAATTAATCTTGGAAGCTACTAGGCTTTTCATACCAACTAAGAAATATTGTACAAGATTTAGGCCTAAATGGATGTCATATAAACTAATTAGACATGTGGGAGAGAAAAAAAATGCATGAGATACAAGTAAATTAACAGGTAACACAGAAGCCTATGATAGATATAAGCTGGTCTGTAACCAAGTCACAAAAGAGGTTAGGCAGGCAAAGGCAGATTACGAAAAATCTTTGGCAAAGGATGCAAAGAAAAACAGCAAAGAGTTTTTTACTTATGTAAACTCTAGAAGGAAGGGAATGAATCAGATTGGTCCACTTGATATCAATGGTTCAACTGTTGATGAACCTTCTCAGGTAGCTAACAAACTAAATGAATATTTTGCATCTACATTCACACATGAGGAGTTATCACAGGGAGGGGAATGCCAGAAGTGTATTAAACTCTGGCAGTAAGCTAGATAATCTTGTAATAACTGAGAGTAAATTGGAGGAGAAATTGCTGAAAATAAACATAAGTTACCTAGGGTGGATGGAATCTATCCAGTTATATTCAAGGAGGCAGAAAAGGAAGTAAGCAAACCCTTAGTGGTACTACACTGTCAGTGGTAGAGAGTGTTTGCTGTGTAGTACCACAGCAAACTCTGTGATACTACACTGACAGCGGTAGAGAGTGAAAAGGACCTGGGGGTAATTGTGCAGGCAGATATGAAGTTTTCTGAGCAGTGCAGACAGTCTGCAAGAGTAGCTCATGGTGTCTTGTCAATGATATGCAGGAATTTTTCTAGCAGGGATAAGGAGGTGATTATCCCCTTGTATAAGGCAATGGTCAGGCCACAACTTGAGTACTGTATACAGATCTGGAGGCCTCATTTTAAGAAGGATATAGAGCTGTTGGAACGAGTACAGAGAAGGACAACAAGATTAGTGAATGTAACAAAGGGTTGCTCTTAAGAAGAAAGGATTAAGTTTTGCAAATTACAGTGTCTGGAGACTAGGCACCTGCGAGATGATCTGATTAAGGTGTATGAGGCCTTGAATGGTTTGAGAATGCTCAATGCTGATGGGATTCTTCCTCTTACTCAGAATAATCGCCTGAGAGGGCATAAATTCAAATTGAGTAAGGACAGTTGTAGGATGGATGTGCAGAAGTTTGTCTTTAGTCAGCGGGTGGTTGGTTGCTGGAACAAACTTACATCTGTTGTTGTTGAAGTTGAGAGCTTAAATAGAGTCAAAGCAGAACTAGACAAACATTTGGAGCGAGTGGATGGGTGAAATAAGGGTTTTTTTTTTTTTTGGTTTTTTTTTGCTGATGCTATATAAGTTTGCTTTCTTGAATCATGTGCCTTTGCTAATGCTAATTAAAGGTAGGTTGCTGCAATAGATAAAGGGATGGTTGAGTGGGAGACAACAGAGAGTAGTTATCAATGGACACTGCTCTGCATGGACAAATGTTATTAGTGGAGTTCTGCAGGGTTCAGTGTTGGCCCCATTGTTGTATTGTATATTTATCAATGATATTGATGAAGGTATATTAGGTTTAATGTCCAAGTTTGCAGATGATATAAAGATTGGCACGGTTGTTAAAGACAGTAAATACAGTATGCTACTCCAACTGGATCTAGATAAGTTGGGCAAATGGGCTGAGAAGTGCTAACTGAAGTTTAACATGGATGCAAAGTACTGCATGGGGGTAGTAATAACCCAAGAGAAACGTACCAACTGTGTTGGTACTACACTCAGGGAAGTGAAAGCAAAAAAGACCTGAGGGTAATTGTGCAGTCAAATATGAAGTTTGCTAAGCAGTGCAGACAGGCTCCCAGGGCAGGTCACGGAGTCTCGTCAATGATATACAGGTGACCCCCGCTTAACGCTGATAATTCGTTCTGGAAAAACAGAGCACTAAGTGAATCCACGCTAAACGAGCGCCGCATTCCCATAAGGTAACATATGTATTTGTGAGTTGCGGTCGGTGCCATAGGATATTTTCTAATCAATAATAAGTAGTGAAAATAGTTCAACATTACGAACATCTCATTATTCCTATAAACTTGGCATTAGAGCACCATTGTCCAAGATAAGACTAATGTACCACTCCTTTGCTGTTTAAAAATTTATTATTTGTGTATAAGCATAAATAATATAATCACAGCCACTCAGTGTATATTTATTATATCAAGTTGGGCTCAAAAACAATGATTAATATTGTATAACTTTTGGAGAAAACAGATAAATCAAAAAATGAATTTCTAGAATAAAAAAAAAAAAAGTTGGTGCATAATTTTTCTGCCTACATTCTACCTAATTGGATACATTGTTTCCAGTGCTGAACATTTTTGCATGCCATTAAAATAAAATTCTTTTGGCTAAGAGGCTAACTGCCATTATTGTATGACTTCTTTAACTTCTCCATTGGAGTCATATCTGCTGTTTCAGATATTCTTTTATGCTTTGGGAACCAAAAAAAAAAAATACTAGGCTATTGGAAGGAAGCAGCACAGCTTCAAATCCCAGTAAAAGAATTTTTGCTAATGTTGCAAGGCTGCAGTGAGATTACACATTGTCATGTTGGAGCAACATTTCTGTATCGCAAGCCTTACTTGAATGATTCTTTCCTTGAGCTCATGTCTTGGTGTACCAGGCTGAATTGATTAAGGTCCTTTTTTTAAAAAAAAACAAACGTTAGTGTGAATAATACTTATAATGTCCCAAAGCTCCATCAGCATCACATTGCTAACTTATGCTTGGACTTTGAAACCAGTGAAATGGTATTTCACTGGTGTAGAGTACTATGTATAGTTCTGGAGGTGTCATTTTAGGAAGGATGTAGAGCTGCTGGAACAAGTACAGAGAAGGGCAACAAGATTAGTGAATGGAACAAAGGGTTGGTCTTACAAAGAAAGGCTTAAGTTCTGCAAATTGCAGTGCCTGAAGAGTAGGCACCTGCGAGGTGATCTGATTGAGGTGTATGAGGTGTGTATGTGCTTGAATGGAATGAGCAAGCTGAATGCTGATAGGATTCTTCCTCTTGCTCAGATTAAGAACCTGAGGGAGCATAAAAAATTCAAATTGAGAAAAGACAGCTGCAGAATAGATGTACAGAAATTTGCCTTAAGCAGCGGGTAGTTGATTGGTAGAACAGACTTCCATATTTTGTTGTGGAAGTTGACAGTCTAAATAAATATAAGGTTGAGCTGGACAGGCATTTGGAATGAATGGAGGGGTTAAATGGGAGCGTGTTTTTTTTTTTTTTTCTGGCTGATGCTGCATAAGCTTGCTTTCTTGTGTTGTATGCCTCTAATAATGCTAATGCAATTTTTTTTTTTTTTTAGAAATACACCTATGGTGGGTGAATCTATAGGGATGTTTATGCCTTTCGCAGTGCCCATGATATGGAGGGAACAAAGCAATCACATCACAGACTCTTACTTCTGTATGGTGCCTCCTATTAGAAAAGGGATGACATTGAAGAAAAATTGGATAGTGATGTAACCAAATATACCATTTTCAATTTGTCTCATGCCTCACGGTGAAGTACTACCTATTCCTGAACCACCTGACTGTTTTTCTGTACACTCTGATGAAGAGGAAGACACTGCTGAACATCAACTTGATATACACGAAGAAGTACAGCAGACAGCTGTTGTATTCGAAATAAAAACTGTGATAAATTCTATCAAACAGAAGGTGAACTCACTGTTTATAACGATATTGATGGTCTAATGGTGGCAGTGAACATGAGGCACATTCCCAAAGAATGGCAACTATTTATAGATGCTTCTAAGGTTAGTCTTAAGGTTGTTATTACACAATGGAAATATGCTGCCTGCAATACCTCTTGCATGTGCCATCCACAAAAAAGAAACATACGCAAAGATGGAGAACATACTCTTAGATGTATGCTGTCAGAAATATTAGTGGCAGATATGTGGCGATTTAACAGTAATCGCCATTTTATTTGGACTACAAAAGGGTTACACTAAGTATTGTTGCGTTCTCTGCGAGTGGTTGTTTTTCCAAGGATATGCACTATGAGGAGAAGAGTTGGCCTCAACGAAAATCATTGACACTTGGAATGAAGAACTTAGCATTTGAACTTCTGGTAGATCAAAATAAAGTTTCGCTTTGACCACTCCGCGTCAAACTGGGGCTCATGAAAAATTTCGTGAAGGCTTTAGAAGTGAATTGTCCTGCATTCACATACTTGCAAGTGAAATTCCCAATACTTAGTACAGAGAAGATTATGGTAGGCATTTTCATTGGTCCACAAATAAGGCAACTTTCCAACGACGAACAGTTCAAATATGTCCTTAGTGATAGCGAGAAATCAGTGCGGAAAGCTTTTCAACTGATTTTCTAGGAAATGTTAAAGCTGGTAACTACAGACAGCTTGTGGAAGATCTCATTACTTCTTACGAAAAACTAGGGTGCAACATGTCATTGAAGATGCATTTCTTCCTGCCAAACTTTGGTGCCATCAGCAACGAACGTGATGAGTGCTTCCATCAAGACATCACAGTGATGGAACAAAGATGCAAAAGCAAATGGAGTGCCGCCACATTAGCCGATTATTGTTGGATGGTGAAAAGGCTAGCTTCCAAAGCTGAATACAAGCGAAAGGTGAAAAGATTCTGTGTTTGATACAGGTATGTTCATAGCTACATCTTACTGTGATATAAATAAAAAAATACCTTGTATAAATAGAAAAAACTACTTTTTTTGAAACCAAGAGCCAATCTTCCAATTTAAG
Source organism: Mastigoproctus giganteus (assembly GCF_048544385.1). Lineage (NCBI taxonomy): Eukaryota > Metazoa > Arthropoda > Arachnida > Uropygi > Thelyphonidae > Mastigoproctus > Mastigoproctus giganteus. The sequence continues at coordinate 157,077,318 of NC_143581.1, read as the reverse complement.
CACTATTTCCATGTTTAGTACCCTAAAATCTATTAGTAAACTTACTTTAATGCCCGTAACAAGGTATGACCCAAAATCTGTTGTTCAGTGTTATTATTAAATAGTAGTAATAGTGCCATATGATGCAAGAAAGCAAGCTTATAAAGTATCAGCCAAAAAAAACAAAAAAACTCCCACATCAACTGTCCTTCCCCTCCAATTATTTATCTAGTTCTTTTTTGAATTATTCCAACTGCCCACTTCCATAACGCTAGATGGAAATTGGTTCCAATAATCAACCACCCACTGACTGAAGCCAAACCTCCACACATCTATCCTACAAACATCCTTCTTCAATTTGAATTTATGGCTAATATGGGATGGTTAGATAGGTGGAAAAAGAGGTATGGAGTAAGACAGCTAAACATCGCTGGAGAAAAATTATCTGCTTGTCAGGAAGAAGTGCAGTCTTTTACCAAAAAAGTTGGCAGAAGTCATAGAGGTGGAAGGTTTAAGTTTGGATCAAGTTTACAACTGTGACAAAACAGGTTTAAATTATTGAATGTTTCCAACCAAAATGCTTGTGTCACAAGAAGAAAAAGCATCGCCCGAGGTTAAACGTAGTAAGGAGAGACCGACAGTGTTGACATGTTCAAATGCTTCAGGAAGTCACAGGCATAAGTTGCTACTTATTGGAAAGGCTAAAAAACCAAACGCCTTCAAACACATACATGTGGAAAGTCTGCCTTGTAAGTATGCTAACCAATCAAATGCTTGGATGATGGATTCATGTTTGTTGATAAAATGTTTCCATGAAGACTTCGTTCCTGCAGCAAATAAATTTTTGGCATAAATGAAACTCCCAGAAAAAGGATTGTTGCTTCTGGACAATGCACCATCTCATCCAGATGAAACTGAACTAGTCTTTGGTGACATTAAAACTCTTTTTTGCCTCCTAATGTACCATCTCTAATCCGGTCACTAGATCAAAGTATCCTGGAGACTTTGAAATGGAACTACAGATGACAACTTTTTAAACAACTCCTGAAAGATCTCAAAAATGATGGAACTGTTGCTGAAAGCCTTAAAAACATAAATGTGAAAGATGTCATTTACTGGCTGGCAGAATCATGGGAAGAAGTAAAAACATGAACTCTCATGAAGTTCTGGAAAAATATTCTCAGTGAAACCGAGGAAGAAGATGATGAAGATAATCTTCTGCTTATAGAGCTAGTAAAAAATCTTCCAAATTCAGAACCTGTTATGGCAGAAGACATTCAAGATTGGATGAATGAGGATGAGCAACAGGAGATGACCAATGGCATGATTATAAATTTAGTGAGTGAGGGAAAACAAGAGAGTGAAGACGAAGATGATGTGTGTCCAGGAGAAGGCTCAAAAATTTTGCATACGGAAGGCCTAAATGCAATTGAGACTGCACTGCGATACATCGAACAGCACAATGCAAGTACACCTGCCAATCTACTGTTGTTGGGATGCCTGAGAAACATTGCAGCAAACAAGCGAGAAACTTCTTTAAAACAGAAGACTTTGAAAGACTTTTTTTCTAAAGCTTGATGCATGTACAGTATGTGTACTGTATGTACAGTACAATACTATGTAAATAAATAAACACAGGCTAAGGTAAAGAAAGTCAAGCCCACATGAGAAGCACGGAAAATTTCGGCAAAGTTTAGCTGTGAAAGTACAGTATACTGCACTTTGCTGTACCGCGCTTGTAGTGTTGCTTGCTCGGTAAACAGACGGTGGATGTTATTGGTCTGTAGTAGAAGTCGAGAACGATATATTAATTGACAGGTAGGCATGACAAACAGTGTACTGATTCATGCATGAACAGAATAGACGATAACAATGGTTTAGTCATTGGTTGGCATTATGACATGTGTTAATGAATAAAGAATGGTGCGTAATTAGTTTCTGAATGAATTGCATATAGATAATATTAGCGATGGATCTTTTAAAGTTGGAAGAAATTTGTAAGGAAAATTGAAATGTTGCTTCAACTTCCTTGATTTTTTGATGAAATCTAAATTAATAAGACCGAAACTGTATTGTTTTTAAGTGTAATGATTATTTTAAACTAATTGAATCATGAGCGGAGTCAAGTGGAAAGTTCTAGAATTGTAAAATATGTTTTGTACGCATGAGTGTCTTTAAAAAAAAAAAAATTATTACAGAATAAAAATACAGTAATAATAAACGAAATATACTCTAGTCCACCGATGGTTCTATAGAAAAAAGGTCAGGTTTCCCCCTCCACTTTGGAAGGGGTTCAAGCTCCCGTGGTATTCAATTTCTACTCCTGACTGATAACACCCACCGTCTGTTTACCGAGCGACCAACAATACAAATGCCGTCAAGGCAAACTAGTTCCACCGGTAAACCACTCCGAAATTTGCCATACTTGTGTAGGCTTTCTTTACCTTCGCCATAAATACAATTACAGTATGTAATTACATACATACATGTACATGTATTCTTTTTCTTACAGTGGCATGTACACGTACTTCCTTAATGGCAGGAATGGCGAAGATCCTAGAGGGGAGGGGGAACATTGTCGCAAGGTCGGTATATGAAAATTTTCAGTGTTAACTGAGTTTGACTGTACCCAAGCTGTTCTTGGTCCACATTACCTCGGATAATCGGGACTCTACTGTATATGATATCAGTATTATTTTTGCATCTAGTTCCTTTGTTACTGCATCATAATATCCAATAAAATTGTTCATACAAGGCTATCCCTTAACAAATCCATGCTTTGACTGCAATATAAATAAATTCTTGTCTAGAAGTTCTGCACTACTACTTTAACCAAAGACTTCATTATTTTTCCTGGAACAGAAGTCAAGCTAAGAAGTTTGTAATTACTAATTCCACCCTTTGTTCCCCATTTATGAATTGAGGATATATTTGTACATCTCCAGTCTACAGAGAACTTCCCCTAAATCCAAGGATACTCTTATAATCATGACTAAAGGTTTCTTACCTCTTTTGTTGCCTCCCTTAATATAATAGATAGATTCCATCCATTCCTTGTTCATTTTAAGTTTAGTTTCAACAATTTCTCCACCACTACTTTCCTTTCAGTTATCGCAAAATCATTGATATACCTGTTAGAACTTGATGCACTTTCAACATCCATCCCAATTCCTAAAAAAATTCCTCACATCTTCCTAATATCCTCTGCATTTTCTTTTGGGTCTGTTTTGCTGCTGTGCATTCACTAGTTCAGTAGTAGTTCCAACATGATTTAGGAAATGATGAGAACCAGGTAGATTTTGTTTTAAACTGCAGTTGCAGCTAAATGGTCAATATTTGCTGTAATGTAAGTCACTACAGGTAACCCTTGTGTAATGCGAAACTGTGTTATGTGGGACTAAGAACCAGTAAAAAAGGGGGGGGTTAAGTTTCAGAAGCTACCAAAAATAAGCCATTTTTTTTATAACTGCAGTTGCAATCCTTTCTAAAACAGGACATGATCTAGCCAAGGAGGATGCCTTTGTGTGTGTGCTAGGTGTCTACAGTATCAAGAAATTAGGCTCCAACTCAGCATTCTGATGGGCATCTATGAGAGCTTGAGATGTAGGGTAAATGCCCTCGAAGAAATTAATATGAGGATTCCATCAAGCTCTCAGCTGCCCAGCTCAAAGACAGATCTCACTATTGTGCATCAGGCAAAACAGAGGCAATCTCCAAGGCAGAATGCACTGGTCCAAAAGGAACTAGTTATTGTTGGCGACTCTATTTTCAGGGAGACGGGGAATATACTGTCAAGAAGGATAGGTGGAACAGGACCAGGGTATGTCTGCCAGGGGCAAAAGTTGATGACGTTGTAGAGCAGATATCATCTTTTAAGGGCACGAAAGGTGATGTTATTGTACTCGTTGGAACTAATGACATTAAGAGTAAGAGATCTGCAGATTTACTCAACAAGTACAGGTCAATGTTGAAAAAAAAATTGCGAGTTAGGGTTGAATGTGAAAGTGTCTGCAGTTCTGCTCAGACACGATAGGAGAGAGTATATGATTAGAGCTTTGTCGATCAATTCAGCCCTGGAGAGATTGTGCAAGGCTTAAGGGGTAGAATTTTTTTTCAGCCTGGTCTGTGCTTGTTGTACCCCATCCATGCTTCTACATGGATGGGGTACACTTAAATGGAAGAATATTTGCTGATGCTATTGAGGCAGTGTTAGAAGTGCAAGAATATTTGCTGATGCTATCGAGGCAGTGTGAGGTGGGTCGGAAAACTGCTAGCTTGGGGGGAATACATGGACTAAAAGGTTAACAGTGGCCGCAGGCAGAGGCAAAAATGATTCTTGCACTGCTTCGATTAGAATGAGCAGCAGCCTGGAAAGCAAGGTAATGGAGATTTCCAGGACTGTTGGGAGTTATAGTGAAACAAGTAAATACATGGGCTGTATTAGGGTAACCAAGAGTAGGAACAGATGCATGTATACTTGCATGTACACCAATGCTAGGAGTATACTTAATAAATTTGATGAGCTTGGAGTGCTAGTCAAGAAATCAAAGGCAGATATCAGGGACGTGGTGTCACAGATATAAACAGTGCAGAATTGGAATTTGGGGAGTACAATGTGTACAGAAAGGATAGACAGGACAGGAAGGGAGAAGAGGGTATGCTGTTAGTTAAGACTAACAGACTGCTGTAACGATTCCCTCTTTCTGAGTTTTCATGATTAACATAATTGGATCCCAGTTATGCTAATCTGGAGGACCAACTGCATCACTGGGAGGTCCCTCATCACGTACAGCATCACTGGTTAAAGAACTAATGCAGGACCGACCTTCTAGATAGGAATGCAGTTATACTGCAGTCATGGCATAGATTTGTGGCATTAAGGGTAAGTTACTGCTGTTGGGGGGGGGGTTGTTAAATGAGAGAAGATAGAAAGCATTATCAATGAGCACTGCTCTTCTTGAAGTAATGTTATTAGCAGAGTTCCCCATGGTTCAGTGCTGGGCCCATTGTTGTTTTCAATATTCATTAATGGAGGCATATCAGGCCTGATTTAAGTTTGCAGGTGATATAAAGGTTGGCAAAGTTGTTAATTAAACCTGCCAGCCCATCTACCTAATTTGGCTACATCTTGGTGCTACAACAGATTATGTAGATGGGTTTACAGGTAGCGAGAGGAACAAAAGGATACTCTTACCAGGAAAGGCTTCACTTCTGCAAGGCCCCGGGTGCCAAGCGTATTTCGAGGCCAAGCGATATCTGTGAGATTATAAAGTGCTCTTCAAAGGCGATTAAAGTTATTTTTAAGTTTATACATTTATCTAAAGCCTTATTTTTTTAAAACCGTTCTACACTTGAAAAACCACAAGTTAGAACAGAGAAAGAAAAGCCACCTTTCTTTTTATTCATTTTTCTAGGTCACTAATCAACTAACACTTTAACCGCTTGGCCTCCTAGCGGCACTGCTCCTGCCTCCCCGTGGCGGGGCCGGAAATCTTGGCAAGTAAGTCCACTTGCCAAGGGCTAAAAGGAGCAATCATGGATAACACAGACCATAAGGATATTGAGAACGATAATCCAAAGAGACAAAAGACTGATCGGATGGAGCAACCTTGCCCGTCGTTCTTAATCATCCACTCCCTTACTAGTCAGCCCATGAATAAATTGTCTCCGTTTGTAATACAAAAACATCTGGAGGGTATTGCAGGATCTCCCAAGACGGTGAAGAGACTGCAATCAGGAGACTTACTAGTGGAAACCACCAACCACAGACATTCCGAGAAGCTGTTACAACTCACAAGCTTTGCTGGCATTCCAGTTAAAATATCTCCACACACAACTCTAAATTCATCTAAGGGTGTGATATCCAGTTGGGACTTACTGAATGTCACCGATGAAGAAATAACCCAAGAACTGCAGGGACAGAATGTAATTGAAGCAAAAAGGATAATGACTAAAAAAGATAATCAACTGACACCTACAAGAAATATTATTCTCACCTTCAATACACCCAACTTACCCTCCTCTGTAAAAGCAGGTTATTTACTTTGCCGCATCCGACCTTACATTCCAAACCCTTTAAGGTGTTACAAATGCCAAAAGTATGGCCACTCACAAACTGTATGCAGAGGAGTTCCTGTCTGCCCTAATTGTGGATCCTCAGCTCACATACAAAGTAACTGTACAGCTACAATGATGTACAGCTACAATACAAAAATGACCTGCCCAAATTGCAAAGGTGACCATCCTGCATATTCAAAGACATGTGAAAAGTGGAAAACGGAGAAAAAAATAGTAAAATACAAGGTTGAGAACAAAGTAAGTTACCCAGAAGCGAGAAAATTAGTCGTTCCTACTATAACCAAAAATATGACCTATGCCAATGCTGTAAAAAAATTTCAGACAGTTTCCACTCAAACTGATGTAACAGTTCCCACTAACAAATCAATTTCTGACTGGGCTAGAAATGTTCTTTCTAAGCAACAATCCAAGTTCTCTGACCAGGCAAATAATACTCCTCTGACAATACCAGTGGCATCTCCTGCTCCAGTCATAGATACCATATCTCATAGTTTAAACACAAATGTAGTAAAAAATTTTCAAGATACAACCATGGACACAGATGGCACACCCATACAGGAAAATCCCCTTCTAGAACTCCATGCAGAAGAAGAAATGGACACAGGTCGGCTAGTTTTCTCCAAAAAAGATAAATCTAAATTAGAACGTCATAAGCCAGTAACCTTCAAAAAGCAGTCAGATACATCTCCAACAATTAAACACAAATAATGCCTTGTATTTTACAATGGAATTGCAGAGGCTTTCGTTGCAACACAGATGATATCTGTGATCTAATTAACCGATATTCTCCAGTTGCCCTTTGTCTTCAGGAAACCTACCTAACCTCGCAAATTTCTCCTTCAATAAAAAACTATTGTCTTTATCGAAGAGATCGTAATACAGCAAATGCTGCCCATGGTGGTGTAGCAATCTTAATAAATTCAAAGATCCCAACTAAACATATTCCACTTCAAACTGACATAGAAGCTGTTGCTGTTCATATAACTCTCCATATTTCAATAACACTGGTCTCAATATACCTACCACCAAACCATACTTACTGTTTAAAAGATCTTGAAGATCTACTCATACAGATACCTCCACCTCTCTGTATATTAGGGGATTTTAATGGACACCACCCCTTATGGGGCGGTCCTAAACTAGACACACGTGGTCGACTCGTTGAAAGCTTTCTAGAGTCACAAAACCTCACCTTACTCAATACTGGTGCGCACACTCACAACTCCCAACTGGACACACCTCAGCAATAGATCTCTCAATTTGTTCTCCAATACTCCTCCCAACCATAGAGTGGTATGTTTTAAATGATCCTATGGGCAGTGACCACCTTCCAATCATATGCAATTTTTTAATATCACAGACTCCTTCAAACAAACTACGCAGGAAATGGAAATTTGTTCGTGCAAACTGGGCAAAATTTCGATCATCAATCTCTCTTGACGAGGAAAAAATCCAGCTCCAAAATATTGACAATGTAACAGATTACATCACATCACATCTCCTAAAAGTGGCCAAGGACACAATACCATTATCAAATCCCCCTGGTCGCAAGCATTATAATTACTGGTGGAATGACGAATGCACAAAAGCAAAGAAAGCAAAAATCAAAGCCTGGAATTTATTTCGGCAATGTCCAACCACAAACAATCTCATTAATTATAAGAAGCTAAGAGCAAAAGCACGATTTGTACAAAGGCAAGCCAAGAAAGAATCCTGGACCCGTTTTGCATCGACCTTTAACAGAAACACTGATCCGAAAACTATATGGAAAAAAATTAGACAGTTATCTGGTAAGTTTCCTACTATACCTTCTCCAATCCTCTCCTGGAAAGGGTAAGATCTATCTAGTTCCTTAGATATTGCTAATGCTTTGGGCAATACTTTTGCTGAAATATCAGTGGCATCAGCATATTCTTCGTCATTCCAACGAATTAAAAAAACTAGAGAAAAGCATGCCATAAAATTTCAAACCGCAGGTACTCTTCCATATAACAAACCTCTGCAACACTCTGAACTTCTGCATGCCATTAGAACAGCCCACAATGGTGCTGCCGGGCCAGATGTGATTTATTATGTCATGCTTCAACATCTTGATGACAAAGCTTTAAGCCTGCTTCTGATTTTTTACAATCGTATATTTTTCCAACTTCTTGGCATCACTCTACTGTTTTGGCATTCCTAAAACCTGGAAAAGATCCAACTAACCCCTATAGCTATAGACCGATCTCTCTCTCAAGCTGTCTGAGCAAAATCCTTGAAAAAATTGTCCACAGAAGACTCGTATGGATCATTGAGTCACAACATCTAATGAGCCATAGCCAATATGGCTTTCGTAAAAATAGGTCATGCTTAGATCTTATGGTCAAGACTGAATTCGTCATTCGAAATGCCTTTGTTAAACGTGAACATCTTGTAATGGTTTCAATAGATATCGAGAAGGCTTTTGACACTACCTGGCGGCATGGCATACTCAGTGATCTTTACTCTCTTGGTCTGCGAGGCAACCTTCCTATATTTGTCCAGAACTTCCTACGTACTAGATCGTTTCAAGTTCAGTACCAACATGCCCTCTCTAAAACATTTATACAGGAAGAAGGAGTACCACAGGGATCAGTACTGAGTGCCACTTTGTTTGCTCTTAGAATAGATTCCATCACCAATCAGCTTCCAAATACAGTTGAGACCTACCTTTATGCAGATGATCTTTCCATCTCCTGCCATTCCCAAAACGTGAGGTCTATTGAACGACAGCTCCAGATATCACTTAATAAAATACAACAGTGGGCCAGCCTCAATGGCCATCGACTCTCGCAGCAGAAAACAGTTGCCATCCATTTTTGTAGACAGCATAAACTTCATCTGGATCCTGAACTTCAAATTTATAATGTTTCCATCCCGGTCACTAATAGCATCAGATTTCTAGGATTAACACTTGATAATAAGTTAAATTTTATAGACCACATAAAAAATGTACGTACTTCCTGTCTAAAAAAGTTAAATATACTCAGAGCTTTATCCTCCCAAACATGGGGCGCAGATCGTACATCTCTGCTTCGGCTATATCGGGCATTAATCAGATCCCGTCTTGATTACGGAGCTCCCATCTATGATTCAGCCAGATTGAGTGCATTACGCTGGCTTGATCCAATTCAGCACAGTGCCTTGAGACTTCACTCGGTGCTTTCAGAACATCACCAGCACATAGTCTCTACATTGATGCCCGTGAACCCCCACTAACTTTACGTAGGAAGACACTGTTATTGAAGTATGCTGTCAAGATACAAAACTGTGCCATGCATCCGACTCAGTCATACCTGTTCAATCCACCATTAGAAAACCTTTTCAGAAATAAACCAAGCATAGTAAAGCCAGCTGGTCTTCGCCTTCTTGAACTGATGCAAATTTGTAATGTTTCCATCCTTTCCGTACAACAGACAACAACTTGTACTCAACCACCATGGGTTCCACCTCCTATACCGACCTGTGACACTTACCTCTCTCAATGGGGAAAGAACATTTTACAAACATCAAATATCAAACAACTTCACGAAGCTCACACTCAAAGATACATTGACTTTTTTCCAATTTATACAGACGGCTCTAAATCTAATTCAAACGTCGGAGCGGCTGCAGTGTTTCCAAATACCGTTATTTCAGCATCCTTGCCATCTGAATTCAGTATCTTCTCAGCTGAATTATATGCAATCAAACTAGCTTTACAGAATCTCTCTTCTGACTGTGCTTTAAAATCTGTTATTTACACTGATTCCCTCAGCTCAATTTTGGCTTTATGTAACCCCTTAGATAAAGTACACCCTGTTCTAGATGAAATAAAAAGCATATTACTACAAATTGAAGAACGCAATCAATTGGTCACCTTCTGTTGGATTCCAGCTCATTCTGGCATTTTGGGCAACGAACTGGCTGATAAAGCCGCAAAAAATCCAACTAGCTTCGACTTAACTGATATACCTGTTCCGCCATCAGACTATGCATTAATCATTCAGGCTGCATGCCTGTCAAAATGGACAGCAATATGGCACTCTCAAATTAATAATAAACTCTTTCAATTTAAACATGATCCAAAAATTTGGCGCTCCAGTGTCCGCACATCAAGACGAGAAGAGGTAGTCCTTTCAAGGGTAAGAATAGGCCATACTTATCTGACCCACCTTTATTTACTCACAGGGAATGTCCCGCCACAGTGTCCACTTTGTAATATAAATCTGAGTATTAAACACATTCTCATTGACTGCCCTTACTATGAACAAGACAGAACTTCAACCCTGCTATCACTGGTTAATCTTCGTAGACCAATAACTTTAGAGAATCTCATTGGAGATGATGCAGATATTTCCGAATTTTTCAACTTCATAAAGCAAACAGGACTTTTTAATCAATTCTGAATTTATGAAACTTTTTCTTCTCTTTTTATAATAAATGAATAGGCACATTATGGCCAAAGTAGCCTATGCACCATCAAACCTCCATATCAACAACAAATCACTTCTGCAAACTGCAGTGCCCAAGCACTTGCGAGGAGATCTAATTGAGGGTTTAAGGCTTAGAATTCATTGAATAAGGTCAATGCTGATGGAATCCTTTATTTTCCTCGTACTGCATGCTCATGAGGGGACATAAATTCAAATTAAGGTAGGATGGTTGCAGAACATATGCAAAAATTTGCCTTCAGCCAGCGAGTGGTCAATTAGCATTAGCATTAGTAGAGGCATTTGATGCAAGAAAGCAAGCTTATGCAGCATCAGCCAAAAAAAAAAAAAAAAAACCACTTCCACTTCACCCCTCTGTTCGTTCAAAATACCTGTCCAGCTGAGCCTTAAACTTATTTAGGCTATCAACCTCCACCACAAGGGATGGAAGTCTGTTCCACCAACCAACCACCCGCTGGCTAAAGGCAAATTTCCGCACGTCTATCCTACATCTGTCTTTCCTCAATTTGAATTTATGCCCTCTCAGGTGATTATTCTGAGCTAGAGGAAGAATCCCATCAGCACTTAGCATGCTTAAACCATTCAAGGCTTTATACACCTCTATCAGATCACCTCGCTGGTGCCTAGTCTCCAGACACTGTAATTTGCAAAACTTAAGCCTTTCTTCGTAAGAGCACCCCTTTGTTCCATTCACTAATCTTGTTGCCCTTCTCTGTACTCGTTCCAGCAGCTCTACATCCTTCTTGAAATGAGGCCTCCAGACCTGTATACAGTACTCTAGGTGTGGCCTGACCATCGCCTTATACAATGGAATAATCACCTCCTTATCCCTGCTGGAAAAATTCCTGTATATCATTGACAATACTCCATGAGCTACTCTTGCAGCCCGTCTGCACTGCTCAGAGAACTTCATATCTGCCTGCACAACCACCCCCATGTCCCTTTCATTCTCTACCACTGTCAGTGTTGTACCACAGAGTTGATACGTTGCTCTGGGGTTGCTGTTTCCCATGTGTAGTACTTTACATTTGTCAATGTTAAACTTCATTTGCCACCTCTCAGCCCATCTGCTCAACCTTTCCAGATCCTGTTGCAGCAGCATAGTGTCAGTAGTGTCCTTGACAACCCTGCCAACCTTTGTATCGTCTGCAAACTTGGACATTAAGCTTGATATACCATCATCAATATCATTTATAAATACAGAAAACAATAATGGACCCAACACTGAGCCCTGAGGGACTCCACTAATAACATCAGTCCACGATGAGCAGTGTCCATTGATTACCACTCTCTGTCTTCTCCCCCTCAACCACCCCTTTATCCATAGCAGCAATTTGCCTCCAATGTCACACTGCTCCAATTTGTGTAGCAGTCTTCCATGTGCAACAGTATCAAAAGCCTTTCTAAGATCCAAGTATATAATATCAAAGTTATTCCCTGCATCCAGTTCTTTTGTGACTGCATCATAGTATCCAATCAAGTTGGTCAGGCAAGACTTCCCCTTAACAAAACCATGCTGTGTCTGAGCTATAACTGAAGTCTTGTCTAAATGATCCTGCAGTGCTTCTTTAACCAGTGCCTCCATTAATTTTCCTGGAACAGAAGTTAAGCTCACAGGTCTATAATTACTTGTGTCAGCCTTTGATCCTCCTTTGTGAATTGGAGTCACATTTGCACATTTCCAGTCTATGGGTACCTCCCCTGAGTCCAAGGAAGCTCTCATAATTATGGCTAAGGGTTTGCTTACTTCCTTTGCTGCCTCCTTTAATATAACTGGATAGATCCCATCCACCCCGGGTGCCTTTCTTGTGTTTATCTTCAACAGTTTCTCCTCCACTTTACTCCCAGTTATTTCAAGATTCTGTAACTTACTGCTAGAGTTGAATACACCTCTGGCATTCCCCTCGCTGAATAACTCCTCATGTGTGAATGTCGATGCAAAATATTCATTTAGTTTGTTAGCTACCTGAGCAGGATCATCAACACTTGACCAATCAATATCAAGTGGACCAATCTGATTCATCCCCTTCCTTCTAGAGTTTACATAAGTAAAGAACTCTTTTCTGTTTTTCTTTGAATCCCTTGCCAAGGATTTCTCGTAATCTGCCTTCGACTGCCTAACCTCCTTTGTAACTTGGTTGCATATCAACTTGTATCTATCATAGGCTTCTGTGTCATGTGTTAATTTGTAAGTATCCCATGCATTTTTCTTCTCTGCCATATGCCTCATTAGTTCATCTGACATCCATTTTGGCCTAAACCTTGAACAATATTTCTTAGTTGGTATGTAAAGCCTAGTAGCTTCCAAGATAAGTTCTTTGAATGCTTCCCATTTTGAATTTGCTGTTGGTAACATCATCAGTTGGTCCCACTGTATAGAATTTAAATACTGTCTCAGTCCATCGTAGTCGCCTTTACGGAAGCAATAACCCTTCCCTTTACCCCTAATGGTAGTTACCTCTTTGAGTAAATCCCACTTCAGCACACTGTGATCACTGCCACCTAGTGGTTCATTTATCTGCAGATTCTTAATGCATGAAGAATCACTGCTGATAATCAAATCAAGAGTATTACTCCCTCTAGTTGCCTCCCGAACATGCTGATGTAGAAAACAATCATCCAATAAATCCACAAAAGCCCTGCTAGTGTGTGAGTATCCAGCCCCCAAATTCCAGTCAATATCTGGGAAATTAAAATCTCCCATTATAAGACACTCTGATTTAGTATTAGTATTAGTATTAGTAACGGCCGCATGGTGCAAGACAGCCCATGGCTTATGCTGCACCAGCCAAAAAAAAAAAAAAAAAAAAAATCCGAACAAAACAATGATAAAAACAAAAAAAAAAATAATAATAATAAATAAATAACTAAATAATAATAATTAATAAATAAAAAAATAAAATAAAAAGGAAATTAAACCTATAATCCTATGTGCTTCCCTTACCCGAAAGTACTATCCAGATGACCTTTGAATTTCCCCAAACTGTCGGCCTCTACCACCCATGAAGGCAACTTATTCCAGTAATTTATAACTCGCTGGCTAAAATAAAACTTCCTGCAGTCCAATCTAAACATTTCCCCCCTTAACTTGAATTTATGTCCCCTAGTTCTAGCATCATTTATAATCTTGAAAATTTCGTCCTCATTCATTTTACTGATGCCTCTCAGAGCCTTAAACACCTCAATCAAATCTCCTCTAAGGTGTCTAGTTTCCAAACTCTGCAACCCACATATTCGAAGTCTTTCTTCATAAGGACGCCCTTTTGCCGATCTCACCAGAAGAAGCTCGATGTCTTTCTTCAGGTGCGGTCTCCATACTTGAACACAGTATTCCAAGTGTGGTCTAACATAAGCCTTATATAATGGGATTATCACGTCCCTATCTCTACTTGCAAAAGTTCGATAGATCATCGAACTTTTACTGGCCCACTCTATTTCCCTGTACAGTTCCTTATTATACTCATCAGAGTCATTAGGCCTATAGCACACTCCTACTCTCAATTGTTGGAATGAACTCTCATCAGGTGTTTTAGAGGTGGGTAGTTTGAACAATTTTGTGAAAGGACTAGACAAACAAACTGTCTAGTCCTTTTAGTGATGTGGAAAGGGTTTCTTTTTTTGCTAATACTGTAAGCTTGATTTATTGCATCTTTTGTTTCTGTTAATAATTATAAAATATCCTACCACATCCAATTTCTTAGCTTTTAAAAGTGCACATGCCAAAGCATGCTGCACTCACCATTGGAATAAAGGGAAATTTTGAATCCACCTTAGTGATCCAAAATTCCCCTTTACACCCAAAATCTAGGTGACAGTAAGACAGTCTGGGATAAAATCTATTAAATAAAGAAAAGTACACATCACACAATAGCAAATGCTCTTGGTGAAACATTTATTATCATCTAAGCAACATCCTTTTATACCTCAGAGATCCTGGTCCTCAAACAGAAAAATGACAAAAAAAAAAAAAAAAAACAGGCACTTAATTTTACATCAGAGGGTTTTTATCCATATAATGTGCCATTTATTAATCAAGAGCTAAAAACAACTCTCACTTTTGTGAAGGCTCTTATGCTTCTATTTGATGAGAAACTGCCTGCAAAGCAAGTTGCTGGGATTTCAAGAACTGCTGGGTGTTATCATGAAACAAGAAAATACATGGGCTGTGTTAGGGTAACCAAGAGTAAGAACAGGTGCATGTATACTTACATGTACACCTGTTCTAGGAGTATAGTAAATAAATTTGATTAATTTGAAGTGCTGGTCAAGACATCAAAGTTGAATATTGTTGGGATATCAGAGACATGGTGTCGCACAGATATAAGGAATGCAGAACTGGAATTTGGAGAGTACAATGTGTACAGAAAGGATATATAGAATAGGAAGGGAGGAGGGGTTATGCTGCTAGTTAAGAAACAAATAAAATCTAACTCAGAACTCAGTGCATCCAGTTGACATTAGTGGGAAGTGCAACATTGAGTGAGTTTGGTGTGCCATAAGCACTAGGAAAGTAAAAATGAAGATACGAGTGTGTGTTATAGGCCTAATTACTCTGATGAGTACAACAAACAACTGTACAGAGAAATAGAGTGGGCCAGTAAATGAGATTGTCTTAAATTGGTGGATTTTCACTACCCAGATATAGAGTGGAACTTGTGGTATGGTCACTCGTACACTAGCAACACTTTTGCGGATTTATTGCATGATAATTTTCCACAGCAGCATGTTTGAGAAGCAACCAAAGGGTGTAATACTCTTCATCTGATCATCAGCAGTGATATTCATGCATTAAAAATTTGCAGATAAAGGAACCATTAGGTGGTTGTGATCACGGGGTACTGATGTAGGATTTACTTAAAGATATAATTACCATCAGGGCTAAACAGCAGGGTGTTTGCTTTCATAAAGGTGACTGCAATAGTCTCAGACAGTTTTTAAATTCAATACAGTGGGACCAATTGATAATGTTACCAACAGCAAATTCTAAATGGGAAACATTCAAGGAATTAATCGTGGAAGCTACTAGGCTTATCATATCAATCAAGAAATACTGTTCAAGGTTTAGGCCTGAATGGATGTCAGATGAACTAATTAGACTCGTGACAGAGGAGAAAAATGCATATAAATTATTGGGCAACACAGAAGCCTATGGTAGATATAAGCTGTAGATATAGATGTAATTGAGTAACAAAGGAGGTTAGGCAAGCAAAGGCAGATTACGAAAAATCTTTGGCAAAGAATCCTAAGAAAAACAGCAAGGACTTCTTTACTTATATAAACTCTAGAAGGAAGGGGATGAATCAAATTGGTTCACTTGATATCGATGGTCTAACTGTTAATCCTGCTCAGATAGCTGACAAACTGAATGAGTATTCACATACAAGGAATTCTGTAAGTGGAGGACAGAAGCTTATTAAACTCTAACAGGGATCTAAATGATTTTGTAATAACTGAGAGCAAAGTAGAGGGCAAATTGTTGAAGTTAAACATAAGAAAGACACCTGTGGTGGGTGAGATCTATCCAGTTAAATTAAAGGAGGTAGCAAAGGAAGTAAGCAAACCCTAAGCCATAATTATAAGAGCATTCTTGGATTCAGATGAGGTCCCCATGGACTGAAGATGTGTAAATGTATCCCCAATACACAAATGGGATTCAAAGGGTGACACGAGTAATTACAGACCTATTAGTTTATCTTCTGTTCTGGGGAAAACAGTGGAGTCGCTGCTTAAAGAAGCATTGCAGGATCATTAGGACAAGACTGCAGTAATAATTCAGATGCAGCATTGGTTTATTAATCTTGTCTGACCGATGTGTTTGGGTACTATGATTTGGTCACAAAGGAATTGGATGCAAAAACTAATTTTGATTCATCTACTTGGACTTCAGGAAAGCCTTTGATACTGTTGCTCATGGAAGACTACTGTATAAATTGGAGCAATATGGCATTAAGGGCAAGTTGATACAATGGATAAAAGGATGGTTGAGTGGGAGAAGACAGAGAGTGGTAATTAATGTACACTGCTCTTAGTTGACTTATGTTATTAGTGGAGTTCCCCAGGAGTCCATGTTGGGCCCATTATTGTTTTCTGTATTTATCAGTGATATTGATGAAGGTATATCTGACTTAATGTTGAAATTTGCATATGATAATAACGTTGGCAGAGTTGTTAATGACAGTATGCTACTGCAACAGGATCTAGAAAAGTTGGGCAGATGGGCTGAGAAGTGGCAACTGAAGTTTAACATTGACAAATCCAAAATACTGTATATGGGTAGCAGTATCCCAAGTTAAATGTACCAGCTGTGTGGTTCTACACTCAGGTAGTGGAGAATGAAAAAGACCTGTGAGTAATTGTGCAGTCAGATATGAAGCCTGTCTGCTTCAGAGAAAACTCTGAAGCAGACAGGCTAGCAGAGCAGGCTATGGGGTCTTGTTAATGATATACAGGAATTTTGCTAGCAGAGATAAGGAGGTAATTATTGCTTTGTATAAGGCAGTGAGTATTTTGTACAGGTCTGGAGGTCTTATTTTAGGAAGGATGTACAGTTTCTTGAACAAGTACAGAGAAGGGCAACAAGATTGGTGAGAGGATCAAAGGAGTGCTCTTAACTTATGAAAATTTCAGTATCTGGAGACTAGGCACCTGCCAAGTGATCTGATTGAGGTGTATAAGGCCTTCAATGGTTTGAGCAAGCTCAGTGCTGATGGGATTCTCCGTCCTGCTGAGATTTCACATCTGAGGGAGCATAAATTGAAATCAAGGAAAGGCAGTTGTAGAATAGATATGCAGAAATTTGCCTGTAGCCAGTGGGTTGTTGACTGCTGGAACAAACTTCTATCTATTGTGTGGATGTTGATAGCTTAAATAAATTAAAGGAAGAACTATACAAACTTCTGGAGCAAATGAATTGGTGAAATGGGAAGTGTTTTTTTTTTTTGTTTTTTGCTGATGCTGTTTAAGCTTTCTTTCTTGCATCATATGCCTCTACGAATGCTAATGCTAAAAGGCAAATGCTTTCAGACCACATGACATCCATTATAAAATGGTTAAGTAGCTCTGAAAAATCTCTGGACCAGCTGTTCTTCCTGTACAGCAGAATCTTCCTTGAAGATCAGTTCCTGACATCTGGTGCAACACAACTCTTCTTACTTTCACTAATCCAGGAAAGGATCTCAAATTTCCAACAATTATCATTCAATCGCTCTGACTAGGTGTTTGTGTAAATCATTGGATTGAATGGGACAGTGCTCATTTTATATGTTATTTAGAATCAAATAACCTCCTCTCCAGCATTCAGTGAAGCTTCCAAAATAACAGATGCATTTTGGATCATATGGTTAGACTGGAAACATCTGTTTGAGATGCTTTTCTAAAACAAGAGCACCTAGTGTCCATTTTCGTCAATGTAGAAAAAGCATGTCAAAACTCAGAAGATTTGATATATTAACACCTTTATAGCCTTGATCTAAGAGGTTCCTTCCCCCATTTTTATTAAAAACTTTTTTTCTTCTTGGTCTTTCCAAGTGCCCAGAAGTTAAAGTGATCAAAGACTTTAATGTATTTTCCTAATCATGCAATATGAGTGTCATTGGAAGACAATTTCAAGAAGCCATTGATCACTTTAACTTCTGGAAAATGGCCAATGGCTTTAGGTTCTTGCCATAGAAAACCATTTGCATATTTTTTTTTTTCGAAACTTCACTCTGAACCTGAATTGATGCTTGGACAAATGTTACTGCAGTAATACCAGAGATAAAATTCTTTTGACTGATATTGGACAAAAAGCTTACCTTTATGCAGCATATTTGTTAACTGTGCATGAAGAGCATAAGGAGGTTGAACATCCTCCGTTCTCTCTTCTCTTTTGTGTTGCATACGATAATAACGTTAGCCGGGTTGTTAATGATGCAGATCATTTCACTTTACTCTAACTATATCATGTTTGTTATTGTTTGTTATTTGGTTTTTAGGAGCATTAGCAACTAAGGCCATATTGCTCTGGGGATATGCAGTGGTCATTCCCTGACCTTTCCGCATCCTCCGTATTTGGTGGGCACAGGCTCGAACCTCGGTCTAATTAAGAAGCGTGTGCTACGCACTGCTGCTCCTGCCCACCTGGCTATGGAGGCGCCCTATATCATGTGCTTGTGCAATTAGAATTAGGTTATGGGTCTCACTATATGCAACTGTTATAACAGTGCCCTTTTGGTTGCTTTACCCCATCCACCATTAGGCTATTCATATTACTACTGGAGCATTCAAAATATCTCTTGTCTAAAGTCTATACCTGGAAGCAAATGAACTGTCTTTACTGCTTTATATTTGATGAAAACTTGACCTTTATTCAATGTGTTTGTCAACTGTGCACAAAGAGCATGAGAGGGTTGAACAACCGCCCTGCTCTGTCTCCTACTTCATGGGGTGCAAATTGTTGCAATTTACTCTGTTTTTACATCTGTGATCAAAATTAGATTATGGATTCTTGGGTATGTCTGCTAAATGTGTAGATTTTAAACTGAAATCCCTGCTGGACTACCATCATGTTGACATCTGTTTTTGAGCCATCCTGGGAAAATTTTTTAATACTTTTTAAATTACCAACCGTCCATTCAGTATTCATGTCCAAGAGGTACTCAGAAACCTACGTGTCATTAGTATTAATATTAATAGTGGTAAATAATGCAAGAAAACAAGGTTATATCGCATCAGAAAAGAAAACCATTTCATCTATCCATCCTCCAATAGTTTGTCTTGTATTTAAATTTATTCAAACTCCACTTCTACAATAATGAATGGAAACCTGTTCCAGCAGTCAACCACATATTGGCCGAAGGCCAACTTACGCAAATCTATTCTGCAACCATCCTTCCTTGATTTAAATTTATGCCTCATGCATAGTCTGAGCAAGAAGAAGAAGAATGCCATCAACATTACTCAAAAGTTTACTCAAACCATTCAAAGTCTCAATCAGATCACCTCGCAGGTGCTTAGTCTCCAGATTCTGCAGTTTGCAGAACAAGCCTTTCTTGGTAAGAGCACCTCTTTGTTCCCTTCACCAGTTTTGTTGCTCTTCTCTGTACCCTTTCCAACAGTTTTATCCTTCTTAAAATACAAGATCTCCAGATATGTATACAGTACTCAAGACGTGGCTTGACCATTGCCTTATACAATGGCTTATACAAATCACCTCCTTATCCCTGCTGGCCTTGGATGCCACTGAATTCAAGATCAAGCATTTCCATGTGAATTATCTAGCAATCTTCTCAGCAATGAAAGTTCTTTTTAAGTTATATTGTTTTTCCTCAGCAGTTCAATTATAAACTAGTTCTTTACTTAAAGTTGCAAGTAAAAACAGAGAAAGGAAATTCACCTTTTTATTACATATATAAATTTTTTTTTCTAATCAACTAACTCTTACAACTGCTTAGCCTCCTAGTGGTGCTATTCCTGCCTCCTCATGTCACAGCTGGAAACCTGGAAGTGAAATTAACCCCCAGGGCAAAAAGGAGCTAACCATGGATTTTGGTGATTATCCTGCACTTGAGTAGCCCAGGCACTCATCTGGCACTGTCAGCGAAGCTAATCATGTAACTGACTCTGACACAACAAAATCAAAAATACTGTGTAGGAACACACATCAACAGAAACCCATCATTCCTTATCTTTCATTCTCTATCAGACAAATCTATGAGCACGCTCTTTCCATTTCTTATACAAACATGCTTAGAAAATGTGGTGGGTTCTCCCAAAATGATGAGAAAACTCACATCTGCTGGCTATTGGTTAAAACTGCATTGGAAACAATTTGAAACTTTGCTGAAGCTAACAATATTTGAAGGACTACCTGTGCAGGTCACCCAACAGGCAATATTAAATACATCAAAGGGGTAATCGCAGAGTGGACCTGGTCAATAACAGAAGATGAACTGGTCCAGGAATTGAAAAACCAAAAAGTCATACAAGCTAAATGCATTGTAATAGAAATATGGAGATTTTACTCCCACATGCAATATCATCCTGACATTTTGTACCCCTATCTTACCCATCCAGTTCAGAGGTGGATATCTCAATTGCTGAGTATGATCATATATTCTGAATATAAGATTCTACAAGTGCCAAAAATTTGGTTACTCTCGAATCGCTTGTTCAGGAGATACAGTCTGCCCAAACTGTGGGTCAAAAGCACATATGCAACAGACTGCACTGCTAAAGCACCACACTATCTGAACTGCAAAGGTGAACAACCAGCCTACTTCACTTCTTGTTTACTCTGGAAAACAGGAAAAAATATTCAGAAATATGTAGATAGAATGGAAAGTTACTAACCAAGAGGCAAAGAAGTGAATTACGTTGAATGCACCCAAAAGCACATATGCAGCAGCAATGCAAAAATATCAGTCAACAGAAACACAAACTGAAGTCCCAGTTCTCCCAACTATATCCATTGCAAACTGGGCTCAATCTATGCTCTTATCATCAAGGAAACAGTTGTAGACAGAGCCAACAATACTCTAGTCACAGTTTCACCAACTGCACCACTTTGACCTTCTGATTTTACAAAATTGAAAGCTGGTTCTGCTCAAAATATGAGACAAACAATATTACTTTAAAAAACATGGATACCGATAACAGTGCTGACCCAGATGAATCTATCCTAGATCTTCATGCAGAAGGTGAAGCTTGATTGCTGTTAACTGTCTAGGAATAAAAAAAGAGTCAGAATCATCCTCGTATACCAAAATCAAATATTGCATCATATCATACAGTGGAACTGTAGAGGACTTTGCAGTAACATTGATGATATACACAAGCTAATCAGTTGTTATCATCCTGTTGGCATCTATTTGCAAGCGACAAATTTAACACCACATATATCTCTCTCAGTTAAAAATTAAAATTATCCTTTTAGGCAAGACAGAACTGTTACAAATAATGCTCATGGAGTGGTAGCCATACTTCTTGATTCACAAGTACCTTGCAGACTAGTCTTTGAGACTATCATAGACAGTCTCTCAGGTATGTCAAGCTGGGTACCTAAAATGCCGATGGAACTGTTGTTCAGATGACACACAAATCAAGTGACTCTAATTTCAGTGAAGTCTGGTAGCTCTCTGACAGCTATATCCTCTGCTTACACCTTTATGATGGTGGGGCTATAACCCCCATGTGCAAGTTGTGAAATATGTATACTTGAGGTGACCACCCAGATGCAAATACCTCGATTCCGTGAGCAGGGATTGAGGTATGCTGTCGCACCACATGGAGGAATGCTGTGCCTCTGTGTTACCAGGCAAAACTAGGTGTTAGATGACTCTGATCAACCAGTGCGATACCACCACTTTTGCCTCCAACTTCTAATATTGTGTGATAAATTTGGTAAAGACAGCATTAGAGAATAAGCTGTTGTATCTAAATTAGCTAAAGAATCGATAATTGATGCTCTCGAAGACTGTTGTTAATTAGTAGCTGCCTCTTTTATATTTGCCATAGCTTGGTAAACTTTTGGTTTTGACAGGTAAGAGGGATGACTGCGCTCACCGAAGTATTTGCAAGCTGATATGTTATCATTTTATAGTATAGTATGCAATCTGGCTTTGCACTCTCTTATTTCACACTTCCAGTAAGTTTTATCACAGTATTTTCTATCAAGTCAATATATGTATTTGTTATCATCCACTATTTTAAGACCACCGTGTCTACTCATCACTGTATAGACCATTATGAGGCCTAAGATTTATATAATATAAAAATGGGGGTACTGTGAGAAGTTGGTCAACGGAGAAATGAAACCAAACTGTCAACCAGTTTTATCTTTTTTTTTTTTTTATATTTTTTTTATTTTTATTTTTTATTTATTTATTTTTATTTATTTTTTTATTTATTTTTATTTATTTATTATTTTATCCATGGATACCTGGTTGATTCGTCAATGGAGAAATGAAACCAAACTGTCAACCAGTTATTTTATCTTTTATGGCAAAATTGCCCTATGGCCAATTAGTTATACACTGAAAATGTTTGCGGCAAAGATGTTTATGGCAAAAATACCGGACACATACATTTTATGGTTTGCAAACTGTTTTTTGTAATTGGGTATCCAGTTTCCTCTCTGACTGCTCGCTGTGAGTGACGGTAGATTGTTCTCTGTCTTCTAGCTTCTCCACTAATGCTGCTGTTCCTCAAGGTTTAGTTCTTTCTCCAATTCTTTTCCTCTTGTATATTAACGATCTGCTTCCATTGACTAGAAATCATATCCATAGTTTTTCTGATGGCAGCACATTGCACCTTCCAGTTTATGAAACTTGCCCTGCACAAACAGCTTCAAATTCTTGAATATTCACTACCAAATCCTTAAATGCTGACCTCCAGGTAATTCTACAGTGGGGAAAAGATAACTTAGTTGATTTTAATCCTTCCGAACTCAGTCCTGTCATATATCTCACAAAAAGGATTCTTATGCTCCTGTGCTTATATTTGATGACACTGATTTCTAGGCAAGATCATATATCTCTATTGAGGATTTCCCCGACTTCTAATCTCTTTTGGCATAAGCACATTACAAATATTGCTTCTTTTGCATCTAAAAAACTGGATGTTCTCTTTTGTTCTGTGTTACTTTTCTTTCAAACAGCTGTTCACTCTGTACAAATCACAAATCTGCCCTACCATGGAATATTATTATTATTATTATTAGCCATATGGTGCAAGGAAGCCTGAGGCTTGTGCTGCACCAGCCAAAAAGAAAATTCCCAAGTTATCCTGAGAGAGAGAGAGAGAGGTAGATAGGAATCACCAAAGAAAGAGAAGAATGATGATATCCAGCTCAGGATCCTGGGTGCGACAAGCCCATACTCACCAGATGTGAGCCCTTATTGTTCCCACATTGGGGTGGAGTCCTCAAAATGTCTCTCAGGCTTCTAGATTCCATTCAGAAGAAGGCAGTTAGATTAATTTAATGACTCATCTCTACCAAAATTTCTTCACTCTTCATCTCACTGGCATTCTGCTTCTGCTGCATGCCTTTTTTATAGGTACTTCATGGGCTTTTTTCTTCTGAATTGGCTTCTATAATTCCAGCTCTCTCTTCGAAACTAGCTGAACACGTGCCATAACAAGTTAACATCCTTTTACTGTCTGACTTCAAACTCACAGAATCAACTTTTCTTCTTCCTCATTTATTCATTCAACTTCTGTTTTCTGGAACAACCTTCCTTCATACCTATTTCCTGAAAATTACAATCTACTGAAATTCAAGTTTAATATCAACAAGTATCTTGTTTCATCTTCTCAACCTTCAAACCATGCATGATACTAAGTGCTTGAGGTTCTGATAAAAAAAAAAAAAAAAGATACATTTACAAAACTTCATTGAAGCTGTTGCTACATGTATAGTGCTTGCCCTACTTTGACACTTGTTTCAATCTGCCTACTGCCCAGTCATCCTTATACATTTATGAACTTAATGATCTTATTTTACAGTTGTCAGTCTGTTTCTGTTTATTGGGCGACTCCAGTGAACATCATCCATTGTGTGGTTCTCCCAATGCAGATGAACGAGGACAACTCATTTAAATGCGCACTGACAAAAACCTAACTATACTAAATACTGGTTTGGCAACTTCCATCCATCTCTGTACAGAACAACCTCTGTAATAGATTTCTCCATCTGCTCTCCGTCGCTATTTTCTAGTATCAGGTGGACTGCTCTTGACTTCCACTCAACAGTAATCACTTCCAGTTAATATGTAAAATGCAAACTTCATATTCCATAAAATCAGAAACCCCATAAAATGTAAATTTTCCAAAGCAGATAGGGCAGAGTACACTTCCCATGTATCCTTTGATATAACGATATTGTTGAAAACCGTACTATCGACACAGTTACCAATCAAATTACAAAAAAATACTGGCAGCTGCACCTGTCACATTAGGAAGAAAGCTAAAAGAGAATCTTGGATTCGATTTGCAGCCTCAATTAATAAAAATACTGATACAAGAATAATATGGAGAAAAAAGAAAACAACTAAGTGGTAAATTTCTCCCATTATCCTCTCAATTTTATACTCCTGCAGAGGTTGCAAATGCCGAACTGTATTTTCACAGTTGTATGTCTCGACAGCATATGATCCATATTTCAGAAAATCAAAGTTTTAGCTGAAAAATCCCAACTGAACTTCTGAACCATATCATCTTTACCCTACAGTCAATGTGCAATAACTGTAAGTAATGATCAGCATTTAGGCAGGCAGGGAACTCGTGGTGAATGAAATAATCTCCTACAATTCCAGCCTAGATGTTGAAGCTAAACTCCACTTGGAAATGGGATTACCAAATGGTGTGAAGATTTTCCACTGATCACGTATAGAGATTGTGCGTGTTGAATAACCCATCTTGTGTAAATGTTGCCTTGTCAGTCCACAGGATATTGACAGAGAAAGTCAGGATGGTTGTTGATATGATTAAACATCCATAAACAGAATTGCTCGTGTGCAAGTGAATCACCTGTTTGCGATGCCTGAACTCTCTCATATGGCATGCATACAGTCTGTGTTCACAGTCTATGCCAAAACAAAGGTTTTGGAATGATCCATTCTTGTGGCAACTCCTTGTCTGCTGGTGTAGGCATCTAATGTCACAATATCCAGCACCTCTTCCTCTACTTATGTAGAATATGACAGTAGCTCACCTTGGTCGTGATTCCTTTTCACTGTATCCCATTCCCTCAAATTACGGTGGATGTTGACAAACACATGCCAATTAGGATATCATGTTGTTGGAAAAAACACCAGAATTCAGTAGCTACAGCTCTGTCATTTCCTTCACATACACCATATGCAAAGTGAATGTGTCTGCATATTCTGCTAACGTGAATGCTCTTCTATTCACCATACCTATAATGAAGTTACTATACCACAGCAATAATCCATTTGTTGCAGTCTTACATTTTCATTGTTTTATAAAAAATACAGTATAACAATTTAAATAATATTTTATGCCATAATATGATTTCCATGCCTCACTTCATTATAGTAGTAGTAGTAGTAATGGAAGCAAAAAAAAAAAAAAAATTCACACATCCATTCCCTCTAAAAGTTTGTCCAGATCCTCATTGAATTTCTTTAAGCTGTCAACATCCACAATGACAGATGGAAGTTTGTTCCATCAATTAACCACCCACTGGCTAAAGGCAACTTTCAACAAATCTATTCCACAACTGCCTTTCCTCAATTTGAATTTATGCCCCCTCAGGTTCGTAAGCTGAGCAAGCAGAAGAATCCCATTAGAATTCAGTGTGCTCAACCCATTCAAGGCCTTATATACCTTAATCAGATCACCTCGCAGGTGCCTAGTCTCCAGCCGCTTCAATTTGCAGAACTTAAGCCTTTCTTGGTAAGAGGGACCCCTTCGTTACCCTTATCAATCTTGTTGCCCTTCTCTGTAAACGCTCAAGAAAATCCGCATCTTCCTAAAATGAGGCCTCCAGACCTGAATGCAGTACTCAAGGCATGGCCTGTCCATAGCCTTATACAAAGGGATAATCACCTCCTTTTACCTACTAGCAAAATTCCTGACCTGCTCTGGCAGCCTGTCTGCATTGCTCAGAAAACTTCATGTCTGTCTGCACAATTACTCCCAGATTTTTTTCTACTACCATCTAAATGTAGTATAACACAGTCGGTATGTTTCCCTGGGGTTACTTCTATCCATATTCAGTACTTTGCATTTGTCAATGTTAAACTTCAGTTGCCACTTCTCAGCCCATTTTCTCAAATTTTCTAGATCCTGTTACAGTAGTACACTGCCAATACTGTCATTAACAACCCTACCAACCTTTGTATCATATGCAGACTTTGACATTAAGCCAAATATATACCTTCATCAATATCATTGGTAAATATACAATACAACAGTGGGCCCAACACCGAACCCTAGGGGATTAAACTAATCACGTTAGTCCACAAAGAGCAGCGTCCCTTGATTACCACACTCTGTCTTCTCCCACTCAACCACTCTTTTACCCATTGTAGAAACTTACACTTAATCCCATTCTGCTCCAATTTGTACAGTAGTCTTCCATGCGCAACAGTGTCAAAAGCTTTCCCGAAATCCAAGTATATGATATTAAAATTATTTTTTGCATCCAGTTCCTTTGTGACCACATCGTAGTATCCAATCAAATTGGGCAGCCAAAACTTCTTCTTAACAAACCCATACTGTGTCTGAACTATTACTACAGTCTTCTCTAGATGATTGTGCAATGCATCTTTGACCAGTTACGCCATTATTTTCCCTGGAATGGAAGTTAAACTAACTGGTCTGTAATTACTGGTGTCACCTTAGACCCCCATTTGTGAATTTGAGATACATTTGCACCTCTCCAGTCCATAAGGACTTCCGCTGAGTCCAAAGATGCTCTCATAATTATGTCTTAAGGGTTTGCTTACTTCCTTTGCCATCTCCTTTAATATAATTGAATAGATCCCAACAAACGCAGGTGCCTTTCTTATGTTTAACTTCAACAATGTCTCCTCCATTTTGCTCTCAGTTATTACAAAATCATTTGGCTCCCTGTTAGAGTTCAGTAAACTTCTGTCCTCCCCTTCCTTACAGAATTCCTCATGTGTGAATGCAGGATTATCAACATCAAGTGGACCAATCTGATTCATCCCCTTCTTTATAGAGTTTATTAGCATTAGCATTAGTAGAGGCATATGATGAAGAAAGCAAGCTTATGCAGCATCAGCCAAAAAAAAAAAAAAAACTTCTCCATTTCACCTCTCCGTTCGTTCAAAATACCTGTCCAACTGAGCCTTAAATTTATTTATTCTATCAACTTCTACAATGACAGATGGAAGTTTGTTCCAGCAATCAACCACCAATGGGCTAAAGGAAAATTTCCACACATCTATCCTACATCTGTCTTTCTTCAATTTGAATTTATGCCCTCTCAGGTGATTATTCTGAGCAAGAGGAAGAATCCCATTAGCATTGAGCATGCTCAAACCATTCCAAGCCTTATACACTTCAATCAGATCACCTTGCAGGTGCCTAGACTCCAAACACTGTAATTTGCTGAACTTAAGCCTTTCTTCGTAAGAGCAACCTGTTGTTCCATTCACTAATCTAGTTGCCCTTCTCTGTACTCGTTCAAGCAGCTCTACATCCTTCTTGAAATGATACCTCCAGACATGTATACAGTACTCAAGGTGTGGCCTGACCATTGCTTTATACAAGGGGATAATCACCTTCTTATCCCTGCTAGAAAAATTCCTGTATATCATTGACAAGACACCATGAGCTACTCTTGCAACTCGTCTGCACTGCTCAGAGAACTTCATATCTACCTGCACAATTACCCCCAGGTCCTTTTCATTCTCTACTACTGTCAGTGTAGTACCACAGGGTTGATACGTTGCCCTGGGGTTGCTGTTTCCCATAGGTAGTACTTTACATTTGTCAATGTTAAACTTCATTTGCCACCTCTCAGCCCATCTGCTCAACCTTTCCAGATCCTGTTGCAGCAGCATAGCGTCAGTAGTGTCCTTAACAACCCTGCTAACCTTTGTATTGTCTGCAAACTTGGACATTAAGCTTGATATACCATCATCAGTATTATTTATAAATAGAGAAAACAATAATGGACTCAACACTGAACCCTGAGGGACTCCACTAATAACATTAGTCCACGATGAGCAGTGTCCATTGATTACCATTCTCTGTCTTCTCCCCCTCAAACATCCCTTTATCCATAGCAGCAATTTACCTCCAATGCCACACTACTCCAATTTGTGCAGCAGTCTTCCATGTGCAACAGTATCAAAAGCCTTTCTAAGATTCAAATATATAATATCAAAATTATTCCCTGCATCCAGTTCTTTTGTGACTGCATCATAGTATCCAATCAAATTGGTCAGTCTAGACTTTCCCTGAACAAACCCATGCTGTGTCCGAGCTATAACTGGTCTTGTCTAGATGATCCTGCAGTGCTTCTTTAACCAGTGCCTCCATTAATTTTCCTGGAACAAAAGTTAAACTAACAGGTCTGTAATTACCTGTCTCCACCTTTGATCCTCCTTTGTGAATTGGGGTGACATTTGCACGTCACCAGTCTATGGGTACCTCCCCTGAGTCCAAAGAAGCTTTCATAATTATGGCTAAGGGTTTGCTTACTTCCTTTGCTGCCTCCTTTAATATAACTGGATAGATCCGATCCATCCCAGGTGCCTTTTTTATGTGTATCCTCAACAATTTCTTGTCCACTTTCCTCTCAGTTATTACAAAATCATCTAGATCACTGCCAGAGTTTACTTCACCTCTGGCATTCCCCTTCCTGAATAACTCCTCATGTGTGAATGTAGATGCAAAATACTCGTTTAGTTTGTTAGCCACCTGAGCAGGATCCTCAACTGTTGAACCATCAATATCCAGTGGACCAATCTGATTCATCCCTTTCCTTCTTGAGTTTACATAGGTAAAGAATTCTTTTCTGTCACCTCTGGCATTCCCCTTCCTGAATAACTCCTCATGTGTGAATGTCGATGCAAAATACTCGTTTAGTTTGTTAGCCACCTGAGCAGGATCCTCAACTGTTGAACCATCAATATCCAGTGGACCAATCTGATTCATCCCTTTCCTTCTTGAGTTTACATAGGTAAAGAACTCTTTTCTGTTTTTCTTTGCCTCCTTTGCCAAGGATTTCTCATCTGCTTTTGCCTGTCTAATCTCCTTTTTGACTTAGTTACAGACCAGCTTATATCTATCATAGGCTTCCATGTCGCCCATTAATTTATGTGTCCCATGCAGTTTTCTTCTCTGCCATATGTCTCATTAGTTCATCTGACATCCATTTAGGCCTAAACATTGAACAATATTTCTTAGTTGGTATGTAAAGCCTAGTAGCTTCCAAGATAAGTTCTTTGAATGCTTCCCATTTTGAATTTACTGTTGGTAACATCATCAGTTGGTCCCACTGTATAGAATTTAAATACTGTCTCAGACCATCGTGGTCGCCTTTACGAAAGCAAAAACCCTTCCCTTTACCCCTGATGGTAGTTACCTCTTTGAGTAAATCCCACTTCAGCACACTGTGATCACTGCCACCTAGTGGTTCCTTTATCTGCAGATTCTTAATGCATGAAGAATCGCTACATATAATCAGATCAAGAGTATTACTCCCTCTAGTTGCCTCCCGAACATGCTAATGTAGAAAACAATCATCCAATAAACCCACAAAAGCCTTGCTAGTGTGTGAGTGACCAACCCACAAATTCCAGTCAATATCTGGGAAATTAAAATCCGACATTATAAGACACTATGATTTACTGGCCCACTCTATTTCCCTGTACAGTTTCTTATTATACTCATCAGAGTCATTAGGCCTATAGCACACTCCTACTCTCAATTTTGATCTCCCAATGCTTATGTCACACCAAACTGACTCGACACTGCACTGTCCAGCGATGTCAACTGGCTTCACTTCCTTGGATTTTATGTGTTTCTTAACTAATAGCATAACCCCTCCTCCCTCCCTATCCTGTCTATTCTTTCTGTACACATTGTACTTCCCAAATTCCAGTTCTGCATTCCTTGTATCTGTGTGACACCACGTCTCTGATATCCCAACAATAACTGCTTTTGATGTTTTGAGCAATACCTCAAATTCATCAAATTTATTTACCAAACTACTAGCATTAGTGTACATGCAATTATACATGCACCTGTTCCTATTCTTAGCTATCCTAACACAACCCATGTGTTTACTTGTACTGCAATGACTCCCAGCAGGCTCTGAAATATCCTGCATCTTGTTTTCCAGGCCGCTGCTCATTCCAATAGAAGCAGTGGAAGAATCACTTCACTTCTGCCAGTGGCTACTGTTAATCTATTAGTCCTTGTATCACCGCAAGCTAGCAGTTGTCCGACCCACCTAACACTGCCTCGATATCATCAGCAAATATTCTTGCACCCTTTCTATTTAAGTGTATCCCATCCCTGTAGAAGCAGTCTCTCCTGTTAACAAGTACAGACCAGGCTGAAAAAAATTCTACCCCTCGAGTCTTCCACAGTCTTTCCAGGGCCGAATTGATCGACAAGGCTCTCATCATATATTCCCTCCTGTCGTGTCTGGGCAGAATTGCAGACACTTTCAAATTCAGCCCTAATTCATGGTTTTTTTTCAACAATGACCTGTACTTGTTAAGTAATTCTGCCGGTCTCCTACTCTTAATATCATTAGTGCCAACGTGTACAACTATATCACCTTTTGTGTCCTTAAAAGATGATATCCGCTCTACAATGTCATCAACCTTTGCCCCTGGGAGACATACACTGGTCCTGTTCCACCTATCCTTTTTACAAAGCATGTTCCCCATTTCTCTGACAATAGTGTCACCAACAACTACTAGTCCCTGTGGGACAAGCGCATTCTGCCTTGGGGGTTGCCGCTGTGTTGTGCGATGACCAAGTGAAAGCTCTGGCGTTGATGTGGGCAGCTGAGAGCTTGATGGGGCCCTTAATTTAGATACTTCGAGGGCATCCACCCTGTTTTTAAAGCTCTCATATAGGCCCATAATGCTGAGTTGTTGCCTGATTTCCTTACACTCCTTACATCGCGCACACTCAAAGAAATTCCCCGTGGCAATATCATGTCCCGTATCCGATTGCTCCACAAACGTCATGCAAGCAGTGCATTTTAAAAGGCTGTGATTCAGAGGGCAACTGCCCCCCCCCTCAGTTCTCCCCTGAGCCACAGCACTCCCATTAGCTTGAGCCTTTTGCTTTGCTGCTCTGGCATTGAGTTGGGCAGCTGAGATCTTGAGGGGACCTCCCCCCATTTTAATACCTTCAAGGGCATCTACCCAGCTATTCAAACTCTCATAAGCACCCATCAGAACGCTTGAGTTGGTGTCTAATTTCTTGACACTCTGCACCTGGTACATACAAAGACATCCTGGCACCTCCGTAGCCAGGTGGGCAGGAGTAGCACACGCTTCTTGATCAGACCGGGGTTTATGCCTGTGATCTCCAAATACGGAGGATGTGGAAAGGTCAGGGAATGACCACCGCATATCCCCGGAGCAATATGGCCTTAGTTGCTAATGCTCGTAAAAACCAAATAACAAACAAACAAAGACATCCTCCTTGGCTAGATCAAGTCCTGTTCCAGATAGTTCTGTAAACATTTCACAAGTTGTACATTTTTTAAATTTATTTCATTTTTTTATGTTTGAAAAATGCTAGAAGCACAAATAACATCAGTAATTAAAGGTGGTAGATGACTTTCATCAACCGGTGAAATACCACCACTTTGCTTATTGGAGGTGTGAAGTGGCGAAACGCATGTTTAGTCTGTAGAGCAAAGTTTCTGGCTTCCCCCTACCCCCCATACTTCTTCAACCCATGCACAGTACTAAGTACTATAGGTTTTGATACCTTTCGTGTTTGGGGTTTCATAAAAAAAAAAAATCTGTTTAACACTCAAACTCGAAACCCATTGCTCCTAATTCAAAGTGGGTGTCAACCTTTCTTCTTTTATTTTAATGAACCATTCCCTCAATAAATATTTACATTGATTTTGGGGACACCCTGTATTTGTAGCTGCTAGATTTGTGGCATAATCACATAATAAACAAACTATATCAGATAGTCTGTAATCAAAATTTCGTACTCCACTCTGCACTGGAATTGTCAAGAAGTTGTTCTTGCTCAACTCTGCATTAGACACAGTCATCTGATACTCCTTTCTGCTGAGACTGAGAATCTTCTGTATGTGAGTATAGGATGACTCTTCTATATGTGTACTCTCCTGTTGTGTGACACCATCATGTCTATTAAGTGCATGCCAATCAAATGTTCGAAGTTTAGTAATACACATTTTACTGCTTTTATTCATATGACTTATATATATGCTCACATTTTATCCGACAGTGTGATAGGGTGTACATTTTCGTATGTCAGCTGTTCGTAAGTTTTTAAAGAGTATTATGTTTTATGCATATATAGAAAATGGAACATTTCTTTTTATTTTGTGTGGCCTTTACCTCCTTCTTATGCATGAAAAAAATTGATTTGATAATCCATTTCAAGGGTTACCAATACTTATTTTGACATTTCGTAACTTTGTATTGGAACATAATAGCTTTAGTTGCTGATGCATTAATAATATTGTTGTTAATACTGCTAATGTAAGTGAATCCCTTGTGGAAAGCATTGTGCCAGAATTTCCATTATAGATGCAGTTCCTGAATCAGTATTAGTGTATTATTTCTTCTGCCCTCCAGAGGAAATGAAAAAACAAAAACAAAAAAAAAAAAAAATGAAATACAGCTGCTCAAATCAAAGAAAACATAATAAATGTAGATATTGGACTATAATGAAAGAAGCCCTGTATTTTTATGATTTTTATGTTTCTTTTTGGAACCAGCTTTGGTTCCATAAATGACCCACTCATTTAAAAAAAAAAAAAAAAAAATGGTCATTTTAAATGGCACTAAAATTTTATTTTCCTATTAATTAACAAAAAATTAAAGTTAAATATTAAAAATGATCAATTTAACATTAAAAGCATTAAAAACAACTTATTATATATTAATACTTTAAAATTTATGGTAAGTTAGCTGTTGTGCTGTATTTCTGTATCTGTGTTTTATCAAAAATTATAACGTGCTGTATTTCTTATAAATAAAATATGATATAAAAATAATGATTAGAGTCAATATATCAGTAAAATGAAGTGGATATTACTTTTATATGTTAAAGTGCAATGGAACTTATTTGAATAAATAATAATTACTTTAAAATAATTTTGAGCTACATTTATATATGGTCATAGCAAAATATCTGTGTTTGGTTCTGATCTCAAATCTGCTTTAAAAAAGGTGTAAAGTTAAATTCATGTTCACAATTGCATGGTATAATATGTTCTTGTCTCTAATTTTTAGGTGCCTTCACATGACATAAATTTACTGACAGTTTTCTCACTATGTCCATCCTAATGTAACATCTTGGCTCTCTCAACTGGGAATATTTCATCGACTGTGAAAGATTTTCCCAGCCATCTCAAATTTCATTAAAATCAGATAAACAGAAATCTGGAAACCTATTTTTTATTTTTTAATGCATATCACATAAGTTATCGGTATAATTATATTGTAGCTGAAGCATGCAATGTACAGTATGTATTATGTTTATTGTTGTGCACCAATTGGATTAATGCATGAGCAGTATGGTGGATGCACAGAAAAGAAAATCTCTCGGTTTAAACACTGTAGTATGAAAGTCATTGCCTTTTGAAAATCTAATTTTTTTTTGTTATTTACTAAATGTATTAATAATGACTTATTACTCTCTGTTTTGGTATATTAATTTCAGTGGAAATATGAAGTACTCCACCGTATTTCAATTTTTATTAAAATAAGTAAAATACATTATTTCCTCCAGAAATTATGATTGTATATTATATGGGTTGTGTTGATGTTTGATTGTTTTATTAAATCACGGAATATGAAATCATGTTGCATTTAAAATTTTCTTAAAAACCCAAGCTGAAATAGGAAGTATTAGGAAAAAAAAGTTGAGTGAATTTTATGTTGAGGCATGTACATTGAAGTGAAAAGAATGACTTTTATGTATTAGTTAATTAATTAAAAATAATTAGTAACAATATCATTTATTTACTTTTCATTTCTTATAAATCACAGAAAATGAAAACATTCAATTAATTAATTTAATTAATTCAATTACATTTCAGACAGAATAATTTAATAAATTATTTTGTCTGAAATGCAACACACTGCATATATTTATCAAACTTGTTTTCTCCATGTTCATCTTTTGATAATAATAATCCATGTGATTTTGAGAATCATGTCATAAGGAAAGCTATACGGTCTTTCTTGTTTTTTAGGAGGTCGACTGATAGAAGATCTTGGAGGCCAGCGTGTCATCCGAAATGAGGCTGACTTAGTGGTCTATAGCTACTCCTTTTTCCATTTTATGTTCTTCTTGGCATCCTTATATATTATGATGCAACTTACCCATTGGTTTAGGTAAGTAGTTTAATAAAATAATACATTGAACATAAAATGGCCGAATAATGCAAGGAAGCAAAGCTTTAGGTAGTCACTGCTATAAAATTTAGAGATGAAATAAAATATCTCACAGTTTTGTATTTAATCTACTTCTCACAAATATTTATCTAATTCCTCTTTCAATATGCATGATTTCCCTACCTCTGTGAAGCGTAGTGGTACAGCTTGGTTAGGGTGCAGAACATTTGCATCCCAGTAGCCTAGTGACATTCTCCATTAGAATTACTGTGACTAAAGGCAAATTTGCATTAGTTTTCCATCATTAAAAATTGATGGAAATTTGATTATTCTTCTCTTTTGTGTCATCTTAAAAAGCAAAAATGAGCATGCATCCATCATTAAGTTTGCTCAACCTTTTTATGGCCTTAAACACATCCCCACATTAAATGCTAGTTTCCAAAAAATGTAGTTTGCAGAACTGAGGTCTCTTTTACATGTGTATCTTTTCATCCACAAGTAGTGTTGTTGCCCTCATTTATACACCTTTGAGCAAGTCAATATCTTGAAACGAAGTCTCCAGAACTGCCAACATGTTTAAAATGCAGTGCGACCAGTAGCTGCTTGTGGCCGGGTTACAAGTTTACAGTCTGCCAGCATGGGGACATATGCTTATAATATGTATATAGACATATATACATATTATATGTATATATACAGTAGAACCCCATTAACCTGGATTTGACAGGACCACACTCGGTCCAGATTAGTGAAAGTCCGGATTAACCAGAAACTATCTTTTCATGTACCAGTTTTTATTTAAAATTACTAAATAACAAAATTTTAACTAAATTGGTTTTTATATTAAATTAATAAAACAATATTTTAAAGTAAAAATTATAAAAAGTAAAAGAATATGGTAAGAAAACGAAATACTGTACAAAGCAATAAAGTTTTAATGTAGAACATTATATTACACAAAATTAAACACAAAAATATTACAACACAAAACAAATAACTATTTTTGAGAACTTTACTTGAAATAGTCCTCAATCTTTAATTTGGAAACTCTTTTGGGCCACACGATCTCGCAACCACTTCAAGGTCAGAAGCTCACCAGCTGGTGTGTCATCCTATCTCTCGAAATAAATCAGCAGCTTCTCCAGCATTCCGGTTGCTTCAATGTGACTTGTGCCAGTTGTTTCCTCACATACTTCATCATCAGAGTTATCTTCATTAGCTTGCAACAATGATGATGTGCATGCTTGCACGATGTCTTCCTCAGTGTGGATCTGATGTCCTAGATCGTTATTACACATTATCCACGGGGCAATGTCTTCATTTGTTTTGACTTAACAACCCTCTAGATGTTGAAATAACTGAACAAAATCATTATCATCCTTGTCATCATCAGGATCCAAAGAAATATCCATTTCCTACTCAGATCTTTCCATTGGAACAGCAGGCCAAAGTTTTTCCAGCATTTGATAAGGGTAGCCTTGTCAGTTTTGTCCCAAGGTGCAGCAGAAAAATAAATGACTGTCTTTATGTTGACATTTTTCTTCAAGCGCCTCTTGTTGTTCTAACAGGGAGATTATCAACTTCTTTCTGTACCATTGCTTCACAGCCTTATATAACTCCTTCATCCAACGTTACTGCACTATTACAGTAACGCTGGATGGCAAAAATTTTACAAAGGTGTTGCCAGATCTCAGTTATTCTTCTGCTGGGTGGGTTGGAGTGTTATCAATGAATAAAACTGCTTTTTCTTCCAGTCCTTGATCCCTTAAATATTTTTTAACTAAGGGAACAAATGAGATGAAAAACCAATCTTTAAAAAGAGCTGAGCTCATCCAAGCTGATTTTTGTGACATGTACTTAGCTGGGAGGGCATTTAAAATCACATTTTTAAGAGTGCGGGGCTTAGCAGATTTTCCTATGACTAACAGTGGTAACTTTAAATTCCCAAATACATTACTGCATGAAAGCAATGTCACTCTTTCCTTCCTCAATTTATGTCCTTTAGCTGAAGAGTCAAGTTTTGAGGCTAGTATTTTTTTGGGTAACATTTTGAAAAATAAATCAGTCTCGTCAACATTAAAAATTTGGCACAAAACTAAATTTTCTTAACTAATAAACTTGAGAAACTGTACTTTAAATTCTTTGCTTGCAACACAATCACCAGAACTTTTACCTGTAATTCTGAGTTGTTGGATTCCATGATGCTCCTTCCACATTGATAACCACCCTAGACTTGCAATAAAAGACCCATCACCTCCTAACTTTTCGTTAAGACTAAGAGCCCTTGATTAAAGGATTGGGCCTGAAAGAGGAACCCCTTGCTCTCGTTCTTGACAAAACCAAATGTATAAGGCTCGTCCAAATTTTAATTTTTTGCCTGCTTAATGGTAGCTCTATTTTCTAAGCTGTCTTTGGCCACTATTTTTGCACAAAAGTTTTCGATTGCTTTCCTATTTTTTTTCCAATCAGAAAAGTTTGTTTTGCCACCCCTATATCAAGAGCGATCTTTTTTAAACTTTCCACCTTATCAATGCGAAAAAGCATGTTCAGTTTCCATTCCATTGGCACGGTGACACTCTTTCTTTCTGTTGCTATCTTCTATTAATCCAAAACCACAAAAAAATAAAATAAATAAAAACACAAGTAACAGTAACAAGTAACAAGGATTAACAGAAAGTCAAAATCATCAGGGTCCGGATTATGTATATAATGTATATGTATATAATAATATAATAAGAACAGAGAGCATGGTATCTCCAAATGCACACAAGGTTTTAGGCATAGTATAAGCATTATCATTATCATTGGCTAAAAGCAAACTTCAGCGTATCTGTCTTGCAACTGTCCTTCAATTTGAATTTATGCTCTCTCGTGTATATAGTCTTAGTAAGAGGAAGAATGCCATCAACACTGAACGTACTCAATCCATTCAAGTCCTTAAACACCTCAATCAAATCTCCTCACAGGTGTCTAGTCTTTGAACACTGTAATTTGCAGAACTGAAGTGTTTCTTGGTAAGAGCACGCTTTTGTTTCCTTCAACAATCTCATTGCCCATCTCTGTACTCATTCCAACAGATCTACATCCTTCCTAAAATGTGTCCTCCAGACCTCTATGCAGTACTCCAGATGTGGCTTAACCATGGCCTTGTGCAAAGAGATAATCAACTCCTTATCCCTGCTAGTGCAGTTCCCGTCTATCGTAGACAAATGACTGTGAGTTGTCCGGGCAGTCCGTCTGAGCTGTTCAGAGGACATCATATCTGCATTGCCCAATTACTCCAAGGTCTTTTTCATTTTCAACTACATGGAGTGTAATACCACACATTTGGTATGTTAACCTGGGATTACTACTACCCATATGCAATACCTTTTATTTGTCAATGTTAAACTTCAACTACCATTTCTCAGCCCATCGGCCAAATTTTTCTGAATCTTGTTGCAGTAGCTTAGCTTGATTACTGTCATTAACAATCCTGCCAACTTTTGCATCATCTGTAAACTTAACATTAAGCCTAATATACTTTCATCAATATCATTAATAAATAATTCAAAACAACAATGGGCCAGCACTGAACCCCAGGGGGTGGGGTTCCAATAATAACATCAGTCCACGAACAGCAATGTTCATGATAACCACTCTCCCACTCAACCTTCCCTTTATCCATAGCAGTAACTTGCCCTGAATTCCACACTGCTGTATCAAAATTCTTCCTGAAATCAAGTATATGATATCAAAATTATTTTTTTGCATCCAATTCATTTGTTACTGCATCGTAGTATCCAATCAAGACTGCCTGTTAACAAATCCATGACTGCAGTATAATTGCATTCCTGTCTAGATAGTTCTGCATTACTTCTTTAACTAGTGACTCCATTATTTTCCCTGGAACAGGTGTTAATCTAACAGGTCCATAATTACCCGTGTCACCTTTTGCATGCCCTTTGTGCTTACTTCCTTTGCTGCTTCTCTCTTAATATGATTGGATAGATCCCATCCACCCTAGGTGTTTTTTTTATGTTTAGCTTCAACAATTTCTCTTCCAATTTCCTTTCAGTTATCACAAAATCATTTTGATCCCATTGATAGATTTCGATATCCCCTTCCAAAAAAAAAAAAAAATTCCTCATTTGTGAATATAGATGCAAATTACCTATTCAGTTTGTCTGCAAACTGGGCATGGTCACTTGATGTCAATGTTTTATAACATTGTCAGTTAAAACCTATACATAAAGTGGCTCAGTATGATCTAAACCCTTCCTTCTATTGTTAATGTCAGCACAGAAGCCTTTGCTGCTGTTCTTTGCATTCTTTACCACCAAATTATTCTAATCTGCCTTAGCTTGCCTGACCTTCTTTATAAATTGATTACAGACTAGTTTATATTTACTATAGATAATGTATATGCATCTGCTGCATCTTTCTTCTGTGCCAGAAGTCTCATCAGTTCATCTGACGTCCATTTAGGTCTAAGCTTTAAACAGTATTTCTTGTTTGGTATGAATATTGTCTGAGACTACTGTATGTGGTCACCTTTATGAAAGCAAAAGCCCTTTTCTTTACTCCTGATAGTAGTTAATTCTTCAAGTAAATTTGAAATCAGCACGCTGTGATCACTGCCACTCAGTGGGTCTTTTACGTGCAGATTCTTAATCCATGAAGGATCTACTGATAACCAGATCAAGGATGCTGCTTTCCCTTGTTGCCTCTATAAAGTGCTGCTGTAGAAAGTACATCCAGTACATCCACAAAAGTCTTGCTGGGTGTGTAAGTGATCAATCCACAAATTCCAGTCAATATCTGGAAAATTAAAATCCCCCCATTATTAAACATTCTGATTTAATGGCACACTGTATTTCTTTTTATTGTTGTTTGGTATACTCCTTACAGTCATAAGGGTATACTCCTTACAGTCATAGGCCTTTAACACACTCCTACTCTCATTTTTGTTTTCCCAGCACTTACATCACACCAAACTGATTCAACATTGCATTGGCTACCCTGTCGACTGGATGCACTTGCCTTAGATTTAATATGCTTCTTAACTAAGAACATAACCCCTCCCTCCTCCTTCCTGTATACATTGTACTCCTCATATTTAAATTCACTTTTACTTATGCCTGAGTGACACCGTGTTTCCGATATCCATACACTGTTGCATTTGATGACTTAAGCAACACTTGAAATTCATCAAATTTATTTACATGCACCTAGCATTAGTGTTCATGCGCTATACTTGCACTTGATCTTAAACTTGCATCCCATGTATTTACTTGTTCTATGACAACTCACAGTAAGTCTTGAAATCTCGGACATCTTTCTTTCCAGCTGGTGCATTTTCTAATAGAAACAGTGCAAGAATCACTTTCACCTCTTCCCGTGGCTCTAGTCTATTAGCCTGTGTATTCCCCACAGCCTAGCAGTTTTCCAACCCTCCTATCAGTGCCTTCGTAGCATCAGCAAATATTCTTGCACTCCTTCTATTTAAGTGTATCTTATCCTTGTAAAAACAATTCTCCTGTTAATAAGCTCTGACCACCGAGAAAAATTCTACACCATGAGTCTTGCACATTCTCTCCAGGGCTGAATTGATTGAAAAGGCTCTTAACATGTGCTTCCTCTTATCATGTCTTGGAAGAATTGACACACTTTCAAATTCATTCCTAATTTGTGACTTTTTCCCAACATTGCCTCGTACTTGTTAAGTAAGCCCTCAGATCTCCTACTTTTAATATCATTAGTGCCAAAGTGTATGACAATATCACCTTTTGTGCTCTTAAAAGATATCTACTCCCCTACAATGTAAACTTTTGCCTATGGCAGACATATTCTGGTTCTATTCCACCTATACTCTTGCACAATATACTCCTGTTTCCCTGACAGTAGAGGCACAGACAATAGCTTCTTTCCATGGGTCAGTGTATTTTGCCTTGGGGATAGCTGCTGTGTTGCCCGATACACAAGTGGGAGCTCCGACATTGAGAGTTTGATGGAGCTGCCATTTTAATTTCTTCAAGGGCATCCATTGACTATGATCTTCAAACTCTCATAAACACCCATCAAAACACTGAGTTTACATCTAATTTCTTCACTCTCTCCCTGTATCATATACACACAAATACATTCTCTTTGGCTAGTTTGTGTCATATTTCAGAAATATCAACAAACATTGCACAAGTAGCACATTTTGTTAGTCCTTGATTCATGGGAGAATTGTCCCCTTAAGTTCTTTCCTGAGCCACAGCACTCCCTCTATTTTGAGTGCCTGTTGTTTTGCTTTTCTAGTATGGGGCATGATTTCAGTTTAAATTCAATTTAATTTGACAATACAGTTAGTCCCCAACTTACTTAAGCTGGGTTACTTAAATTCGGATTTACGTAATTTTTTTTTGGTAAAATCATAAAGATACTCTCTGTTTAAATTTTAAGAGTGAAGTCAAATGAAGGAACAATAAGTATAAGTTTTTATTTTCAAAAATAAAATAACGAAAATAAAATATCCCATACAAACTATGTTGAATAATAACCTGCGGTGTAACTGGAATCAATGTAAATAACTAGAATTAACATTTCATTTACTGCTTTAAAAATTCTAAACAAATATTCGAAAACTTGTTTGAGACAGGTGAACTATGTCAAAGCACTTCAGAGAAATCCCCCCCACAACATTTAAGCCATGTGGACTATGTCCCATCGGCTATTTCTTTGGAGAATTACACTCTAGCCCTTTTCTTCCTTTCTTTCTAGATTGTAGAGTCAGTTCAGGTTTGTTTGAGAGAGAAGTGGGAGCTTTTGTTTGCATTTTGTATGTAATATTTATTACACATGTCAGATTATTTTGATGGAGTTGAAATTCACGTTGTCCTACCATTTTCAGCGATTTTGCATCAGACTATCATCATGTAGTGCACTCTTCATGCGCATGTCGTAATAAAGGACAAAGACAGAATATGTGATGCGGTGAAGGGATTGGCACCAATGAAGTCAACTGTAATAACCAAGGCTAGAATGGGACTAATAAGCTAGATGGAAAAGTACTTATTGTGTGAAGGGAAGACCAGATCCAAAACCACATCCCCTTAAGCCTCCACCTCATAAAAGCAAAGGATCTTGACATTTCTGAGGATCTTCAGAATAAGAGTGGTGATACTGAAACCATCTTTGTTGCAAGTCATGGTTGGTTTGATAGGTCTGTAAGAGAAGTGGATATCATAATGTTGCCATAAGTGGTAAAGCAGCAGGTGCAGATGGTGAGGTTGCTGAAAAATTCAAGGACGAATTGGATGAGATTATAAAAAGTGGTGGTTATTTGCCACAACAAATATTTAATGTGGATGAAACTAACCATACTTGGAAACATATGCCCAGTAGGACTTATATTTCTATTGAAGAAAAGTGGATGTCTGGGTGAAAAACAGGGTAATGCTCTTAGTGGGGAGGGGGATAATATAGCAGGTTATAAACTTAAACCTTTAGTGGTTTATCACTCACTTGTCAATGACCTTAAAAACTTGCAGGTTTTTAAGGTCATTGACAAGAAATCACTTCCTATCCACTTCAGGGCTAACTGAAAGGCCTAGGTGACAATAATCATGTTTGAAGGATGGTTTCTAAATGTGATTGTCAGTGCCTTTTAAGATATCAATGCTCCTTGACAATGCTTTGGGTTATCCTAAATATCTAGATTATCTGCATGACAATGTCAAGGTGGTATACTTCCCTCCAAATACAACGGCTTTGATTCAACCAATGAATCAGGGAGTTATCTGGACATTCAAAGCTCATTACATCCGGACAATATTTTCTGAGGATGTAAATTTTCTCTGTTGTAAATGCAACAGAGAGGGAAAATGGATCTGCAGCAATTTTGGAAGACGTTTAACATCTTTGATGGAATATGCAACATTTCAAGAGCCTGGAATGATGTGACAACAACTTGTATGAGTGGAGTTTGGAAAAAAAAAAACTTCTAAAACATTCCGAGCTTAACAACGAAGGCTTCAGCAAAGATGAGCTGATGTCTTCTGTTACAAAGAAATTATAAACAGCCCAGGAGTTGCAGCTGGTCCTGGAGGATGAAGATGTAGACGGGTTTGTGGAAGAATGAGATGAAGATTTAACAACAGAAGACTAGCCCAGTTGAATGCGCAAAGAGTTCGGGAGCAAGGGAGAGCCAAATCTGTTGAGGAATTGGAGCAACCCAAGAAGCAGTTCAAATTAAAAGAAATGGCATGACACATTTCACAAAATTCAGGAAAGTCTTTCTATGTTTGATGTAATGGATGAAAATACCGAATGCTTCTTGAAAATAGAAAGAAAATTCAAGATTGCTTATTGCGAAATTTATGAAGAGGAATAAAGCATACGAAACAGATGAAGATCGAAGAGTTCGTATCACATACTACCTCCCTTACCTCTACTCAGCCTATAGTGCCCTATGATTAATGTGTCTTATTAATGCTTCAGGTTCATTTTAAGTTACCTTCAGTTCATCACCTGAAGTATATAGACTTTGATTTGTTGTGTGGTTTAGATCAGTTTTCTTAAATATTTACACTTTGGTTTTGATTCCCTTAGTAGCTCTTATAAAGCCTATATCGCATATGATATATATATCTGTTTTTACAGTACAATAACATGCATTTTTTCTTCCTTTTATGCTTTCGTTTCTTGTATGTCACTCCAGCTACTTCACTGCTGTCCCCAGATAAAGTTTTTAATTATGGTATATAACTACATTTCTTCATTCTTCTTAGGGTATTATGTGGTTTTTGTAATTTTGCCTTATCAGGGATATAGTATCAATATTTTATTTTATTAGAACAAAGGATCCGAAGAAATAGATAACTTCATGATGATATACTCAGGAATACCAAGTGAAATGTGGGCATCATCGGGAGTTGCTGTTATAATAAAGAAAGAATGGGAAAACAAAATATTTCACTGCTCTTGGATATCACCCAGAATATTGAAATTAAGACTAAAAGTTCTATCTTATACAATAACGATCATTGGCATCTATGCACCAGTAGAAAGCAACATTGATGAAACCATTGAATTTTATGACGAATTACAAGAGATCATAAAACAAATTAACAAAAATGAATACCTTAAAGTAGTAGGAGATTTTAATGCAAGAGTTGGTGCTCAATCAGTAGACAAATGTATGGGATCAGAAGGCAAACCCATGGTCAATAATAATAGAAGATGCTTGATGAACTTCTGCATTTTTAATAAACTTAAAATTACAAATACTTTTTTCAGACGCAAGAATATCCATACATTCACTTGGGAAGCAAGAAACACAAAATCTATAATAGATTATATTATCATTAATTAAAATTTAAATGACAAAATTAGATGCTAGAGGCAGTGAAATTGACAGTGATTACTACCTAGTATAAAGC
Source organism: Mastigoproctus giganteus (assembly GCF_048544385.1). Lineage (NCBI taxonomy): Eukaryota > Metazoa > Arthropoda > Arachnida > Uropygi > Thelyphonidae > Mastigoproctus > Mastigoproctus giganteus. Next base: position 157,033,353 of record NC_143581.1, on the reverse strand, counting down.
ACTTTCAAAATAATAAAAATTATCTTAATAAAAAGAAGAAAATACCAACAAAAAATACTAAGAAATTAAAAATACATTTGTTTGAAGATGAAAGCACTAAATTCCTGTATGAAAGTCAATTGAAAGATAAACTCAAATCAGATGAAAGTGATAATGTCGAGGAAATCTGGTCAAACATGAAAAAAATCAATTCTGGGAGCTGCTGAAGAAAGTCTTGGATATAAACCTATAAAAAATAAAAACTGGCTAAGAACTTGGAATGAAGAATTGAAATAAACAATCAATGAGAAAAAAAAGACCTACATCTACACATAAAATATAAAAACTTAGAGCAGAAGTCAGAAAACTAACCAGAATAATCTGACGAGTTGACTGGAATAAATTTGTTAAATCTTTAGAATGTGATATCATGGGCCCACAGAGAAGAGGTTTTAACATCTTTTAAGAAATTACAACTAGACACAAATGATCAAATAAAAATCAACTCCATCTCCCAAGCAGAATGGAAACAACACTATTCCAAACTATGGTATAACCCTGGCACTAGGGAATTGGAAGATGAATCTGTGGTAACCAAAGATGAAGAAAATATAAAAATGAAGAACTAGAGTTAATATTACAAAAAACCGAAAAAGCCCAGGCATAGACAATTTGAATGTAGAACTATTTAAATATGGTGGCACCTTATTAAAAAAATGCACTACTAAAATTATTTAACATCATATGGCATAAGTAATAGATACCCAAAGATTGGGAAACAGGAATAGTAATCAATTTACACAAAAAAGGCTCCAGAAATAACCCTAACAACTACAGAGAGATAACACTGCTATCAGCTGCTTCAAAGCTATACTCTAATATACTAAAGAATAAACTTAATAAATACAGTGAACAATTCTTAGAAAAAGAACCATGTGGGTTCAGAAAAGGGGAAGCACAATAGATGCCATTTTCTCATTACAACAAATTTTGGAGTAAAGAAGAGAATTCAACCTACCAACATTTCTTCTGTTTATTGATTATGAAAAAGCATATGACAGTGTAAACCGGGAAAAACTTTGGCAGATTCTAATGAAGAAAATATCCCAACACAACTCCGGAAAGCGATGAAAAGCCTATATAAAAACTCAAAAGTCTGCATAAAATATTCTAATGGCCAACTATCAGACCCAATTAACACCAATAAACGAATCAAACAAGGATGTGGACTATCACCAAATTTATTTAATATCTACATCAATAAAATTATTAAAGAATGGAAAAAAAAACAATTAACAACAGAATACAGTTGAACAACAGGAATAAAATCCAAACTATGTTATATGCTGATGAACAAGTTATAATTGCAAAATCCGAAGATGAACTACAGATAGCAGCAAATGAACTGAATAAAATAGGTAAAAAGTACGAGATGAAAATCTCTACCTCAAAAACAAAATCATTGGGATTATGTGGAAAAAACATACAAAGAGTCAAAATTGTTATTGATGACAAAATAATAGAACAAATATCCGATTTCACCTATTTGGGAAATTTAATATCAAATGAAGGGAAAGACATCCACACTAAATTACAAAAATATAATAAAATGAACGGAATGATTAAACGCCACTTCAGAAAACAAATGACAACTGAAACAAAATTATGACTACACAACAACACTTCAAAATCAGCCCTCTTCTACAGCTATGAAACTTGGGTCATAAATAAGAAAGATGCACACAAAGCAGCACAAATGAGATTTTTAAGACCATTAACGAAATTATTCGTGTCACGGCAGATCTCAAGAAATGCGGCTACCCCCAGAGGGTGTTGGACAGAATTATTAGAGGAGCAGAGTCCACCCTTACCGAGCCATTCGCCCCTGTGAGTACTGCATACATTCCCTACTATCCGGGCCTTTCAGACCACATTGCACGAGTAATTCGGGGGTGCCAGATACGCTGTGTGCAACTCCCAGGACAGAGGTTGTACACAGTGATATCTTATGTCAAAGACCCCATAACAAAAGAAGCCAACAGTGGGGTGGTATACGAGATTAAATGCCCGGATTGTGGGGTGTGTTATGTAGGTGAGACGGGGCGACGACTGAAAGACCGTCTGGGGGAGCATATGAATGCAATAAAGTCGGCAAATTATAGGAAGTCTGCCATGGCAGAACATTTTTGGGAGAAGCAACATCAAATCTCCCTGGAGGATGCTGTCATCATGGATCATGCACAGGGGTTCTGGGACCGTAAATAGCTTGAGAGTTTACGTATTGGGGCAGCTAGCAATTCCATTAATAGAGACAAGGGTGTACGTTTACATCCCCTCTTGGAAACCGTGGTTCTTGGGCGAGATGAACGGTTTCAGCTAGTGCGCTCCCGAGCCATTTCCGGTTCCGGTGCATAAATGGGAAATTCCAGCCTTACTCCTGAGGAACCATGTGATGAGTGCCGTGGATCTGCTACTTAAGGATGTGCCACACAGCAGAAATATGCTGTTGAGAAAGGGGATTGCTATCTCCGAAAGCTACAGTTGTTACGGTATTTTATTTTATTAATTGATTTTATCGCTTTTCTCATCATATTTTATATTTTTGTATTTTATTGTAAATAAAATCACATCAGTTTTAGACTACTATATATTTTATTTCATTTCATTTTATACGCTCGTATTTTATTTTATTTTATCGTAAATAAAGTGTTTTAGTTGCAAGATTGGAATTTGTTTATTTGAATACCGGCTGGTGTAAAGTCTAATTGTTTAATATGAATTGTCCCAGCCTTGTAGGCCTATTTAGAGATATAACGGTGTTTTATATTCATTTGCTTTCTCCATTAGCTGTGATATTACGTGAAGGTGATCCATAGTTGAGAATCCTGTCCTAAAGCCAGCTTGCTCTTTCAGTTGATTCTCATCAAGTATTCTTTCTAATCTGTTAGTAATGACTCTTGTGAACAACTTGTAGATGTGGGATAACAAGCTAATTGGTCTATAATTTCTGATTTATCTCCTTTCTTATGCAGCAAAACTATGATTGCATTATTCCACTGCTTAGGCGTCACACTTTTTCTAATGCATTTTGTGAAGAGCCTTACCAGTTTTTGTGTTATGTCTCTTCCTCCCAATTTTAACAACTCTACAGTAACTTCATCTTCCCCCGGGGCTTTCTGATTCTTCATTTTCTTCAATGCATGTTCTACCTCATCAGGAACAATATCGGATATGTCGTATGTGTTGCTACTTTGCAATTCATCTTCCCCACTGCTGGCATCATTCCCTCGCTCCTTGTATAATTCTCTATAGTAGTCTTCTGCTATTTGAATTATGCCTTCTCTGCTGTCTATAAGTACACCATCGCTATTCTTCAGTTTCAGTATCATTTGTCTTTCTGTATTACTGCTCATGGCTGCTGATTTAAATCCTTTGTTTTCCCTTAATGTTTGTTCTACTTTTCTTGTGTTAAATCTTCTTATGTCCTCTCTGAGTCTCTTTCTAATGGCTTTGCATAACTCAGTATACTCAATTTTCTCCCTGTCAGTGTTTTTCTTGCTCTTCATTTGTCTTCTTCGGTTCATCATGACAAGTGTTTCTTGACTAATTTTTTCTTCTTTGGATTTCTTTTTCCCTATAGGTTTCTTGGGCTTTATCACTTTCAGAAAGTTGTAGTATTCCTCGTCGATATCTTGGTCCCGAGCAGTCTGCAGAAGCTCAAACTTGTTCTTAAGTTCCAGTACATACTGCTTTTTCTCCTCCTCTGTTATCTCAAAGACCTTTGTATTATTTACTCGAGTCAGTTTTTTCCTTTCCTTTCCTACATCTATATCAAGTGTACATCTTACCATTCTGTGATCACTTCCAACATTTACCTTATTCAGGACGGTAACATCATAATTTACAATATATCTTCTGTTAGTGAGGATGAAGTCGATTTCATTAGTTGTTAATCCATTTGGACTCTTCCATGTCCACTTTCTGTTCACCCTTTTCTTGAAAAAAGTGTTCATTACTGACAGTCCTTGAGATTCTGCAAATTCCACAAGTCTTTCACCTCTTTTATTTCTTTCACCAATTCCGAAATTTCCTATAGTTCCTCTTTCTGCGCTGTTTTGCCTTTTTCCAACCTTAGCATTGAAGTCTCCCATAATAATAGTGTAGTGGGTTTTCTGCTCATCTAGAAGACTCTCAATTTCGGTGTACATTTCTTCAACCTCTTCATCATCATGGCTCGATGTTGGTGCATACATCATTATAATCTTTAGCTTGTACCTGTTAGAAATCTTGAATATTAGTCTTGACACCCTTGGTGATGTACTTTTGAATTCCAAAATGTTGTTTTTAAAATCTTTATGGACCAGAAACCCAACTCCACCTTCACTCCTTTCACTGTTTCCATTGGTGTACAGCAGATTTCCACTTGATAAACTTATAAGTGATTCATTTCTTCTTCTTGTTTCAGCCAAACCGATGATATTCCAATTCACATTTTCTAATTCCTTTTCCAGCTCTAATATCCTGTCTTCACCAATGAGTGATTGTACGTTATAATAGGCCAAGTGCAGTTTCCATGCATGGCAGCCTGGCCGTACCCAGAGATTCTTAGCACCCTCTGCTTCCGCTCTGATCCTCTCGCTGCCGTAAGAGGGAGAGTGAAAGCTGCTGGGGACTGAGGGCCATTTGTATTGTTGTGCTCTCATATGCTGGAGGGTTTGGTCTTTTCCTCTTCACGCTGACCAGGCGTCTTGAAGAGAACCACTCTACACGTTCGTTGCCACCTAAGTGACATAACAGGGCTTACCATCGAGAAGGTGTGCATGAGTGGATTTTAGGGAGGCAGGCCAACCGGACTTCTCCTAAATCTTCTGTAATAGAGAGATATTGGATCCATCAGTGTTTTAGGCTGAGTGTCTGATAACACACAGGATACCTGTTCCCCTCTAAGCCCCTGATATTTGCTGATATTAACATCAGCAAATTCTAAATGGGAAGCATTCAGGGAATTAATCATAGAAGCTGCTAGGCTTTCACACAAACTTAGAAATACTGTTCAATGTATAGGCCTAAATGGATGTCAGATGAACTAATGAGACTTTTGGAAGAGAATAAAAATGAATATAATTTACCAGGTGACACAGAAGCCTGTGGTAAGCATAAACTAGTCTGTAACCTAACCTCCAACAAAGGAGGTTAGGCAAGCGAAGGCAGATTATGAGAAATCTTTGTCAAAGGATGCAAGGTAAAACAGCAAGGACTTCTTTATTTATGTAAACACTAAAAGGATTATCAATGATTCAACTGTTCATGATCTTGCTCAGATTGTTGACAAACTGAATTAGTATTTTGCATTTACTTTGATGCATGAGGAATTCTTTAGCAAAGTAGATGCTGGAAATTGATCAAACGTTAATAGGGAACTAAATGATTTTGTTAATAACTGAGAGAAAAGTGGAAGAGAAATTGTTGAAGTTAAATATAAGATGCATCTGAAGTGGATGGGGTCTATCCAGTTATATTAATGGAGGCAGCAAATGAAGTAAGCAAACCCTTAACCATAGTTATGACAGCATCCTTGGATTCAGGGGTGGTCCCTGCAGACTGGAGATGTGCAAATGTATCCTCAATTTACAAGGGTGGGATCAAATGGTGACACCAGTAATTACAGACCCATTAGTTTCTGTTTCAGGGAATATAATGGAGTCATGGTTAAAAAAATAATGCAGGATTATGTAGACAAGGCTACAGTAATACTTCAGACACAGCATCGTTTTATTAAAGAGAAATTTTTGTGTGACCAGTTTGATTGGATATTACTGTGTGGTCACAAATAAACTGGATGCAAAAAGTAATTTTGATATCATGTTGTTATTTGGGTTTTAGGAGCATTAACAACTAAGGCCATATTGCTCTGGGGATATGCGGTGGTCATTCCCTGACCTTTTTGCATCCTCCATATTTGGTGGTTACGGGCTTGAACCCGGGTCTAATCAAGAAACGAGTGCTACACACTGCTGCTCCTGCCCACCTGGCTATGGAGGTGCCCCTTGATATCATGTACTTGAATTTCAGGAAAGCTTTTGATACTGTTGCATATAAAAGATTGCTGCTATGAATAAAGGTATTGCTGAATGGGAGAAGACTGAGAGTGGTAATCAGTGGACACTGCTCTTCAAAATACTTTAAGTGAAGATCTTTTTCACTAAACTCTCCAGACACATTCTCGACATAGCTCAGGTTGTAGGCATCATCAAAGATATCAGACATAGCATAGCAACATCTCTGAAAGATAAGAATTTCTAATAGATATCCAATTATGTATATTAGCAGCAAAAGCTTCTTTGGTACTGAGAGTATATCTACTCTCTCTCACTCACTCACTCACTCACTCACTCACCCATCCACCCTTGTTATTTGGGAGTTTTGAACATTATCTTTCTTGCAGATGACTTTGGTTACACATCTTCTCTCCCCTCTCTTACTTTTGTACATTTGTTTATGACTTGAAACAAAGAAACTTGCTGTTGCATATACCATCAGCTTAAATATAGGAAACAGAAATGCTGAAGTATTGATTAATTACAAAATTCTGAGTTGGGTGGCAAATTATTTTTGCCACATGCATAGTGTGTCTGCATCAAAAGAAAAAAAAAAAGAAAGAAAACTGTGTGTTACTTGTACACACAAAAGATGTTTTATTTTATGTGAAAACATCCTTGGCTTGGAAGAAAGTAGCAAAATCCAAGCCATTTGCCTAATTAGCCATATGATTGTAGCCATTTTTTTTAATAGTATGACATCACAATTCATACTTCCTGCAGTTACTACTGCAGCAAGTATAATTGCAGCAATACAAATATTTGTCATAAGACTGCAATAATACAAATACAGTCGATTCCAGTTATTTGGGACGTACTGTGAGGTGACCTGATTAAGGTGTATAAGACCTTGAACAGGTTGAGCAAGCTCAGTTGGGCAAGCTGATAGGCTTCTTCCTCTTGTTCAGTTGACGAACCTGAGAGGGCATAGATTCAAACTGAGGAAAGAGTTGTAGAATAAATGTGCGGAAGTTTGCCTTTAGCCAGCAAGTAGTTGATTGCTGGAACAGACTTCCATCTCTTGTTGTGGAAGTTTCATAGCTTAAATAAATTTAAGGCTGAGTTAGACAAGCATTTAGAATGAATGGATGGACGGAATGGGAGGTTTTTTTTTTTTTTTTTTTTTGGCTGATGCTGCATCATATGCCTATACTAATACTAATATCTGGACTAGTGCATTTTGGCCCGATTAAGTGGCTGCCCCAATTATGTGAAGTTTCACATAAACAGTTAAAAATACAGTGGACTCTGCTTTATGATCAATTCTCTGTATGATCAATTTAAGATGGACGCGACACAGTAAAGTACTGTTTGCTGTACAATATGCAGCACGCGCCAGTCATTGTGATCACGTTAGTGAATTTAATTTTAATTCTATTAAACAGCGATTCTAATAAGCGAAAATAGAAGGAATATTATCCACAGGCTGTAAAAGTAAAGTTATATTAAGCACAAATTTACACTTCATTACCTTGCAAATTATAAAATTAAATGATACGTGAAAATCGGAAGAATATTTTCCCTAGGTTAGTAAAATAAAAATAAATTTACGCTTACGTGCATAGCTTAATTAATACGTTCTGTAATATGCACTTACTAACTAGTTGATATTTCTGTTCACTGACATTTGGGGAAGGAGTTAAAATTTAAAACAGTAAAAAAAGATAAGCAATCAATAACAAAGAACACAATATGTGCAAGCGAGAATGAAGTAACAAGTTATGAAACTTAAAAAATAGGAATGAAGAGACGATTCTGAAAATTTATTTGTTTTTTATATGATTGAAGATTTCATGGAAGGGGAAACATATTTCACCATAATAATGTAAAAACCCACAGAATTCCAGCTGTTGGTATTATCGGAAATTCAATAAGATCGAGTTTAATATCCGTTTATAATAGATTGCACTAACAGAAAAGCCCAATAAACCAGAAACTGCTAATTATTTTATGGTTGTGACCTCCAGAAATCTGACTGGACCACGTGGTATGGTCAGAGACAATCATAGGGTAATCTCTAGTGCTGCGGTCTCCTGCTAAATTAAATGGCATGTTGTTCCAATTAAGCGGAGAAAACCCTGGCTATTTTCTCGATTAGGTTCTGTTCTTTAAGATTTGTCCCAAATAAATGGCTGCCCCAATTAACTGGTGGCCCAAATAACTGGAATCCAGTGTATTTGTTAACAATTTCTTTTTCCATCTTGCATTTTCATTACATTCCATTTTTTGGTGTCGCTTTAGATGTTTTCACAACAAAGTTTGGAAAATACTGAATAAAATATTGCAGCTCTATTTCTGAATCATTTTTATTAGAACTGTATTTTAATTCATTATAAATTTTTGTATACAGTATAAATTTTTTTTGATACTGAATGATGCAATTAAGAAAAGGAATTTTCCTGTAGGTGTAGATTTTATATGGAAATGTGTTTTTAGTGATTTTCTCTGAAAATTTTGAAAACTTATGAAATGTAAATTTGAAATAAAATGAAATAATGAATAATTAACTTGCTTAATTTAGTCCAAAACAATGTAATTTCATTGAGCAATAATGAGAAAATTATTGTAGTTTTAGAGTACAAAATTATTTGCATTCCATAATAAGTTACTCGAAATATGCACAATGAGTTATTATGGAAGCAAATTCTCCTAATGAAAAACATAAATCGTTAAGGTGAAGAAAGAAACTAAACTATACTACAGAGGTGGGTGAAATTTTGAAATTTATAATTAAAAAGAAAGGTGTGATTTTGGCTGTGCATTAAATCTGAGTTCAGTTACACGTTCCCAAGCATAAGTTCATGTAACTGTTTCAAGTGTGAAGAGTGATAATACATTCACTGATCTGTCATTTTTTTGTATCTGCTTGCTTCATTAATTTGAAGTGGGCAGCGAAAATATCATTTAACCATAAAATTTTAAATGTCAGTGAAGCCTTTCCCCCCCCTTTGTTTTAATTATAAATGGAAGAGGGCAATATCAAACAAACTCTGTTAAGATGTGGTGTGTGTGTGTGTGTGTGTGTGTGTGTGTGTGTGTGTGTGTGTGTGTGTGTGTGTGTGTGTGTGTGTGTGTGTGTGTGTGCGTGCAAAATTGGGTGAAACACGTACACAGAAAGACTCAGCATGGTACAGCAGATGAAAGATCTTCTTTGTTGGTAAAGCTCTTTTTCTGTCAGTTTATTTTTTTGTATGAAGGCATCAGTATGCACCAGCTTAAGAATTGAAGAGTCCTATTATTAACAGTATTTTAAGGTTGCCAAAGATCACAGTAAATTGTTTTATGGACTTTATCTAATCAATGAGAAAACCACATGATTTTCTCATTGAATTCCCTTTTTTTTGTTAAATGAATTTTAAAATTATAGATCTTTTATAACCACTTGTATTCCAGTGTTATTCATATTAATTAACTTTTAAAAATTTATATGTATTAAAATGCAGTACATAACACTTTGGTTTTGCTTTCAAAACATTAATAATTATATGTTATGTTTTAGGCCAGAGAGAGCTAGCCTCATGACATTTGAAAGAAATTGGGCATCAGTATGGGTAAAAATGGTGTCATCTTGGTGCTGTGTCTTGATTTATTTTTTGACTTTATTTTTGCCTCATGTTTGCCCTGGAAGACTCAATAGAAGTCGATCATCTAGGAAGTTTCATTATGAAATGGGAAGAATAAGAAGTCCTTCAACATCTAGTAGATAGTTCAAGATAAACTGCATAGTTTTTATCATAAAATATATTACGGTAATTTTATAAAACACAAGTAGCAATAGAGTATCCAACTAGCAGCTTATAATAAATAGTCCAAATTGAGTAAATATATGTTTGTTTTCAGAATATTTTGCAATTTCTATTTTATAAATATCGTTATCATGAGGTGTGTGTGTGTGTATGCGTGCGTGCGTTCGTGTGTGTGCACGTGTGCGCGCACATGAAATTGGGTGAAACACGTACACAGAAAGACTCAGCATGGTACAGCAGATGAAAGATCTTCTTTGTTGGTAAAGCTCTTTTTTTGTTGCACTTTTGGAGTACTGCTATTTAAAAACTTTTAGCACAGGACAAAATCAAAAGGAAATTCAATGACAAGTACTTTGACTAACTGACAGGAGAAGCTCCCACCCCCATCGTTGCAGCTGATTTTTCGAAAAAATATGATGAAGGCCAATCATGTCATAGAAGAGTTTTTTAATAGTTCCCTTATTAAAATTTCATATCTGTCCTTACTCCATTATTATCTGCTCACATTTTAGAATAAAGAATACATATAATTTGGCCATTGGATCATATAGCATCCTTAGATGATGAATCCCTTTATACAGATGTTGATCCGTATTTTTGCATTCTCTATCCAATACATGGATAATTGTTATTAAACAAAAGAATCAAAATGAAAAGTGTCACTAATTACTAAAACATTCACATAAAATAACAGAAAATAGCATCGAACATCACAGTAACAAGAAATATAACATACTGATAAAAGCAATAGAACACAGTATGTACTATTAGGTTGCATTCAGAAATCTTGACATTTTCTTTATCAGCTAGTTCTTCAAACATGAATTCTTATATATGGAAAGAATGTGATGCATTGTCATGTCATGAGTAATCTTGCTATACTACAAATGCAAAATGGTTCTGGGCTACTCATCTTGTGGTATGTATTAGTAGGGTTGCCATTTTACCTGTCAGATCCAGGGATAGAATTAAGTAATGAAATTATGAATTTATTTAATTAATAATTAAATTAAATTATGAATTTATTTAATTGATAATTTAAAATATTAAATTATATTCACGTTATAATATAAATTTTATAGAATTAGGAGAAATTTCTATTCTTTCTTATATATTTTTGCCGCCAGCACAGGATTTAAACTGCCTAAATTAATTAATGTAACATTTAATGCTCACAGTAGAACAAACTTTTATTTCAAAATGAGCTTCCCTTGTATTTTAGCAACTTCAAACAAATAACCTCTGCAAAAGTAATAAAATTATAAAATTAAAAAATATATAAAGTTACATCTATAAAATTATTTTTTGGTTAATCTGTCATTATTTAAAGATGCAACAGTGGCTGGATGACATATTAGCCTTTTGGTGATATCATTGCATTGCCAAAAAGTTATTCTGCCATTTGCACTGCCTTCAAAATTATGTTTTAAAATAGTACAATACCACAACAAGTTATTATGAGGGCAAAGTTGTGTTGCTGTGAGCATTAAGAGAATTACATTAACAATGCTGTTTAAATTTTAATTAATACTAATACTGGCTATAAAGTAAATATGTTATCGTTGAACATTTAAAGAGAGTTAAGATGTAATGTGCAGAAGATTCAGGAAGGAGAAAATGAGAGGACATGTTCCAAAAAATAAAATATTCACTGCCAAATATGAATAATAACTGGGATAGCTCTTATTGTTTAAGATATATCCTACAACAAAATTTATAACGATAATGATATAGCATTAATAATAAGATTATTAAGATAATGATATTTCTATTGAAATATACAGTAGAAGCAGATTGCATTTCAGGGACCATAGTTATTAGTTAATGAAATACAGTATGAGTATAAAAGAACAATTTTGCTTAGAGAAAAAATTATTGCATTGCTGCAATTCAGCACTGCAGTTTTGGCGTTGTGTACAGAGAATGGTTATTATTGTTTAATTTAAACTGAAATAATTGATTGCATAAATAATACTTGTCCAGCTCAAGCTTATAGTTGGTTTCCCTCTCTCCCCTTTTCTTAAAAGTCAAATTGCAGTAGGACTAACCATAATGGAAACTTCACACCATATACAACTGCCATAAAATTACGAGAATCAGCAAACTTATGGTAGTTGATTCTGAAAAAGACAGAAATAATTGTACAATCCAGCATGAAGTTCTCTCAACAGCACAGACAAACTACTAGAACAACACATGGTCTTTTAGCTGTGATGAATAGGAACTTTGTTAATAGGGACAAAGGTCATTGTTCCATTATATTAAACATACCAAGTATACAGGTTTGAAAATATGATTTCAGGAAGAATGTTGATCTCCTCTAAAGGTATAGCTCTTTGCTACACCAAGATTAGTTATTCATTTAACTGATCCTACTTTCAGTTTTCTGTTTTGAAGTCTCAAATCTAGCACCTGCATGAAAAACATGACTGGGGTATTTAAGGCTTTGAAAGGTTTCTTCTTTCATGGGTGATGCAAACTAGAACAGACCTTCTCAATCCATGAAGGAATCTGGTCAGCATTAAAATAATTTTGATTACTTAAAATATTTTAATGATTATCATGTTTATATCTTTATACTTTTTTTTTCCCAATAGTATGCACACTATATGGATATATGATTTATAGGTAAACCACAAGAAATTTCTTGAGGTTTAAGTGTGCTATGTTTTTAAGATTAAGAAACACTGAACAAGAGGATGTGTACTTAAGGCAGGATTGTTGTAGACTGGATATAAGGAAATTTTCTTTCAGCCAAAAGGTTAACTACTTGAAAAAGTTTTCAACAAATGGCATAGAATTAGGGTTTCTGTAATTTCAGAAGGATTGGATGGATAACACTGGTTAGCAGAAAAACATTTTTTTGCTACCTTTTAAAATTCAGAGTGATTTTAAAAGGATTTTAAAAGGTGATTCGGCACAGATATTCCATTTGTATTCTTTGGTATTCATGGAGTAATAGGTCATTATGTTAGATTGCCTCTTCCTACAAAAAGACACCTTGACTTCCTTTTCAAGAAGATTCCACTGCTGAAGCCATGACTTAGTAATTGAGCCTCGGTTTTGGAGAGGTCCAGATCTCTGACCAAATTGTTCAATTGTGCCTGGGATTAGATGAGGCTTTGCAGTATCAAGAGTTGAAAAGTCTGGATCTGTACTCGTTCTGGATTCTCCATCTTCTGTAGACTCCTTTTCTGACTCTGAATCAGAGTCAAGTCCATAAGTTTCTGGTGGCACTGGCATTGTTTCATTGTTTACTGTTTCATTGTTTGCTATCCTGGAATGGATACCTCCTGGAAGAAGGAGAAGAGGAAGACCCTAGGAGGACATGGATGGATGGAGTACGGGAGTGCATGACAGCCCGAGGCTTAACGACCAAGACACCTTGAACCGAACTTTATGGTGGGAAAAAATTCCTAACAAGAAATAACTTGTAGGCTGAGGAAACCCATTGTAAATGGAAACACTCCACTTGATGATGATGATTGTTTCATTGTGAGGAACTGAGCAGAAGGTATGTTGGGATACTCTACTTGATGCTTGGATTTCCCAGAAAAACCAGAAATATTAGTCATGCAAAAATAGCAATCGTTTACGTAGTCTTAATTAATTTATAATATATATATATATATAAAAATTAATCTCAATTATACAGTACTATATAAAATTACATACATATGAATTAATTTTAATAATACAGGACTTCATAAGATTAATTTAGGCTAATTATATGCAGCATAATTGCTGCTGCTATTGCATACAGTTACTCATTATGCACACATGAAATATGATATTATGTACTTATATGAAATTATATGAAACTAGATGAATTGTTCAGTTCCAGTATAGGCTTAATCAGCCTTAATGTTGCTACTAAATTACACCTAAAGGTGCAGTTTAGTAACAACATATTTGCTTGTTTAAACTATTGCTAACACAAAAATACCTAAAATGAATAATATTATTATCAATCAGTTCATCCATATGGACCTCTGCCACTTGTTGGGGGCTTTCAGCAGAGAACTGAACAAACAAAATGAATGGCTCATTCATACCCATTTCTGTTGTCCTGTTAACAGTTTTACCAATTGTATTACATTTTAGGTGTTTTGGTTAGTAGAGTCAAGGTTTTTTTTTTTTTTTTTTTTAACTAAAATTATCATCTGAAAATTAATTTTGATTAAATTTATTGTTAAAGGAGATAATAACAATAATAATTACAGGAAACCCAAAGCCCCATGAGTATGCATATTTTTATCAAGTCTGGAGAACATCACACTTGCAATAGTAGCCAAGAAAAGAGGGGCTTCATAAGTGCATGCATGCAAAAGTGTCCGACATTATAATAGGTTGCAGTTACAGAACTGACAAAATGGAATTGAAATACAGTTGCTGAAAGGATGTTATATATGGTGCAATTTTTTGTTTTTTGCCAGGAAGTATTACCGTTAATTAAGGCCTAACTAACTGGCTATAATTTGAGGATGTTATATATGGTGCAAGGACTGGTATAATGTCAGGCAGTGCTTTTGCATGTCCTCATATGGTCTTATGAATGCCATTTGAATTGCTATAACAGCCAACAGTTTCCCAGCAAGATAATCTATGATACATATATACATCCACCCAGCAAAATCAATTACGGCTTATAATGCACAGAGGAAAATACCCATTATTGTGTTGGATGTGGATATTTATTATTATTATTGTGGCTAATTATTGGGTGGCAGATTTGGATAATTTGATAATATTGGATATTTGTAGTTTTTAAAAAAAAATTGAATAAATAATTTCCGTTTTTTTTTTAAAAGATGCCAAAAATAGTTAATTTTATTTTCTAATATTAATCAAAAAGGATTACCTGACAAAATTAGTGAAATATATATAGACCAGAGAAATGGTTAACAGATGAATAAGGGGTTCTTTTAGTGCCCAGGTTACAGTGTAGTCGTCAGTCAGCAAGCTTTGTCTGAGCATAAATAACCCCAGAAAAGGCATATAAAAAAATTAATTTGAAGGAGGGGGGTGCCAGACCACCACGAGTGACTCAATTTGTATTAACTTTCTGGTGCAATTTACTTACCAAAGCAGAAACAAAAGCATTTATATGAAATTTATAGGCATATTATTGAAATAGAAAGAGAAATATGTCATTGAAATAGATTTTAACCTGGATAATGTGTGGATCATTTGTTCTGGGGTGTTGCTAATACATATCAGCCTGTTGGTTTGGGTTCTAATTACATTCCAATATATCTTTTTTGATGCATTGGAATCTCACTTTGTAGGTTTTATGGCTTCAAATCTGAAGTTGTCTCAATTATCATAAGGCTGATATCTGTATTTATATTTCCATGTAAGAGGCCTGTTGCTGCCTAAATTAGTGCATACCAAGTCACCAATAGGTATGCTTATTAGTTAAAATGTCACATGCCTCATAATCAAACAATAGTAGGGATTGTCTATATAACTATATATTTTAATGTTTTTTCCCCCAAATCTTTATAATAATAATGTGAATAGAGGTTTTCAATGGAGAGCATGAACAGCCTTCACCCATTGTAGTACTAAAATCAATGAGCCATTCATTTTGTATGGTGAGTTCTCAAGAATTAGCAAGGGATGTCCATATTGTTGAGTGGATTGATAATAATATTATTAATTTTAAGTATTTTTGTGTAGCAGTAGTAAAAACATAAGCAAATATAATTTACTAAATTGCTCCTTTGGGCACAAATGTAGTTTGCCACCACCATATAAGCTTAATTCACCTGTATTGGAACTGAACAATTCATCTGGTCTCACATAATTTTGTATCTCACATCATTAATCTAAAATTATACGTAATAGGATCTCACATCATAATATGCATTAATCTAAAATGATATATAATATCATATATACATATATATATACATAAAATATATATATATACAGGGTGTATCGTAAATAGTGGTTCAGAGTAAAGGAGTCGGTACACTGTGTTCTTAGGTATCACGTACAGGAATTTCAGTTACTTTTAGTCAAGATTCTCGGAAAAAAATAAATTTCATTTTTTTTTTTTAATTTCTGTGTCTTGCATCACTAATTTGCCTATAATTTCAACAAATATCAATATTTTTTAATTCTGTTTTTTTATTATTACTCCTGAATAGGTGCACTATCGTAAACAAATACATTCGACTAATTTAAAGTCAAAGGTTTTTAAAGAAATTCATTTTTTTCCTATTTCGATACTCATCTCCAAAAAGTCATGTGACATTAGGCGCATATTGTCTAAAAAAAAATGTACTACACTGTCAGTGCCCATTAATTTAAAAAAATCATTATTAAATCAAGATTCTAAAATGGTACAACATTAATTGCTAACAGTTCAGAAAAAAAAGTTATTGGCATTTAAAACAAAAAGCAGCTTAATTGCCTAAGATATTTTGGATTCAAAGCTTTTTTATTTTAAGTTCTTTGATTGGGTTTTCTGAAATAAAACATTCTTTTCAAATTAACTATTTATTTCAACTAAACGAAATGCTCAAAATGGCCACCATTAGCGGTGATGCATGCTCTGCATCGCCGAATAAAAGATCGTTTGAGTCTGCGAGCAAATCCGTTTGCATTAATTTCTTCAGCCGCTGTTTGAATCCTTTGACGCAATTGTTCGACAGAAGTGATTTCCTCTTTGTAGACCTTTTCTTTCAGACACCCCCAGTAGAAAAAATCTAGGGGGTTGAGATCCGGTGAACGTGGTGGCCATAAAATTGGGCCTAACCGCCCAATTCATCTTTGTGGAAAAGTTTGATTTAAATGTTCTCGTACAATAACAGCGAAGTGAGCGGGACAGCCATCATTCTGCAGCCACATTGTGTCTCGTATTTCTTGGTCGACATCTCTCAATAACTCGGGGAGGTCGTTTCGCAAAAAATTTAATCTTTGCGAATCTTGACTAAAAGTAACTGAAATTCCTGTACGTGATACCTAAAAACACAGTGTACCGACTCCTTTACTCTGGACCACTATTTACGATACACCCTGTATATATATATATATATTTTTTTTAACACTACTTTTAAGCCAATGTTCTGTATTTGTTAATTTAACAAATAACTTGATCCCATGTTAATAATTAACATGGAACTATAGGCGATCCAGCAACTGCTAGTACAACTATGGCTAGCCAGTTAGTTAAGCCTTAATTACCAGTAATATTCCCTGCCAAAAAAAAAAAAATTCACCACCACTCGCAAACCAAAATCTATCGGGACTTTAACCTAATATATATATATATTTGGGTACATATGAGTGCTTGTGACACCACAGACACTTTTGCCACTTACTGCTCAATATGAACACCATTTGAATTGCAATTGTCAATTCAATTAATCTATAAAACATTGTTTTATATAATTTACTGGATAATTGAAACTAGCCAGTAAATTCTCAGATTTTGCTTGAAAAGTACTTCAAAGCTTGAACATGGTTGATGTATCACATATGGTGCAAACATTTTTTCCATTGCCAATAAAAATTTTTTACATTCCAGAAACACATTAGGCATCCATTTGTAATTCTAAGCACTTTTTAAGAACAATATGAAGATTGGTTATCTGATTAAAAATGCAACATATTATTGAGCACCGTTAAAATAACTAGTGTTGAAGAAAATCATCCCAGTTGATGATAAGTACTGTAACTGTTTTACAGAAGTTTTATTTTGTGTTCTTCTGTTTTAATTCATGACAGAGTTATTTGCAGGTCATACAAATGTTTATCTGTGTTTTGCATTTATCTATGTTGTGATTGAGTAGCTTTCTGACATTTTTATTATAATTATGTCAAACTTAATACTGTCATCTGTGTCCCCTAAGCATTATACAATGCATTTATACTTAATAAACGAGGCCAAAAACTTCTACTTCAAGATCATTTTTATTTATTTTATTTTATCATTATGATATTTTTTGTACAAGTTTTGTAAACATCATTATTATATTTTTTGTTTAATAAAAAAAGGAAAAAAAGAGAAAAAAATAATGACCAGAAAAGAAAAAAGAGAATTCCTATTGAATCATTTTGCATCATTAGTTTCTAATGTTGAAGTGAGAAAAACACCAAGCAGCTTACCTTTGAAAGTTGTACCTACCTGTGGATTAATTATAATTGCCATTCTCTTCTATGTATGTAAGTTTGTGTTTCCCTTGAAAAATTCTGTTTGCAGTGAATCTCATAATGTCATCAGAATATATTATTTTTTTGAAAAAGCTTTAATTAAATATGAAATCATTATTTCTGATAAATATTAAGGATACTTACTATTGTATATATGGTTTCAACATGATTGGTAATTTTATCACTATATTTAAGATTATTAAATATACAAAGTAGTTCTAAAATTAGTTCATATAATCACTGAAAAAAAATACAACTTGTTTGTAAAATAAAATAATATATTTTATTTATATATATATGATAACTAATATACTTTTCTCACTGGTGCCGAAGTATTTTTATACCACACAAAAATGTCACTGTTCTCTTGTGCAACCCAGTCCCTCACAGTACATCAGCTCTTTGTTCAAGTAAACTTTTATCTATAAAGAATAAAAAAACCAAAGATAAATTTTTATTTGCTCCTTAAGCTTTGGAAAGAGTAAGAAATCATTGGGATCAAAGATTTTGAAGCTTGCAGTTGTTAAGAGAAATTGCAGCAGTGGACTTTTGTTTTGGTTTGTTGTCCTGGTAGAAAAGGACATTTCAATGCAGTTTCCCTTGCTGTTCTCTCTTTGTAGCTAGCTTTGTGCTTTTTCACTTTCAGTTGTGTGTAATACTGCTCTGTTATTGTAGCTGATGATCAAGGTGATTGAAAAGTGATCAAAGTAATTAACAAGCACCATTCCCTAGTCACTTCTTGCCTGCTGACTAGACAATATGCAATTTCTTAGAGGGTGGAAATGTGTACTTCCAGTTTGCACTTTTGATTCTTGATCTCAGGACCAAAGTGGTACCCATATCTCATTCATAGTTTAGGAGATAGAAAAAAAAAAAAAAAAAACAAATATAGTCCTTAAATGTGCATCTCAGTCAGTGTTCTGATGTTTTTGCATTATAGGCCTTCTGATTAATTTTGATGAAAACTATCTCACTCTGAAGTTATTGGTCAGTATGCTATATGCGCTGTCTTTATATATACCAGAAGACCGAGCAGTATGTTAGCAGTCATTTTCACAATCTTTTATTACCATTTATTTCATTATTTCTACTGTTTCCCAGTTGACAGCTATTGACAGATGACCCAAACTGCACTAATCTTCAACTGTCTTCCATGTGTCAAACTTGCATATCACATGGCAACAGTGGAATATGCTGGAGAACCCCTTAGAATTGTGAATATCATATGGACCTCCATTGCAAACAAGCACTTCAAATGTCATAATTTCATAATTTTGGTAATTACAGTGGCCATTGCTTACAAAAATGCCTCCGAGAGGTGGGGGAAAATATACAAGATTACTGTAAATACTATAAGTATCATAGTTCCTACACATAAAATTTCAGGATTATCTGAATACTGCATCTAATGTTAGAGGTTTATTTAAATTTGCATAAGAAATATGAAAATTATGTTGAAAATGCAAAACACCGCTGTTAAAACATATTTCATAATAGTCACAAATGCATTTTTTTATTATATATTAATATTTTTGAATATGTATATAAATATTTTGTAAGTTCCTAAGTGAATTCTACTCTAGTTAAAGAAATGTTATGGTGTCTGCTATTAAAGTGTGGTTCATTATTGTTAGAAGAATAGTGAAATATTCGTTTTATTATATTATTTTGGTCTTGAAAATAAAAATATTTTAAATAGTCAAACTTCATAAACTGTAATATTTGCTTACTACTAAAAATGATTATTTTATTGAACCAAATAAGAGCACATCTAAAATGGATTCATTTCCTTTTTTAAATAACTAAAGAGATTATTACATTATTTAAAATATTCTCTTATTAAATAAAATGTACAGAAAACCATATACTGGGATATTTACAATTTCACATTTAACAGTCTCTATGCATGTTCTACTTTGCAGAAAATCTGTATCCATATTAAATCTGTTTATTAAGGCAAGTGCTGTAATTAGCATCAGTCTGTTTCCTGCCTTTTAAGCCTTGTCATTAATTTAAACCATGTATACACAAAGGCTGTTCAATAAAGAATTATTATAATTTTTTTCCACAACATACCTTTATTAATCATCAATATTTTTTGATGATCCTTTTCAAAGTAGTCCCCATTTGATGAAATGCACTTAGTCCAATGTTTTTGCCATTCAAAAAAGTGTTGGAAGCTATTTATTGACATGCTGTAGCAGTAGTAATGGAGGCATGTGATGCAAGAAAGCAAGCATATGAACTTATGTAGCATCAGCAAAAAAAAAAAAAAAAATTCACACATCCATTCCCTCTAAAAGTTTGTCTTGGTTTTTCTTGAATTTATTTAAGCTATCAACTTCCACAATGACAGATTTTAGTTTGTTCCATCACTTAACCATTCACTGGCTAAAGGCAACTTTCCACACATCTATTCTACAACTGCCTTTCCTCAATTTGAATTTATGCCCCCTCAGGTTTGTAATCTGGGCAAGCAGAAGAATCCCATCAGAATTCAGTGTGCTCAACCCATTCAAGGCCTTATACACGTCAATCAGATCATCTCGCAGGTGGCGCCTCCGTAGCCAGGTGGGAAGGAGCAGCAGTGCGTAGCACACGCTTCTTGATTAGACCGGGGTTCGAGCCTGTCACCACCAAATACGGAGTTTGCGGAAAGGTCAGGGAATGACCACCGCATATCCCCGGAGCAATATGGCCTTAGTTGCTAATGCTCCTAAAAAAAAAAAAAAAAAAAAAATCTCGCAGGTACCTAGTGTCCAGCCGCTGCAATTTGCAGAACTTAAGCCTTTCTTGGTAAGAGGACCCTTTCATTCCTCTCAACACTCTTGTTGCCCATCTCTCTACATGCTCAAGCAACTCTATATCCTTCCTAAAATGGGGCCTCCCGACCTCTATGCAGTACTCACGACGTGGCCTTACCATTGCCTTATACAAAGAGATAATCATCTCCTTTTCCCTACTAGCAAAATTCCTGTATATCATTGACAATACCCCGTGACCTGTTCTGGCAGCCTGTCTGCATTCCTCAGAAAACTTTATATCTGACTGCACAATTATTCCCATATCTTTTTCATTTTCTACCACCTAAGTGTAGTACCACACAGTTGGTACATTTCTCTGGTGTTACTTCTACCCATATGCAGTACTTTGCATTTGTCAAAGTTAAACTTCAGTTGCCACTTCTCAGTCCATCTGCTCAAATTTTCTAGATCCCGTTGCAATAACACACAGCCATTACTGTCATTAACAACCCTGCCAACCTTTGTGTCATCTACAAACTTTGACATTAAGCCTGATCTACCTTCATCAATATCATTGATAAATATACAAAACAAAAGTGGGCCCAACAACGAACCCTGGGAGACTCCACTAATAACATTACTCCACGAAGAGCAGCGTACACTGATTACCAATCTGTCTTCTCCCACTCAACCACCCTTTTATCCATTGTAGCAACTTGCCCATAGTAGCATATTGCTCCAATTTGTATAGTAGTCTTACATGCGCAACAGTGTCAAAAGCTTTCCTGAAATCCAAGTATATGATATCAAAATTATTTTTTCCATCCAGTTCCTTTATAACCACATTATAGTATCCATTCAAATTTGTCAGACAAGACTTTCTCTTAACAAACTCATGCTGTGTCTGAATTATTACTGCAGTCTTGGCTAGATGATCCTGCAATGCATCTTTAACCAGTGACTCCATTATTTTACCCAGAACAGAAGTTAAACTAATTGGTCTGTAATTACTTGTGTCACCCTTAGATCCCCCTTTGTGAATTGGGGATACATTTACACATCTCCAGTCCGTGGGCCTCTGAGGCCAAGGACTGGAGATGTGTAAATAATTATGGCTAAGGGTTTGCGTAGTTCCTTTGCTGCCTCCTTTAATATAACTGGATAGATCCTATCCACCCAAGGTGCCTTTTTTACTTTTAACTTCAACAATTTCTCTCTACTTTGCTCTCAGTTATTACAAAATTATTATGCACCCCGTTACAGTTTGATAAACTTCTGGGATTTTCTTCCCTTAATGTGTGAATGTAGTTGCAAAATACTAATTCAGATTATTAGCTATCTGAGCAGGATCATCAATAGTCGAACCATCAATATCAAGTGGACTAATCTGATTCATCCCCTTCCTTCTAGAGTTTATATAAGTAAAGAAGTCCTTGCTATTTTTCTTAGCATCCTTTGCCAAAGATTTCTCGTAATCTGCCTTTGCTTGACTAACCTCCTTTGTGGCTTGATTACAGATGCATTTGAGAATTTCCTCCAGTGTCTTTACAACTTCTGATGACTGAAAACATTTTTCCTCGCAGCTCCTTCTCCTTGAAAATAAATTTTAAAAAATCACGGTAGAAGTTTAAGGGTATAGGGCAGATGAAGAACACATTTGACATTAATGACAGTATGAGCAATGTAAAGTCTTGCATTGTCATGATTCCACATGCACCCACCTGCTTGCAGGTGTGGTTGTTTGCAATGAATATCATCCCGCAAACTGTGCAGTACAGTTCATATGACTGTTATGGGACCTGTAGTAAGGCCCCATAACAGTCATATGATATGGCACAACATGCCAGTACACCATTCTTTGAATTTAAAAAAAAAGAGACTATAACCTTTCCTGCAGCAGCCACAACTTTGGCTTTTTTCGGTGTTGCGATAACACAGACTTCCAAACAGAGCTTTGTTGCTTAGTCTCTGGGCCAAAATGAAGCCATATCTCATCCACCATTATCACCTTGTGCAGAACCTCACCATCTTCAATAACCATCAGTAGCATCTCACAATCCTCCAAGCAAACTTGCTGTTGCTCAGGTGTTGAGTAGTCGTACAACCCTACGTGCGCAAACACGTGTCATATGCAAATGGTCATGGAGAATACCATGTGTGCTTCCTACTGATATTCTCAGTAGGAAGCACCATGGTGTATCTGCCACTTGCCATACTGTTATACAACAATTTTGTCTCACAATTACAGAAGCAGTGTTTATGGTTTCTGTGGTGACAGTAGTGGTTGGAGCTACAGGACTGCTAATTTTTCTGATTGAATCATGTCCATCTTTAAACATTCTAGACCACCTGCAAGCTGTGCTATATGAAAGCGTACTTTCACCATAAGACTTTAAACATTTCACATGCCTCAGCTGATGCTTTCTTAGACAGAAAAAAAATTTTTGAGAGCAGCATACTGTTCCTCATGTGTTACAACCATTGTTATGTAGGTGAAACTGAACAGGCATAACTTGACCAACCGCCAAGGTTACACCATGTGCACGAGTCAACTGCACAGTTGCAATCTGATGCAACTTGGTTTGATCTTAAATTCTAGATTAGCTAGAAATAGCAAGCAGTATGGTTTTTCATGAAAAATTATGATCATTCTTTATTGAGCAGCCCTCATATAAAAATGGCAAAATCATATTAGCAGCTTATTCCATATAACAGCTTGGAAGTCAAGTTAATATTATCAAAAACTGTTATATAAAAAAAGTTGTTCTGTAATTACATCTCAAGAAATGCATTACAAAGACAGTTTTGATATTAAAATGAACACTAATATATTTATGTAATATTTTAAATTCATGTATATAAATGAAATCCTATTCTACTAACACAAATGGCACTTCATTACAAGAAGTGTATTGTCTGAAAATTATTTTTTTGTGCAATGAAG
This sequence comes from Mastigoproctus giganteus, assembly GCF_048544385.1. Lineage (NCBI taxonomy): Eukaryota > Metazoa > Arthropoda > Arachnida > Uropygi > Thelyphonidae > Mastigoproctus > Mastigoproctus giganteus. The sequence goes on along the minus strand of NC_143581.1, from coordinate 157,009,679 downwards.
TGTTGTTCATATTATAATATGTTTCTGTAGTACAGTTTTGCCTTTTGACTGGCATAGTTCAATCCTATCAACCATAGAACCATACAGAGGTGTCATAACAATATTATGAATAGTTATATATAACATAAAATTCAGTTTGGAACTCTAAATTTCCCATTATGTTATGTTTGAAGTTTTTGGTTTCTAATTCAGTGCATCATTAAACCAAAAACATAACTGTAGTAATTAACCAATCTCAGGCAAAGGGAGTAGACTTTTTTCTGTGAGTTTTTCCATGTTATTCAGCTTGAACATAATAAGATTCGAGTAAAGAAAGCAAAATCCTGTAAATGGAACTCATATGCCAACAAATAATATTGTGGATAAAATATCCAGAGGAGCCTATGGTGGGTCCTCTGACTCAAAATCCATTACAATGAAAAAGTGTTTATCAACATCAATATGATTTTTTTTTTTTTTTTTTTACGAAAACCCCAAACACAAGAGGTATTAGAACCTAGAGTACTTAGTACCATGCTTAGTTTGTAGGTTCAGAAGACGAAAGAAGATATTTGTTGACATTAGACTCTTGAACTTCCGTAGACTAATTTTCAGGAAATATGTATCAAGGAAGGTTGTTCCAGAAAACGGCAGTTGAATGAATAAACGAGGAAGATGAAAAGTCAGTTCGGTGAGTTTGAAGTTGGACAGTAAATGGATGTTGGCTGGTGGTGGCACGTGTTCGGACTGTTTTCAAAGAGAGAGCAGGAATTATAGAAGCCAATTCAGAAGAACAGTGCCCATGGAAGTATCTGTAGAAAAGGCATAAAGCAGAAACAGTATGTCTATGAGAGAGCGAGTGGAGAGTGTTAAAGATGAGTCATTAATTAACCTAACTGCTCTCTTCTGAATGGAATCTAGAAGCCTGAGAGAGGTTTTGGGGGCACCGTCCCAGATGTGGGAACAATGTTCAATGGTAGGGCGGATTTGTGATTTATACAGAGTGAACAGCTGTTTGGAAGAAAAGTAACACCAAGAGCGAATGAGAAAACCATGTTTTTTAGATGCAGAGGAAGCAATATTTGTAATGGGCTTGTGCCAAGAGAGATTAGAAGTCAGGGTAATCCCCAAAAGAGATGTATCATTTTGCCTAGGAATCGGAGTGTCACCAAAGATAAGCATAAACTAAGAAGAATCCTTTTTGCGAGATATAAGACAAGACTGAGTTTTAGAAGGGTTGAAATCAACTAAGTTGTCTTTGTTCCACTGGAGATCAGCATTTAAGGAATTGGTAGCGGATATTCGCAAAGTTGACACTGATTGAGCAGGACAAGGTTTCTCAAAATGTAAAGTAGAACGCAAAGTGCTATCATCGGCAAAACTATGGATAGGATTTCTAGTCAATGTAAGAAAGTCATTAATATACAAGAGGAAAAGAGTGGGGGAAAGAAGTGAACCTTGGGGGACACCAGCATTAGTGGAGAAGTTAGAAGACAGAGACCAATCTACCATCACTTGCAGTGAGCGATCAGAGAGAAAACTGGATAACCAATTACAAAAAACAGTTGGCAAACCATAAGATGGAAGCTTGTTTAGAAGTCCTTTATACCAAACATGATTGAAAGACTTTGAGATGTCAACTGCTTGTGTTTCACCAAACTTTTCCATTGAATTTGTCCATAAATGGGTAACATAAGCCAAAATATCACCAGTGGATCAACACTGATGGAATCCATACTGGCGATCATTGATATGGAAGGTTTCTAGGTAGTTTAAGAGTTGGCAGTTAATTCATTTCTCCATTACTTTAGAAAGAGTAGAAGTAATTGCAATAGGACGATAATTGGATGGGAGGGATTTGTCACCCTTTTTAGGAACTGGCTGGATACGAGCAAATTTCCAAGCAGAAAGAAAAACACTTTTGTAATAAGAAAGTGAAAAAAGGCGGCAAAGAACAGAGTAAGTTCAGGAGCACAGGTTTTGAGAACATGTGGAGAAATACCATCAGAATCTGGAACATTCTTAACATCAAGATTTGTCAAAATCCTTCTGACATCCTTTTGATGGAAGACCACATGAGGCATTGAATGGAGAGTGTTGGGAATGGTGAGAGGGATGGGTTTTACCAAGGTCGTTAATACATGAGTTGGCAGAAAAATAGGATGCTAGTAGGTCAGCTTTATAATTGGCTGAAGTGGCAACAGAAACATCTGGTTTTGACGGATTTGGGAGCAGAGATGGGAAAAAGTTGAAGCCAATAGCTTTGGCATGAGACCAGAATGCTCGGCTACCATTAGGGCAAGAAGCAAGTTTTCTACTCTTAGTCTCTTCAAAATCTAGTTTGCACTGATTAATTACAGCTTTACAATTGTTGCGATCTTTGGTTTAGGCAGAAAATGAAACTGAAGAATTGGAAACAAGCTAATTTCGATAGGCAACATTCTTCTCTTGAACAACTTAGCACATTTATTGGAAAACCAAGGTTTAGATAAAGGATGAGATTTTAAAGTGGAGTGTGGAATAAAGGATTCCATTCTTTCAAGAATAATTTCACTGATATGATCTGAGCAAATGTTGACATCAGAAGTTTTGAAACAGTAATCCGACCAAGAAAAGAAGAAAAGAAATCTCACAGGTCATCATGCATTTTGCATTGCCAAACAATACGAGGTTGGGAATAGCCATCAGATAAAGGCTCCATTGGAGAAGAGACAATCACCAAGTTGTGATCTGAGGTGCCTAAAGGACCACTCAATTTTACTGTGTACTTAGAAGAGTTGTTTGTGAGAAAAAGATCAAGTGTGTTGGCTGTATGGTTAGGATTGTCCGGTATTCTTGTAGGTAAATGAACAATCTGTGTAAGGTCATTAGTAATTGCAAAAGCCTCAGCATCTCAACCAGCTGGGTCAGTGTGACTAGAAAATGGAAGCCAGCTGGAGTTGTGAACATTAAAATCACCAAGGAAAGTTACCTCACTGTTAGGAAAGTTGCAAAGAGAGGAAGTCAAAGTGCTCCAAGTGATTAGTGGTATTGGGAGAATGATAGAGACAACAGATGAATTTGACACAATTAGGTAGACAGATTTTAAGCCAGAGAAGATCGAAAAGATGAGATTCCAAATTATCAAGTCTCTGACAGGGAATATCGGAATGGACATTACACAAGTACCTCCTTTGAGGCGAAAGGAATCATACAGTGAATAATTTGGGCATCTGAGATGAGTAGTAGTTGAATGGAATGAACTAGGAAGTATTTGGGAGGTTTAGATCTTTTTGCAAATAAGCTTACTCCATTAGTTTGACAATTCGTGGTGTATCCAATAGTAAGAAAAAGTAGGGGGACATGCTGTATGAAGTAATGAAATTTTTGGATATGGGGTACACATGGTAAGAATATACCCAGATCCTTGTCATAACGTGGCCTCGACAATACCCCCTGTATACACGCTACTCAGATTCCCTCCAGTCACTATCTGGCAGAGTAGAGGAAGCAAGATTATACACTAGCTGATCCGGAAGCCTCCTAAAGAGTTACCAATAGGTTCGGTCCAGTGTACTAACTAGCGGCCTGCCTGCAAACACCATTTTAGGGTTGTACCCTCGAAATGTAAGGAAGATTGGATCTCGCCATGATGTTCATCATAACCTCAAAAGTCATCGGTCATACTGCATGATGGAAGAGATGGAGAAGGGTTGACCGGAACTTAGCTCTAGAGACTAAACATGTGTTCCAACACTTCAAGCCTCCAATAAGCAAAGTGGGGGTACTGCACCAGTTGATGAGAGTCATCTACCACCTAGTATTGCCTGGTAAACACAGAGGGGGCAGCATTCTTCCATGTGGTGTGGGTTCCACACCTCGACCCCAGTTTACATTGGTTCACACCCGGATGGTCACCACAGTGTGCTTGTGCATGGAGGTTATACCCTGGATTACTAACAATCCCACCATCGTGAAAGTGACAGGCAGAGAATTTGGCTGTCACAGACCGTCCGGACTTCGCCGAAATTGGGTCCAAATGACTTGAATGTCACCTGATTATCAGTTCCATCAGTGTTTTAGACTTCCAGATAGCAAGTACAGCTTGTCTGGCATATCTGAGAAAATGTCTGTGACAACCTCAATGACCGTGTACTTTGATAATATACATAAAAAGGATGAGATGTTGACAGTGTCAAATGTAAATGATAAGTTTAGTCACATCATCTTCAGCATCTCCTGCCAAGCCTGCTGTATTTACAATAGGAGATTAAAAATTTTTGTATCGATGATTTTGCGAGGAAGTGGATAATGCACTAAACTAGTTCCTGATGAAAATACTATATGATGTGTAAGTATCAGTTAAGTGCACAAGATTCAGTTTTGATACAGGAGATAGAAATTGACCCGATTATAAGCTGTCCCAAAATTAGGAACTTTTTTAAAGGTATTCAGTAATTAATTTTGAAAATAAATAATTTTATTATTCATTAAAAAATAAATTATTTTAGCATTCTTGTAGGCACCCTGGTGTTACTGGCCACATTAAAAAAAAAAAAAAAAAAAAGATAGAGAGAGAGAAATTTAAATATCTATTAGAATTATATCAGTGTTAATTTTAGGTTTTTTCCAGTATATTCACTTTTGGTGTGTATCATTTTTTAATTTGAAAAGTATAGCCACAAAAAATCACAGTTCTGTGTTTGGTACTAAGTACAGTACACATCCATTAGTGTTAATTTTCAATAGAGAGGTTTAGTTTCTGCTTTGAGTGAAATGAGTTAGCCTGGAAATATATATATATATATATTTTTTTTAATTAATTAATTAATTTATTTATTTATAATAGAAAGACTGCCATTACTAAAAATGTTCAATCTTATTATTCAATATAGTGCCAGTGTAAAGAATAAAATTACAAATGCACCATACTCAACAGTTTCTTATTTTTTATCCCAGAAAATCTAAATATTATATAAAATAAACACCACACCTGCACTTTCATTTTTTTTTTTTTTGTTTTTTTTTGTTTTTAATGTCTAATGGAGTGTAATTATTCAAAAGTTCATCAGAACTGTGGGGCATGAACAAACTCACAATTTTAATACAAACATTGAATATATAGTTAGCAAAAGATTGTACTCATTTCTGAAATTATTTCAGATGCATTAGTAGCCTGTGTCACACCCAGCTGAATCACATGTATTTAGATAAAACATTCCTTGTGTTGTCATAATCAGCATTCTTGTTCATAATTGCCTGTTTCTGATGAATGAAGTTAAATGATCAATCCATTTACTTTCTAAGAATGATTCAAATGCCTCATTTTTTTTTTTAGGGCGCCTCCGTAGCCAGGTGGGAAGGAGCAGCAGTGCGTAGCACACGCTTCTTGATTAGACCGGGATTCAAGCCCGTCCCCACCAAATACGGATGATGTGGAAAGGTCAGGGAATGACCACCGCATTTCCTGGAGCAATATGGCCTTAGTTGCTAATGCTCCTAAAAACCAAATAACAACAACAGCCTCATTTTTACTAGGCAGCTTGACTGAAAAAAAATCCAAATCCACCAGTCAAAACTCTCGGTCTTTATTTAACATTTTTTTTGGGAACAGTTGGCAGTATAAAAGAAAAATTTCATAATTACTAAATTCTTAATATAAAATTCCTGGTTATTAAGGGTGCCATATTATTTTAAGACATAAATCTGTTTCAAATAAACATCCGCTTAGACAATCACACTTGAAAACCAGTGGAAGAGGAACTAGAACTCACAGTAAACATTGGAAATGCCCACCTTGTGCAGGTAAACACAGACCTGCTCTGTTTATCATAGTGCTGTAACACTTACCAAAGTGTTACAGTATCTGTATTTTGGTTACGAACTTCAAAGTTTCTCAAAATGGCTTATAGTGAATGTATTGTATATCCATTTCATTGTGGAAGTCAAGTGCATTTTACTGTTTAGAGGACGTGTAGTATTATGCATTTCTCAAATATTGTGGATTGCCTAATTAAAACTTTTTAAATATTTATGTAGTAAACTGATCTTCTTCTTCAGTGTATCAGTCTTTTGACTGGTTTGCCCCTTTGATGAGCTGTCTCCATTTCTCAGTCTTGTGCTAAGTAAAATGATAATTAAAAAAAAAAAAAAAAAAAAAATCCCAGAGGAAAATATGCAGGGTATATTCTAAAAAACAGGTGTGCTCTTTCATGAGATTGATAATTCACAGAGCTGAATATTTTTATGTATGTTGAAATTCAAATTTAAATTTGGACATCTTTGGATAATTCTAAGTATATATAATCTGTATATTATCATTTGATTAATGATTTCAGTTGTAGATGAAATAAATACCTTGACATAAGATTTAATATGGAGTTTTTTTAAAATAATATAGTATTTCTGTTAATAATACAGCTTCTGGGTTTGTAATTTTATTTATATTTTTGAATATTTGATATTATATCCCATTATTAATGTGGCAAATACTATTTGACTTGTATTGCCTGTTTCTTTTGTTTGTATTTTTAGTATAAATCACAAATATTAGTATAATGCAAGTAATGCATTTCTTCCCCCCCCCTCTCTCTCTCCTGAATTATGATGATTTCAACTGATGTAAATGTTAAGAATATATATATATACACCAATTATTTTTTTCACACTGCACATATATATTGGTGATATCTGTTCCCATCATTCAAATATTTTTCTAGACTAATATGTACAGTGATACCTATATATTTAATAAATGATGTTTTGTGTGTAATATTGATCAGTATGACATGACATGATATCATTTTTTTTAATGAATTTTTAGTTACTCAAGACTAGCAAGAATACTTGAGTAACTCTGTAGTCACAATTTGTATAAGATCATGACAAATAAAAATAAATATTTTTATATTTTTAATGTTATTTTTGTTTCTGTTCTCATTATTATTACTTACCCTTGGAGGAACATTTTTTTTTCTGAGACAAATGATTACAGTAATAACAATTAAAGAATTAGTATGCACCAACCTTGTGCATGCTCTTTGTTTGTCTGGCATGACCACGCTTGACAGATACTTCTTTCCATATTTATGTATTTTACAGCTGAGGAAAAGTCTCGAAAGCTTCTGTGCTCATTTTATTTTATTTTGTTTATTGTATTTTTGTGCCTGTTTTACCTTATTTATTAGTGTCCAATAAACCTTTGTTACTGTTTTTTGAATGGACAATATATATTATTTATTAGTATGGAATTATATATTACTTTATTAGTATAGAACCTGGAACAAGAGCCTCTTCACCATAATAATTTCATTATCAGGCTGATTTATTTGAATATTTCATTGGTGTAGGAAGTGAGAACCTTCAATATAGATTATCCGTAGTAAGGTTCAGAATTCTGTGTTGTTAGACACTCTTCCCCACCTCCAATTATGAATGCATATGTACAGTACTACAATTTTTGCAGATGCTATATGAACAAGCACAATTTTAATTCATCAACTTTTCTTATAACCACACACACACACACACACACACACACACACACACACACACACACACACACACACACACACACACACACACACTTCTTTATGAAATACTGCCACAGGAATGAAACATTGCTGTGAAAAAAAAAAAAAAAAAAAAACACCACCACCAGGATATTGCATTTGCATTTTAAAGAAAAACATGACATTGACATTGCATTTTACTGAAGTTTGGAAGCATCAGAAAAGGAAGTTGAAAATACTGAGAACTAAACTCATTTTAAACTTTAATTCCAAATTTCCAAAGGCAAGAAACTAGACAATATGAAATTTACTTAGTTATCTGCTTTAGAATCTTTCAAAAAAAAAAAAGAAAAAAAGAAAAAAAGAAAAAGAAAAGGTACTAACAGTGCAATGCACTAGTTACATGAGTATGATTTTGAGTTGCATTCGCATATATGTATAATGTGTTTATTGGCTTAATCATATCCATCTGTTGGTCCATCTGAATGTTGCAATATGTCACTCCCAGTCGATAGATTTTCATGAAATTTTATATTTGGGCCTTTTAAAAAGATTTGTAGGCCCACCCCAAATTTCATTAAAATCAGACCAATAGAAATCCAATAATTATTGTTTTTATACGTATCACTTAGATTATCCATATACTGCATATTGAGGTTGAAGCATTGGATATTATGTTTGTTGCCATGCACTAGTTCAACAAATGAATGGGCAATGTGGCAGATGTGTACTAACAAAATGGTATTTGTTTGCACATAAATGCTGTTGCTTTTTGCTCTTTTTTCCTGTTATAAATCATGAATTATTACTTTTTGCTAACATGCACTGCATACATTATATTAACTGACTTGTTTCTTAATAAACTCACCCTTTATTGGCTAGTTTGTGGGGTGAGTTAAATCCTTCTAATTATGTTATTTCCAATCACTTATGACATTGTTGTGAATTTGATGAGTGTCAGCCATAAAAAGTTTTGTTGTTGTTTGTCAGACAAGTACTCATTGTTCACAAAAGTTTTGATCCATTTTGAAATCTGTGCTTTTTGTGATAATTTCACAATTTTATTATGGGAATATATTATCAGAATATAGTGCACCTGGATAACCCCCAGCTGCTGCCAAAATTCCTGCAAAGTTTAGCCCCATAAATTTCATATCATTTTACCCATTTCATTTATTTAAAAAATGTAATTTTTTTTTCAGTTTAATCATAATAGATTGCTTCATTACTTCCAGTACTAATTTAATTTTTGGCTGGATTTTGATTTTATATTAAATAATAAGTGTATTAAAAAATTTGGAGCAATTGACTTTCCTGTTTTTCTCTGTAATTGCCTTTGAAAATAATGCCATATTTAATTCCTATTTTGTAAATTTTCTATTCCGAAACAGGATTTTGTTTTGCAGTTAGATATTCAACACAGATTATTAGCTTTTTTAGGCTCAAATGTGTATTTAATAAAATGGAAAAATGAAAAGTTCAAGTTGTCTGTAAGTAGAGACATCACCTCTCCAGGATTGCTCTCAGACTCTTTTAAGTTTACAGATGCTCTGTTCAGATTCTAGGTTTTGGTGTCATTTCTCAGTTATAGAATGTTATATTTTATTGAAAATGAAATTCTAAGTTATAGAATGTTAAAGAAAAAAATAAAACTTACTTTCCATTTCCATTTTGTGGTGAATGTGATATTGCAATGTATTATTCTGGTTTTTTCAGAATGTAACTTATAAAACTATTTAATACTTGTATCAAGTACATAATGTGTTAAATAGCTTTGATAAGGTCCTGAACTAAACATAAATCTGTCCAAGATTACTTAGATAGAAGTTAATTATAATAACAAAGAGAAGTGCTTGCAGTAAGTTTTAGTTACAAAGTAATATAAAAAGTTGTTGCACTTTATGTATATTATAATGTGTACAGTAATGCCTCTTTCACAAAAGTGAGCATTCATTCTTTCAAAGTATCATTATTAGTAGTGGCAAATGATGCAAAAAAGCAAGCTTATATAGCATCAGCCAAAAAAAACCCTTATCTCACCTGTCTATCCCCTCCAATAATTCATGTATTACTATGAATTTATTCAAACTATCCACTTCACAACAAAGGATGGAAGCGTGTTCCAGCAATCAACCATCTGTTGGCTGAAGGAAAACTTCTTCACATCTAGTTCATTAAAAAATTGTTTAAATGCAAATTAATTTCCCATTCCCCAGTAACAATCAAATGATTTGGTCACCTAATCAATGTGTACAATTCTTAATAATAGTAAAGGAAAGCAAATGATTGGTATACATGAATGTATTTATTTATTATAATGAACAGTTTAATTTTAAATGAACAATACAAATTAAAATAAAAGTATAAAAGTAAAAAGGAACAAGGTGAAAAAAGAAAGCGAACTAGCACTATTTGAAAATGATGGACAATTATTCATTTACACAAGCTGAGGTTCTGGGTTTATCATTTACATATTCCAATGAATATTAGTAGTGGCAAATGAAGAAAGTAAGCAAGCTTATACAGTAGTAGCCAAAATATTTCTAATCCTGCATTGATTGTGCATCGTAATTGTTACAAACATGGTGGTTATACTTGATAGGGATAATTTTTTTTTTTTCTTTTTAATTTCTGAATAAAGTTTGTGGGTTTTTTCAATTCTGTTTGGAGGATACCAATATTTCCATTTTTCAATGGATTGCAATTCTTATTGTATGTATTTTTTCTATTTTTCAATAAAATATTAAAAAAAAAATTAAAAAAATTAAATATTTAACTTGGTAGTAATTGGCAGGGCACTTCACAGGTGCCACTTGAAAATAGTGTTCTCACATTAATCAATGATCAAAATTCTGAAATTTTTTCCACCTTCCTAAATATAGTCAAGACTTACTGCAATAGTTTTTGAAGTGATTTTTTTCTGGCTTTTATATGAAAATTGGGTGCAACAACCTGTCAGGTGTCATGTTTTTGCAACTATTTGTATTTTTCTTGAAGACTGGACAAGTTTTTTTTTTTTTTTTTTTTTTTTATGAAAACCCCAAACACAAAAAGTATTAGAACCTATAGTACTTAGCATGTGTGGGTTGAGAAGATAAAAGAAGATACTTTAATTTCTGTAGATTGTAATTTTCTGGAAATACGTGTGAAGGAAGGTTGTTCCAGAAAATAGAAGTTGAAGGAATAAATGAGGTAGAAAAGTTGGTTTTGTTAGTTTGAAGTTGGGCAGTAAAAAGATTGTGACTGGTTGTGTTGTGTATTTGGATGGTTTGGAAGTGGGGAGGGGGGAATTATAGTAGCCAATCAGAAGAACAGTGCCCATGGAAATATCTATAGATAAGGCAGCAGAAGCAGAATGTCTATGAGACAGGGTGGACAGACTTTGTAACAGGTGGGTCATTAACCTTATTGCTGTCTTTTGAATGGAGTCTAGAAGCCTGCGAGGTCAATGGATTGTAATACTGCTACAGATTTGGGAACAATATTACATGGTAGGGCAGATTCGAGGTTTGTACAGAGTAAGTAACTCTTTAGAAGAAAAGTAATGCTGGGAGTGAAAAAAGAAAACCTAGTTTTTTAGATGCAGAGGAAGCAAAATTTGTGATATGCTTATGCCAAGAGAGATTAAAAGTCAAAGCAATCCTTAATAGAGATAGGTTACACATCTGAAATTTTTTCCACCTATCTAGTAATCTGTGTGTCATTGAAGATAAGCATAGGAGCAGAAGAATCTTTTTTTGTGAGATATAAGACCAGACAAAACTGAGTTTAAAGGATTGAAATTAACTAAGTTATCTTTGCCCCATTGGCGACTTACCTGGAGATCAGCATTTAAGGAATTAGTAGTGGATATTAGAGAAGATGAAACTGTTTGTGCAGGTCAAGGTTCTCAAACTGGAAGGTGGAATGCAATGTGATGTCATCATCAAAACTGTAGATAAGATTTTCAGCCAATGGAAGAAGATCATTAGTGTATAAGAGGAAAAGAGGGGGAGAAAGCACTGAACCGGGGAGAACACATAGTGGAGAAGTTAGAATACAAAGAGCCATCTGCCATCACCTGTTATAAGTGGTCAGAGAGAAAAACTGGATACCCAACTACAAAACACAGTTGGCAATCCATAAGGTGGATGCTTATTTAAAATACCTTTATGCCAAACACAATCACAGCATAAAGATGATAATATGAAACCCAGTATAATTTTTTATCAAAATTATTTTTGTTTTGTTTTTGTGAAAATAAAAGGTGTAAATTGTTTTAAAATTTTAATATTTTATTAAACTTAAAAAGTTACATACAATAACTACTGCAATCCATTAACCCGTCAGCAGTTGCCGAAAAGTTTTAAATTCCTCTGTGCATGGAGGAAACTTCAGCAAAAAATGATTCAAAATTGTTAATTTATTTGATGACACACATTTTCTATGTTTTTTGAATACAACTGTGAGAAAACCATGTTTTATATTAAAAACATATATTTTTAATTAATTTTTGAAAATTAAATCTCCCCTTAGACCTGTCGGCAAGTGAATGAATATATAAAAACTGCACCCTACAACCTACGCCTTGATTCTAGGTGAGCGCATCAGTATCAGGAATGTTTGCTGCATGAAACATGATGAACACTTGTAAACAGATTCCAGACGCTTCATCAATATTAAGAAGCCAGAGAGCATTACTGATTGGAGGAATGTGCACAGCAGTAAAGCAATCTCTATCAATAACCCTATGTGACACATGTCAATCAACACATGCATATAATTAAGTTTAACTTAATAATGAACTTTTCCTAATTGTGCGATACTTAACATACAATTCTGGAAATTTCTGCAGACAATTCGAAGAAAACATTTTTAACACCAGGTATTAGGAGTTTTCAGCTATCTGAACAGAAACAGATGAAGCAAAAATTGCTGAAATATTGTTGGCAAACTATGTCATGCTAAGTTGAATCGACCCAGCATGACTAATATAGGAATAAAAAGGTATAACATATCACAGATTTTTATCTTCACCCAGCAATTAATGAGGGTCATTGTTTTTGAGTTACACCACACAGGTATAGCAACAATACTGCAGGCTTCAACATTAATTAATAATTAGTGCACAACAGATATTTTCAGCTGTTGAGTCCTGTGAGATCACTGTCGAGTTTAAATCATCAGAAAACTTTGACAACTTTCCTAATATACCTAATCGATATTATTGAGGAAAATCAACAGAGGCGGGGGCTCAATGCTAATCCACTCTGAAGAATGCCCATGAATTGCCATTCTTTCTTCTTTCACTTAGGAATGTTTCCAGTAATACCAACATGCCCCAGTTTGTACAGTGCCCTCTTGTCAGGAATTGAATAAAAAGCTTTACTAAAGTCTAGATATACAATATCAGAATTGTTTTCTGCATCTAAATACTTTGTCAGGAGAGATTTTTCCCTTCACAAAACCATGTTCAGTGCTCTTTAGGAGTTCATTCTTATCAAGGTGTTTCTGTATTGCATCCTTAACTTTCTAACACTCACACCCTCAATTTTAACAAAGACACACTTGCATGGCTTCTTGTGTGATCCCTTGTTTTTATTATAAAAAAATAATTTTTAGTTTTTTTTTTTTTTAATGAATTGAAAATGGTTATCTATTTAAAAAATAATGAATGAAAAAACAAGGAAAACCAATGATAATAATAAAGTATTATATTTTTTAGAATTTTCAACGTCACTGATCCCGAGATTGAAACAAGCTAGATGTTTGCATGTTGCCTGGCAGATATATTGTGAACATCTGTATTTTTGTCAGCTGTTGATATTTAGCTGGCAAATAAAAATTAGACAACTGCCGCTGTCACCTCGCAGATACCATGTGGGAATGGGAGTCACCTATAAGAAAGGTAGATGTATTTGCATCTATAAAATGCCAAACAAAATTTAATGTTTCATAATTCATAGTATATCGAAATGAAAACAGAAAATACTGTATAACCAGTTAGAGAATATTGGCAGGCAAAGGTACACAGAAAGATTCGAGTTCATTTACAAAAAAAATTTTAAAAAGCGGCACCACTCAAGTAACATGTTAGAGCAGTAATCTGAAATGTATGATGCACTCTCATCATACCATTAGATCATGCTGTTTTGATCCTGAATTCCTAAGCAGTACACTTTTAGTTTTCTTTCTTTACTCTTGACTTTCTCATTCTTGTTGTTTTCACTTCTTGAACTATTAAATTACTCAAAAGCAATGAAGCATTCTTACTATCTTTTTCCTTGCCATTGGCCTTCCACTACTAGTATGGCATCTGACAGACACCACTTTTTAATTTTTTTAAATGGAATAAAATCGAGCTGTGTACTTTTGCCTACCAATATTCTCTAACTGGTTATACAGAATTTACTTTTTCGTTTCGATATACAGTTGAAGCTCTATATAACCCCCCCCCCCAGGGGAATGAGAAAAACATCATTATATCGGAAGGATGTTATATCAATCGTTCATAAAATCAGCAACAAAACAAACAAAAGCTTGAACATGTAATTCTACTAATACAATATAGTATAATCTTATTTATAATATGTATTACAGTATTAAACAAGAAAATTATGATTGTAAATTTTGCATTGATTGTAGAGTGCAGTAAGGTTGCAATTAAATTGTAAATTTCACTACATAGGCTGCATACCTATCAAGACCTAACAAAGAATTGTTTCATACTTTAAAATAATCTGTCAAAACATGCTGTTTCAATGGTGGAGCATGTTTTTAAATTGAATTATGATGGTGCGTGATAGCAGTTATTTCACTTTCATATTCATACATGCTTGAAAAAAATCAACGTACAAGTTCTAATCCTTGATGAGCATCTTTCACTGAAACTTCTTGTTCAACCACTGTAGGTTCCTCATTTTCACCAATACAAATTTCAGAAGATTCCATTACATCTTCAGTAAGTTCCTCTTCATTTGTACATATCCTGAAACATTCAATGTCTGCATCCACTTCTGCATAATCTTTGAGGCTTAAGTTTTCCTGTAAGTTTAGGTGATGATGTGCACATGCTCAAATATTTCTTCCCTATTATCAGACTATTCTTTCAAATTAATAGAAGAAGAAGAAGCATGTGAAACTTCACACATTACATCATTCAAGGCGGTAAATCCATCATGTCTGAAGCAGTTGGCGATAATTTTTTCATCAACTTTATCCCATGCTGAAATGCATAAATACATTTCCTGCAGGATGTCAATTTTGCATTGAATTTTGTTTTCAAGGTATAGCACAATTTTGTTTAATAGTGTTCTTCAGTAGTTTTTCGTAAAACACTGGATTACACCTTGATCAAGTGGCTAAAGAATTGACGTCATATTTGGTGGTAAGTACTCAACAGTGGTTGCACTTAGGTCATTTATTCAACAATGAGGGGTGAAGTTATCCACAAACAGCAAAATTTTTCTTTTCTTCTCGCCCATCCTCCGATCTAAGTCTCTGATCCATTCTTTGTAGATTTGTGATGTCATCCATCCCTTTTGGTTTGCTTGATACATAGTCGGTAATGTCTTCAAACCTTTAAAGCATCAAGGCTTCTGAGCTTTCCCAGCGATTAAAAGAGGAAGCTTCTCTGTGCCAGACACAGACATGTTTACTGCTAGGAGAACTGTAATCCATTTTTTTTTACTTTTTTCCATAGCTATGTTTCTTGCCTTTAAATGTAAGTGTTTTTTCCGGTAGCAATTTAAAAAAGAGTACAGTTTCATCAGCATTGAAGATGTCATTGTGGTCATACGTCAGCAAAACATTCATTAAACGATTTTCCTTCCATTCATAGCATCAGTGTCCACGGATGCCTTTTTTGAAATGCAGGCCATGATGAGTCTTAAATTTCTGGAACCACCCATCTAACTTTTAAATTCTTCAATATCCATTCAATGTGCAAACGATAGCTTTTAAAATATTACCATCTATGAGACCGTTTTTTACACACATCATCATTAGCCATTCCAAAAGTACCTTTTCAAGATCCGGATACTTTGCCTTTTGTGCTCAAATCCTACCCAGTGCAGCAGATTTCTCTAAACTTTCAATGTTTTTTCTGATCTTTCAGAATAATGAATAGAGTCCCCTTAGGAATGTCGAACTGTTTGGCGATGTCAATCGTAGAATGCACACCATTATCTACAGCTTGCAAAATTGTAATTTTATATGCAATTGGCAAAGCTGTTTGCTTTCTTCGAGCCATACCAATAAACATACACTCTAATGAAATTAATAAATTCTAGCTGGTGTTCATTCATTATTGCATTGCGAGAAAGGAGCATGGGATATCTTAACAAATGATTTCTCATGGTCAGACTGCAAGCTTGTCAATTACTTCAATATATTTGAAGTGTTCTGTAATTTTTAAACACAAATATTGTAATAAAAAAGTAAAAATGCAGATTAAGAGGTAGAAATTTATGGTTGTTATAGATAAATTTCTTTTATTTTCAGTGTCGTTATACTGAATGTAAAATAGCATTAGGTTAATGAGAAATTGGCCGGGACAAACCACATAGGACATTATAACGTGTTAAGACTAAAAAGAGGGCCACCATAAAGAGCTTCGACTGTACTACAAATTATGAGATATTAAATTTTGTTTGATGTTTAACAGACACTAGGTGAGTAAAGCATCTCTCTTTCTTCTAGGCAACTCCCATTCTCACATGCATCTGTGAGACAATAGTGACAGGTGTCTAATCTTTCTGTAGAACTTTGGTTTAACCAGCTAGACACAATCAGCTGACAGAATTACATGTGACAAAATTACAGATGAACATGTGCAATTTTGTCAGCAGACACAATGTGTCTGTGTTTCATTCTGGTAGTGAGTGGCCATGGGACTTTTACAAAAGTGCAATAAACACTCTCTTTATTATTATTATTGGTTTCTATCATTTATATTCTTCGATATTTTTCAATCAAGTTTAGCAAATCATAATTAACAGATCACAGTTATAAAAAGTGTGATCCATTAATTATGTGAATATACTAATTATGTGTGAAGTTCGATAAAGAAAAAAAAAAAAAAAAATTTTTTTTATAATTAAAACAAAAAGGGACATCTCACAGATGCCATGCAAGCAACTTGGTTAAATTGAGTGTGTTAGTGATGGAAGGTTAATTGAATTTTAGTTTTCTTAGTAAATTCCCATGATCAATTTCCCCCACCTTCATTTCTGTTGGTACCTTAATTTGGATCTCTGCCTTCTGTTTTGTGGAATGGTTCTGCTCAGCATGAAATAACATGAGAGCTTTTCAGGTTGGATTTAGAGGCACAGTTGCTCAAGGACCCCAAGTTCTTGAGCAACTGGATAGTGGGTATTCTGTGTGAATACTCACTATCCATACTGTGTAAATGCAGTTACTTTGCCCAAGCTTGGCAACCCTATACATAGTCAAGGTCCCAGACTATATAAATCAAACACTGTCTGTCTGTGATGAGGGCTGAATTACTACTATTGGGAAGTAGTTGAAATATCCATAATAATCTTCATAATTAAATTCCTTTTGGATATATATTACACAATAAATAAGTCAAATTCTGTCAGGGAACTGATTGATTTTGTGATAACTGAGAGGAAAGTGGAGGAGAAATTCTTGAAGATAAATGTAAAAAAAAAGCACCTGTGTTGGATAGGATCTATCCAGTTAAATTAAAGGAGGCAGCAAAAGAGGTAAACAGACCTTTATCCATGATTATGACAGCATTGCAGGATTCTGGGGTGGCCCCTATGGACTGGAG
Source organism: Mastigoproctus giganteus (assembly GCF_048544385.1). Classification (NCBI taxonomy): domain Eukaryota; kingdom Metazoa; phylum Arthropoda; class Arachnida; order Uropygi; family Thelyphonidae; genus Mastigoproctus; species Mastigoproctus giganteus. The sequence goes on along the minus strand of NC_143581.1, from coordinate 156,992,435 downwards.
TTGTACAGATGTAACCTCAATTTGCAATGGGGTGTCAAAGGGAGACAATCAGTAATTACAGACCTGTTAGCTTGACTTCTGCTTCAGGGAAAATAATGGAGTCACTGGTTAAAGACATAATACAGGAACAGGACCTCACTGCTGATGGAATCCTTTCTCTTGTGCAAACAATGTGTATGAGGTGGCATAAATTCAAATTTTAAAAAATGTCTGTAGACTGGATATACAGAAATTTTCCTTCAGCCAGAAAGCCATTGATTTTTGGAACCAGTTCCCATCTGGTGTTGACAGGTGAAATGAAAGTATTGACTTTTTTTTTTTCTTTCCTCTTGCATAATTACTACCACCACCACCACAGGGGCTCACATCTGGTGAGTATGGGCTTGGCACACCCAAGGTCCTGAGCTGGATATCATCATTCTTCTCTTTCTTGGTGCTTTCCTTCAATCTCTGAAGAACAAGTGGTTCTGCTGTGTTTGTGCTGCTGCAAAATCGAGCTAATTGAATGGTTTCTGATGAATCTGCTCCAACATTTTTATACTGTCTGAACTGGCAAGTTTTGTTCGTCACATCTATCAAGAAAGAAGAGGTTTTGGAAAGATAGTTTTCATACTATAACAAATGAAATGTATGCGTCCTTTCTACAAAACATCTCAGCTCATTTCTGTAGACGCCCCAGAAGCTAGGACGTATCAACGAAAGGATTACTCCCTTGCAGTATAACCAAGGTCAGTCACTTTACTGTTTTTGTCCGATAATAGCACTCAAGGTCACCTGTCATTGTTCTTACGAAGAGGACTGTGCCTTCAAAAGATCCTCTGCTAGTTAATCTGCAGTGGTGTGGAATCCAGTACTGTTGCTTAAATGTTGTTTAAATTTAGGAACGCCTGTTGCTTAAATTAGGAATCTACTAAGCATATCTTTAAAATTCACTCGTTGAATGAATTGTAATGAATTCTGAAGAATTTTAACTAAAGTTCACGGATACGTTTAGTACAAAATTATTTCAGATAGCAATAATTCTATGATGTATACTTTGTATATTGTATATTTTTTATATTTTTCATCTCAAAAGAAATTCTGTGTACTTATTGTTAATTACAATGGTTCTGCAAGTGCAAATTATTTGCCAATTGTGGAAAAAGAAATGCAAAGACTTCCTTCAATGCAATGCGGTCTTGTGTACTGCATTAAATGCATAGATATGTCAACAACGAACTGGAAAAAGATGTCATAGGCAGTGATTGACACATGGAAGGGCCCTTGTATAAATCACAGGCAATCAAAGAAAAAGCAGACGAAACATGAAAATAACTTAGGATCCAGCCCAGCTGATCCCTCAAGACCTCCCGACTGTGAACCTCAGTGTTTCGGCTGTCCCTTATCACCAATGAATACTCGGCAGAGTGGGCTATCCGAGGCCATACCTCATGACGTGGCATCAGAGCAGACAAATTGCTCCTTCTCTCACCTCCTTAACCAAGAAGTTTCACAAGATGAAAATCAATCCAAATTAACTGACCACAAAACTCATTTTTCAAATCTTGGACACTCACAAATCTATGATGGTCTCTCTTGTGTGAATTTAAATATATTTTACTACAGAAAATTTCTGATCTGACAGATCTTATTCAAAACTCCAGCAGATCTTTAAGTCCTACATACAATTGGATGAAACCCATGGAAAATTCTACTTTCCAGCCAACCCCTGCTCCTGTTTGCAGAAGCCACTTACGCATCAATTATAAAGCAACCTCCATACCCTCCAGTATATGCTCCTGTCACCAGTCAGTCTTAGAAAACATCTAAGGATGTCAATCGAACTGCAAATCTACTCCTAGAAGATGTCATTTCCTCTAGGCAGTGGACAGATCACATCGGGAGACAACGGAATCTATCTGACTCTAATCATACAGGCAGACGTCGGCATCCTCCTCCTGTTGTGGGAACAGCCACCAACTCTACAATCAGAGCAATCCCCAGAACCAAAAGTTCGACTAGGGGTATTTTTGTCTCGAGACTTAAACCCCAAATCTGCGATACAGAAGTAGAGCAGCACATAAGAACTCAACTGCAGATAGAAGCAAAGGTAATAAAAATGATTTCTAAACATGAGTCGTACAGCTCTTTCTAAATTCAATGTCAGCAGACAGACTTTGATGAATTACTGAAGGACCACTGTTGGCCTGTGGGAACCATCATTCGGCCTTTCTATGGACGACCCCCTCTTCCTGGTCCTAGGTTACCAGCTAGTGACTTAGCTATCGAAACAAGTGAGCATGAATGACAATCCGTGTGTTTTTCAGATATTCAGGAAATAATGTCTATAAATGATTCATCTTTCTCTTCAGCCTATCAGAATAATAAATGTTCAAGAGAAAGGTAGGCTGATAGACACTGAACAGAATGATAGGCTGAATGGCACTAACTCTTGTGAAAACATCTTTCTACCCTGTCACTTGCCAACAATTAAGCCAAACAACTTATGCCTTACTGCAGCATCAAAAGATGCAATTACTGTATTCTATATGAATGCACGCAGTCTTGTAAAACATAATGATGAAATCCTTGCTCAGCTGACATCATGGAATCTGCATCCAGACCTGATGGTTTTTACTGAGACCTGGTTCTCTCCTGAGGTTTCAGTCTCTGTCACTTGCCAACAATTAAGCCAAACAACTTATGCCTTACTGCAGCATCAAAAGATGCAATTACTGTATTCTATATGAACACATGCAGTCTTGTAAAACATGATGAAATCCTTGCTCAACTGACATCATGGAATCTGCATCCAGACCTGATGGTTTTTACTGATACCTGGTTCTCTCCTGAGGGTTTTCAAAGTTGCAGAGGTGATTCAAAAGGTGGTGGAGTTGCTATTTATGTTCATAGTCATCTGCGATGCTCTGCCTTTCCTATCTCAAATCTTCCTGATCAAGCTTGTGAACTCACTTTTATCCGCATTGCCTCTTCGGTGATCGGGTGTCTATACTGACCTCCTTCAGCTTCAGTTAACAGCTTCCTTGCAACTCTTGAAAATACCCTATCTCATTTTACAAGCAAATCCCTAAGCCTTCTACTGATTGGTGACTTTAATATTAACATTCTTCATAGCTCTTTCTTTCAGGTGTAAGACCTCTTAGATGTCATTACTTCAAATGGTTTCTCTGTTCTTACTGATGGAGATATCCCAACTAGAATGGGAGAGTCCCACAATTCCCTTCTTGACTTCGCAATTGGGGAATGCTCTCTAATGTATGCAATACTTGATACAACTATTTCGGATCATCGTCCCATCTTAATGGTAATTGAAAATGAAATAAATGAAGCAGAGATCATGCACACTTTCAAATCTGTCACTCCAGACTCTCTCAATCAGCTTTGTCACGACCTGCAGCAGTCAACGTGGGATGGAGTGCTTTTTTTTTTTTTTTTATGAAAACCCCAAACACGAAAGGTATCAAAACCTATAGTACTTAGTACCGTGCATGGGTTGAAGGAGAAGTATGGGGGGAGAGGGAGGGGGATGCCGGAAACTTTGATCCTGAAATTGCAACGAACTGCTTTTTTAAGCATATCCTAAATAGCTATGAAAAATATGCGTCATATATCAGGAGACCAGGGAGTAAAAAGGCCAACAGGAATCGAGGCAGATAAAATTAAATACACAACATACAGAAAAAAGTCACTGACTGCATTCGGTCAGAGAAAAGAAAATACTATAGTTCTCAACTTACAGGTAACAAGAAAAAATGGACAGTTTTGAATAAACTATTACCAGGAAGGAAACTGAAATCACGGAGCTATGTTAGAGATGTAATTGAAAATGAGGTACTCGTTTCAGATAATGGGCTAAAAGCTACTGCCTTCTGTAACCACTTTATATCAAGTGGAAATAATCTCTTTCAAGACGAACTTTATTTCAGGGACAATGAAATGAGAGAATCTGCCAAGTACTCAATCAGAAACTTTTTTCTCGGTCACCTCTTCGATCAAGAGATTTTAGAAGCAGGGAATCAGTTGAAAGAAAAGGGAGCCCCTGGCTTTGATGAAATATCTCCTTCTCTGCTGAAAAAGGTCCTTAGCTCAATTCTTATGCCACTAAAGTATATATTCAATCTCTCCTTTCAATCTGGTAAATTCCCTTCTCAATTCAAAAAAGCAATAATCATCCCTGTTCCAAAGGGAAACCGTTGTAACTCTATCAAGAACTTTTGCCCAATAGCTCTACTCTCAGTCTTTGCAAAATTATTTGAAAAAAATTCTTCATAGCAGACTCGTGGGTTTCCTTGAAGAAAATCAGCTCATTCATCAAGAACAGGTATGCTTATCGCTCTAAAAGATCCACTGATCTTGCAATTGTTGACTTCTGCTCAGGGATCATTGATAGTCTTGAAAAGGGTCACTATGCTATAGCACTGTTTCTTGACTTATCTAAAGCTTTTGATTGCATAAACCATACTATTCTACTTAACAAACTCAATAATCTTGGCTTGAGAGGGAAAATTAACCTTCTCCTTGAAGACTATCTTGCTGATCATCCGTTTGTTGTAAAAACAAATCAATCATACTCCGACATCTGTTATTTCTCCAGAGGAGTACCTCAGGGCTCACTTCTTGGACCTATCTTATTTGTTCTTTACATCGATGAATTTCTCTCTCTTCTTCCATCTTCTCACCTAGTAGCATATGCTGATGATATTTCCATCCTGATCACAGATAAAGACCCTAATCAGCTTCAACTCAAAATCTCTGCCTTGCTCTCTGTGATGCATAGTTGGCTTCAAAAGAATCAGCTTATACTGAATCCAGAAAAATCAAGATACGTGGTGTTTAGAACGAAAAACAAACCACTAAATATTGATTTAGGCATAATATACAAAGAAAAACAACTTAAAAGGGTGAATGAAACCAAGTTTCTCGGAATCTGGCTAGATGATAAGCTAAGTTGGGCAAAAGAGATGATAACCCTATGAAAGAAAACCTCGTCACTAGCGGGAATACTTGCCAGGGCCTGCCTGGGTGTCTCCCCTTCTCAGACTAGTATTCCTTTCTTCCATCCAAGAAAACCTTGCAAGAATCAACTCCATTCTCAATCGATGTGTTCGTTCAATTTTGGGCCTTCCCTGGAACGCATCATTTAGTTCGAGATACAAGGAAGTGAGACTCCTCAGCATCTACCAACTGCTACAGAAAGCCGAGGCGGTCTTTGTTTACGATACACTGAAGACACCAGAGTTTCCCCCTCTCTTCAGGTCCTTTTTCATAACCATAGAAGAAGAAGAAATATCATACAATCTAAGAAATGAAACCAACCTGAAGATTCCAATTTTGAGAAAAGCAATAGTTCAGAAAAGTATAAAATACAGAGGTGCTAAAACCTGGAACAAACTTCCTGCAAAAATCAAAAATGCCACTTCACTAAATCAATTCAAGAAACTACTAATTGAACACATCACCAGGGATGTCTGATTCAAATTACCTTCCACTCAACTCCTGGATTTTAAAAATACCAACATGAAAGTAATGTACAAATGTTAAAGGAAGCAGTTGGCAAATAGTTTGTAAATTTCTGTGCACATATCTCATCATTTTTCTTGTCTCTTATCATTTAATTGTAAAAATGTTCAGAATGATATTATAACTAGTGATGCTTTTCGAAGTATTCTGTAAAGAAATGTTTAAAAAACTCCAATTTATTTCTGTCTTTTCTGTTAAACATTACCTGTTCAATTCCAGAACTGTATATTTTTCAATTGTATATTTGTATATTCATCGTTTTTAAGGTAACACCCCTAAAAAGCCATTGGCTTATGTGTTCTCCCTCCCTTTTTGCTGTTATCTCCCAAAAAAGTATAACATAAAATAGGGATAAATAAATTATTATTATTTCTCTCTCTCTCTCTCTCTCTCTCTCTCTCTCTCTCTCTCTCTCTCTCTCTCACACACACACACACACACACACACACTGGGTAACTCAGGAATTTTTTTTTGGCTGGTGCAGCATAAGCCTCAGGCTTCCTTGCACCATATATCTAATAATAATAATATTATTAGTTCTTGAGTAATTAGACATTTGCCTATGGTTAGTTATAGACTTGGGCAGTTTAATGAGACTATGTCACAAATGAGCCAATCTTACCTTTTCTTTTTTCATATATTTCATGTTGTAATTTATTTAATATGAGGGCTGTTCAATAAAGAATTATCATAATTTTTCATGAACAACCATATTGCTTGCTATTTCTATCTGAGCTGCGGAATTTAAGGCCAAGCCAAACTGCATCACATAGCAACTGCACAGTTAATTCGAATGCACGGTGTGACCTTTACAATTGGTCAGGTTTATGTCTGTTGGGTTTTGCCTAGAGCTTAAAATACCGAGATTCCAGGATCCCGGTCATTTTTTTCTGGTATTCAAATCCCAGTATTGATACTAATTTAATTTAAAAAATAATTATCCATGATTTATTCACATAAAGGTTATAAAATCGACAACAATAAATCATTAATACTGCTGGATTTGCAAATAAGGGATTGTTATACACGGTACAAATGCAATGGAAACCTGAAAACATCATGAAACTGTAAGTTTCAAATATATTTCTCTTAGTAAGTATAGTGTATGTGGAAGTAAAGCACTTAAGGAATAACGAAAACATCATTATGGAAATATTTCCATTAGTGGCAGTAGGCATGGTAGTGCAATTGAGGAATATGGTGAACCACGGTATGACAGGTGTGGAAGGGTTAAAATTAAAAGCTTCTGAACAATAGTTTAATCCCTCTATTACACTGCTACTTGAGGATGCAACACTTATTGCATTTTGGGAAAGGATGTCGGTATGGAGCAGTTCAAAGGTATTGTGAACAGGTAAAAGATGAAAGCATTTCGTTGTGTGCGAAACATATTCTGTTTTCCCACCAAAGGAAGAAGAGTGAGTTTAAAGAATAACACCGCAATTGGGTCAGGGTTAAATTAGATAGGGGAGATACGTAAATGCATGCAAACCCTTCTGGAGTTTGCACATAAGCTTGCAAATAAAAAAGTAGTACTAGGGGCGATTGTAACTTGCAATCAGTTCAATAAATAAATAAATGAGAAGGAAATAAATAAGGTTCTCACACCAAAAGAGGGGTTTGTGGTTGTTGTTCGAAGGTTTTGCAGACTTTCAGTGGTAGTTCTGGGTTCAGTTCGGGTACAGTTCTGGGAGTGTCCAGCTATATAGTGAAGTGTTCCACCGGGCATGTTCCTGTGCTAGAAATTAATCCGGAAATTGAATAACAAGCCAGTCAGATAGTGCCCTGGCTTCTACTACTGCTGTGATAATTTCCATCAGTATGAACAGAGAACTGTTCTCGAAATAAGACAGTACTGGAAGAGCTGTACAGCAGAGATGCAGAGTTTAACTAAGAAGAGAGATATCACTGAACCCTTGGAAGGAAAAATGAGAGTAGGTGTGTATTAAAGGCCTAATGAATCTGATGAGTATAATGAGTAATTGTGCAGAGAAATAGAGTGGACCAGTAAATCAGAGTGTCTTATAATGGGGTATTTTAATTTTTCAGAGATTGACTGGAATTTGTGGGTTGGTCACTCACACACTAACAAGGCTTTTGTGGACTTATTGGATGATTGTTTTCTACAGCAGCATGTTCGGGAGGCAAATAGAGAGAGAGTAATACTCTTGATCTGATTATCAGTAGTGATTCTTCATGCATTAAGAATCTGTAGATAAAGGAACCACTAGGTGGCAGTGATCAGTGTTCTGAAGTGGGATTTACTCAAAGAGGTAACTACCATCAACGGTAAATGGAAGGGTTTTTGCTTTCATAAAGGTGGTCAGAGACAGTATTTAAATTCTATACGGTGGGACCAACTGATGATGTTACCAACAGCAAATTCAAAATGGGAAGCATTTAAAGAATTTATCTTGGAATCTACTAGGCTTTACATACCAACTAAGAAATGTTGTTCAAGGTTTAGGCCTAAATGGATGTCAGACGAATTAATTAGACATGTGGTAGAGAAGAAAAATGCACGGGGTACATATAAATTAACAGGCGAAACAAACCTATGATAGATATAAGCTGGTCTGTAACCAAGTCACAACGGAGGTTAGGCAATCAAAGGCAAATTACGAGAAATCTTTGCCAAAGGATATCAATGATGATAAAGAAAAACAGAAAAGAGTTCTTTATTTATGTAAACTCTAGAAGGAAGGGGATGAATCAGATTGGTCCACTTGATATCGATGGTTCAACCGTTGATGATCCTGCTCAGGTAGCTAACAAACTAAATGAATATTTTGCATCTACAATCACACATGAGGAGTTATTCAGGGAGGGGAATTCCAGAAGTGTATTAAACTCTGGCAGTAAGCTATATAATCTTGTAATAATTGAGAGTAAAGTGGAGGAGAAATTGTTGAAGATAAACATAAGAAAGGCACCTGGGGTGGATGGAGTCTATTCAGTTATATTAAAGGAGGCAGCAAAGGAAGTAAGCAAACCCTTAGCCATAATTATGACAGCTTACTTGGACTAAGGGGAGGTACCCATGGACTGGATATGTGCAAATGTGACTCCAATCTACAAAGGAGGATCAAAGGGAGACACAGGTAATTACAGACCTGTTAGTTTAATTTCTGTTCCAGGGAAATTAATGGAGTCACTGGTTAAAGAAGCATTGCAGGATGATCTAGACAAGACTTCAGTTATAGCTCGGACACAGCATGGGTTTGTTGATGAGAAGTCTTGTATGACCAATTTGATTGGATACTATGATGTAGTCACAAAGGAACTGGATGCAAAGATTAATTTTGGTATCATATATTTGGATATTAGAAAGGCTTTTGATACTGTTGCACATGGAAGACTGCTGGACAAATTGAAGCAGTGTGGCATTGGAGGCAAATTGCTGCTATGGATAAAGGGATGGTTGAGTGGGAGAAGACAGAGAGTGGTAATCAATGGGCTCTGCTCTTCGTGGACTAATGTTATTCGTCGAGTCCACCAGGGTTCAGTGTTGGGTCCATTGTTGTTTTCTGTATTCATTGATGATGGTGTGTCAGGCTTAATGTCCAAGTTTGCAGACGATACGAAAGTCGGCAGGGTTGTTAATGACATGAATGACAGTACGCTGCTGCAGCAGGATCTAGAAAAGTTGAGTAGATGGGCTGAGAGGTGGCAACTGATGTTTAACATTAACAAATGTAAAGTACTGCATATGGGAAGCAGTAACCCCGAGAGTAACATATCAACTGTGTGGTACTACACTGACAGAGGTAGAGATTGAAAAAAGACCTGGAGGTAATCGTGCAGGCAGATATGAAGTTTTCTGAGCAATGCAGATGGTCTGCAAGAGTAACCCATGGTGTCTTGTCAATGATATATAGGAATTTTTCTAGCAGGGATAAGGAGGTAATTATCCCCTTGTATAAGTCAATGGTCAGGCCACACGTTGAGTACTGTATATAGGTCTGTAGGCCTCATTTTAAGAAGGATGCAGAGCTGTTGGAACGAGTACAGAGAAGGGCAACAAGATTAGTGAATGGAACAAAGGGTTGCTCTTATGAAGAAAGGCTGAAGTTTTGCAAATTACAGTGTCTGGGGACTAGGCACCTGCGAGGTGATCTGATTGAGGTGTATAAAGCCTTGAATGGTTTGAGCATGCCCAATGCTGATGGGATTCTTCCTCTTGCTCAGAATAATCGCCTGAGAGGGCATAAATTCAAATTGAGGAAAGACAGTTGTAGAATAGATATGCAGAAGTTTGCCTTTAGGCAGTGGGTGGTTGATTGCTGGAACAAACTTCCATCTGTTGTTGAAGAAGTTGATAGCTCAAACAGATTCAAGGTAGAACTGGACAAACATTTGGAGCGGGTGAATGAGTGAAATGAGAAGAGGGTGTGTGTGTTTTTTTTTTTTTTTTTGGCTGATGCTATATAAGCTTGCTTTCTTGCATCATGTGCTCTTGCTAATGCTAAACCTGCACAAAGGAATCCCACCATGAAAAGAAGGAAGGTAAGTCCTCTGAACTGTGTTGTTTTGGAAATGGTACTTAGAGATAAAGTGGGAGATTATTTTAGATTAAGGTTGAAATTGAAGAAACACAAGAAATAAGAAAATGTTGTAAAGAAAATTGATACTGCTAAATTAACAGAGAGAGAGATTACATGGAATTGTCAGCATTAAGTTAGCAACTTATCGATTGGTGTTGTGAAGAGAATTGATATTGGCGATTAAGATTGAATTAGTTTAGTGTTTGAATGCCGTTTGTTATGTTTGTTTGTTATTTGGCTTTTAGGAGCATTAGCAACTAAGGCCATATTGCTCCGGGAATATGCGGTGGTCATTCTCTGACCTTTCCGCATCCTCTGTATTTGGTGGTGATGGGCTCGAACCCCAGTCTAATCAAGAAGCATGTGCTACGCACTGCTGCCCCTTCCCACCTGGCTACGGAGGCACCTGTTTGAATGCTGTAGAGAGAGTTTAGATTATTAATTGAGAGAAATTTTATGGAAATGATAGCATGTATTAACAGATTAAATGAGAAAAATGAATAGATTAGTTGTAAATGAACACCAGTTATGTATTATAAGTAGATTTGTATGATAAATGACTTTTGTTTTATATTTTTCATTGCTCTTGAGAAACTGACAGCTCACATATAATATATATACTTGTGTAGTGGGGGATGGGAATATCCCTCAGCTCCTGGAAATTCTCATTTTTTAATGTAGTCAGGTAGCTTGTAGGGCTTAGTGCTTGAGGGGAGCTGTTGTATGAAAATCATAGCAATGGCCACTGGCGACAATGCTAAGGTACAGGAAAATAAAAATTAATAAATAAATAAATAACCTCCCCCCCCACAACTTAGATTTGGTTTCCTCACCAAGCTTAACCATTAGTCCCTTTCTTTCTTTAATACAGATTTAGTGCCATAAAAAAGTCAAAAAGGAAATAAGATTTTTTGAAAATCAGGGAATAAAGGGGGGGTTAAACTGCAAATCGTCTACAACTATCTCAGTACAAAGCACCAACCAGCACAGAATCCAAAAGGACGTTTTCTGCTGCTAATTAAATATGTACCAAAATTAGATCCAGTTTAAATGATAAAACTATTGAGTTTCTGAAGAACTCACTATTCGTACAGGTAGTGTGGATGCTTATTTTTTTGAATGGTAATTTAGAATGTTTAATAATTTTTGCTAGAATATTTATTATTGTAATAAAAGTTTGATTTAAAACGTGAATTCAAGTAATTACTTGTTTTTTCCTTACTTTATTGCACCTAATTGTCATCAAAATTTATTACGAAAAATGTTTTTTTTTTTTTGGAATGCTGGTATCCCGGTTTCATAAATTAAAAATACTGAAATACCGGTTTTAAGACTGGTATTGTGAGCCCTAGTTTTGCCTATGTAACAATGGATGTGAGGAATAGTATGCTGCTCTCAAATTTTGTTGCCATCTCAAGGAAACATTAGCTGAATCATGTGAAATGTTAAAAGAGGCTTATGGTGACTCTATACCCCCATATAGCACAGCTTGCAGGTGGTTTATAATGTTTAAAGATATTATTATTATTATTAGCTATATGGTGCAAGGAAGCCTGAGGCTCATGCTTCACCAGCCAAAAAATAAAAAAAAATTCCCGAGTTATCCTGAGAGAGAGAAGTAGAAGGGAATCACCAAGAAAGAGAAGAATGATGATATCCAGCTCAGGACCCTGGATGTGCCAAGCCGATACTTACCAGATGTGAGCCGTGATTCAATCACAAAAATCAGCTATCCTGAGCTTCAACTACTGCTGTCACCACAGAAACCATAAACAGTGCTTCTGTAATCTTGAGAGAAGATCATTGTGTAATAGTAACACAACTGGCAGAGATATTGAGAATATCAGTGGGAAGCATGCATAGTATTCTCCATTCCATTTTCGTATGACACATGTTTGTACATGCTGAGTTCCAAGACTACTCACACCTGAGCAACAGCAAGTTTGCATGGAAGTTTGTCAGGATCTGCAACGGATGCTTACCGAAGATGGTGAGGATGTACAAGGGTATAATGGCAAATGAGACATGGCTTCATCATTTCGGCCCTGAGAGTAACTTCCAAACAAAGCTCTGTTTGGAAGTCTGTGTCATTGCTAACACTGACAAAAAGCAAAAGTTGTGGCTGCTGCAGGAAAGGTTATAGGCATATTTTTTTTGACATTCAAGGAATGGTGTACTGGCATTTTGTGCCACATCATATGACTGTTATGGGACTTTACTACAGAACTGATCTGCACAGTTTGCAGGATGACATTCATTGCAAACAACCATAACTGCATGCAAGTGGAATCACAACAGTGCAAGACCTCATTAAGGTTAAATGTATTCTTCATTTGCCCTATAGCTTTAAACTTCTACCCCCTAGTGGTGTAGCCAGGTTTTGAAGTGGGGGGTGCAAAGGGATAAAATAGGTGCCAATTGTTTGTTTAAACGTCATTTTTTAATAGTTTATGGATAGGATAGGGAGAGCATTTGCTCCCCCCTGGCTACGCCACTGCTACCCTATGATTTTTTTATTTATTTTCAGTTAAAGAAGGAGCTGCAAGGAAAATGTTTCCAGTTGTCAGAAGAAGTTGTAAAGACATTGGAGGCAATTCTCAAATGCATGTCAAAAAATGACTTCCAACACCTTTTTGAAGAATGGCAGAAACATTGAACTAAGTGCATTTGATCAAATGGGGACTACTTTGAAAATGACCATTAAAGGTAAAAAAAATTTAAAGTGCAGCCATTATCAACCCACTGCAGGATGGAAGCCTCAACAATTCATACTGAGGGAAATGGACCATTATCTGCCAAGCTGGTCCAGTGTGGGTTGGCAGATCGACCATATTTCGCAGTCAGGGGCTTGAACCCCGGTCTACTCAGAGCGTGTGCTACTGCACTCCTGCTACTGACCACTTGGCTGTGGAGGCCAATTACCATTAAAAGTATGAGTCATCAGTAAAGGTATGTTGTAAAAAATAAATTTATGATCATCCTTTACTGAATAGCTGTGTATATAGCAACAAGTAGAAATGTTAAACATGTTCATTTACAAAAACTCCAATTATGCAAAACATTATTTATTTTTTCATGGGAATTTTTCTTATAACTTGTAGTTTTTTGAAAAATATCATGTTTATTTTCAAAATCAGGGCCAAAAATCTGTAAGAATCATGTTTTCCATGGTGGAAAACACACACACACACACACACACACACACACACACACACACACACACACACACACACACACACACACACACACATATATATATTTTTATTTATTATATATAAGTCATATATTTATGATTTACTTGATTTAAATATGGAATATGATTAGGTTTTAGATGGACCATGACATTCAAAATGTGCCTTAGCAGTACTTTTGATATTTATATAATCATCCTTTTTAGGCTTTGGAATTAACAGCTGATTAGAAACATTTTGTCCACAAAGTGTTTCTAATCAGTTGTTAAGATGCAACACCAGTTTATAATTTTGAATCTATGGGAAAATCTGATTAACTGATTTACTCTAGATATATTGTGCTCTTATCTTTATCCTGCAAGGCTGGAGGCACATTTTGAAAATGGTTAAAGGAAAATGTTTCTTAACAACTGCTGCTGTTATAAATACCCAAGAAAATATTAATACTTTATTTCAGATTTATATGAATTTTATAGTAGATGGACATTCTATGACATATACTTTGCCTTGATATTGCTTTATATTTGTGACATGACTCGATTGTTAAGAGAATGATTCACAGATTTTATTATAACTCCTTTTCATCCTCATGAGATTCTGTGACCTTTTCTGGTTATACCTTCGGACATAACTTGTTCTGTTGATCATTAAGCGACTTTCTGTTTGGCTGTAAGAATCAGAGTAACCCATCACAATGTATTCTTGACCCATTCTTAATTTGGGGCAGTTGCAGGTGTCATAGTTCCAAAGATATTCACTTGGGAGGATTGCTACATTGTTTTTGTAGGATTGGATAACTTCCAACACATAGCGAGTATAGTTTGTGTTCTGCACATATTCACTTATAACTGCTCGAAGAACTGTGAATTATGAAAAAAAAAATTACATTAGTTAAGAATCAGAAGGGCTTCTTAAATTGCTATTAATATATCATATAACTTAATATAAACATTAATTAGCTATTTTGTGGAATATATACAACAGTAAGCAATTTCTTTCTTTCCTTTTTTTTTTTTTTTTTTTATATTAGAACTTGAAATTTAATAAAGAAAGCAAATGTACACATATCTATATATATAAACCGCTTAGGTATGCTGCCCAAATTTTCCAACTATTAATTGTTGCCAGCACCCATTCACGCGGTTAACCTCGCATGACCACTATACCGGGCATTCTTTATTAATTTTTGTACTAATGTTTTTCGACTGATGAAAGGCGACCTATGCCTGAAAGCTATCAATGTGTGTTTATTTTATCTGTCTTCAATTTTAATAAACCATTCTAAGTTTTAAGAAGTGTAAAAATGGCCAAACAGTGTGTAATAACTTTGAGGAAATGTAGAAGAAATGCTAATGAAACATTAGAGGAGAGATCTAATAGACTAAGAGACCGAAACGAGACTCTACAATTACGAAGATGGACAGAAAACATTGAAGAAAGAGAAGCAAGATTGGAAATGAGAAGATGCCGTAGGACTCATCAAATATACTGGATGAGAATAATCAACAAGCTGTAATTAATGTGGAAGAGCATGACATAGGAAATGTGTTACAGCTGTGAGTATTGCAAAGCAAGATATTGGGGACATGAGTTAAACACATCGAATAAATATACTAAATGCTGTCATGATGGAAAGGTTTCATTTGACCCACTGTCTGATTTGATTTGATTTGATTTGGTAGTTGTTGGCGCATCGGCTTCTGTGGCCATATTGCACCTCCCAAGGTTTTTTTGCAGTACTTTGATCCAAGCCCGAGGCGGGAATCGAACCCGCGACCTTTGGGTTGCCGGGCAGGTACTTTACCCACTCGGCTAGCCCGGTCGGCTCCCCACTGTCTGAGACACCTACTCTATTATAAGAGTTGCTTATAGGGGATACACGTGGAGCAAATAACTACAGAGAACATATACGAGAGTACAACTCAGCAATGGCATTCACATCAATGGGTGCAGAGATTAAGTCACCGCCTGGAAGGCGCCTCCGTAGCCAGGTGGGAAGGAGCAGCAGTGCGTAGCACACGCTTCTTGATTAGACCGGGGTTCGAGCCCGTCACCACCAAATACGGAGGATGCGGAGAGGTCAGGGAATGACCACCGCATATCCCGGAGCAATATGGCCGTAGTTGCTAATGCTCCTAAAAAAAAAAAAAAAAAAAAAACTAAATAACCGCCTGGAAATGGTCCATACTGTTTTAGAATACACGGCCAGATTTACCATTTGGTTTCACCGCTATAGCCAAATGAGGCAAATAAGCCAGGATATGGACAATTTATATTTTTGATTCTGCTGAAGCAACAACATAACGGTATGAAAAACAATCAAACCAAGGGTGTATGGCCGAAGTAATGCAACAATTGGACAAGATGCTGCGACAAGTTAACCCATTTGCTGAGTCATATAAAAAATGAATCAAATAACCCAGGCCAATCCAACAATGAATGTGTGCATGGCATTTACAGAAGACCCGGACTTAGATAAGAGATAATATAATGCACCTACATCCTAAACAGAGGTTGCAGCAATTTTTGTTGGAGAAGACGGGGAACCACCTGCAAATAGAGACATATGCATATATCCCACAGGTGACTGCCGTAGAATTATATCAGTGCTTAACAAGATGGTGAAGACTGAAGGATCTAGATTAAACTATTTACACCACAATCAGAAAGATGCCATATGTTACGCCAGATACAACTAGTTATTAAATAATATTTCCAGCCTTATGCACTACTCTGTATCTTGACACAAAAAGTTAATTTATTACTAGGAAACTTAAAAAAAGTTAAAGTAGCTACTTTAGCTGTGTTCAAAAGAAATTTTGTCTTATACAGTTGGGAAATATTGTTTTAAACCAGTGATGCATTAAATCACCTTGTGTTCCATTAGAATAATTATATTACTATTGGCTCAGACATAATGGGAATTCTGTTTTAAGTGTGATTCATCCTAGAAATGCCGTTTCCTTGTCCTAAAGTTTCCTTGTTCATTGAAGTTATACTTGTAAACATTTCTTATAAACTACTGCTGTTTTTAAAAATAAGGTAAATAATATGGTTCATATATTTTATGTTTTTTATGGGCTTTGCCTTATTGTTTGCTTTGTATGTCAGATATAACAATTCCACATAAATTCATAAATTGGAACAAGATTGCATGCAAAAGATGGAGTCATCTCTATAAAGTAAAGATACGAGGAGCGATACGAAAGTAATGCCTCCTTTTTTTTCCCTCAGAAAATTTAATTCCTATGCCTTTTACATCAATTAATCTTCAACCGTTAATAAACATGCTGTTATTTTTCCAGAAAGTCACCATCATTTTCTGTGCACTTCCACCATCTCTGAGTCAGATGCTCTATTCCAGTCCTGTAAAAGTCCTTACTCTTGCTCTGGAGGGCTTCGTGAACACTGTGCTCGAGTTGGCCGTCATCCACAAAATGCATTCCACAGAGTGCATCCTTCAGTGGGCCAAAGAGGTAATAGTCAGAAGTTGCAAGACCCTGGCTATGAGAGGGGTGAGGAAGAACAATGTACCCCAGTTTTGCAATGTCCTCCATCATGGGCAGACTGGTGTGGGGTTGTGCATTGTGATGGAGAAGAAGAAGAACCTCATTAAGGTTTTGTCAGGCCAAAATCTATGGATGCGGCTTTTTCAATGTTTCCACATATCAATCTGAGTTGATTGTGGTGACACGCTCCAAGAAGTCCACAAGCAGGACCTCATCTTTGTCCCAGAACACCGTTGCCATAATTTTACTGACAGAAGGCTGTCTTTTGAACTTCCTCTCATGCAGTGAATTTTTATGCTGCCATTCCATTGACTGCCTCTTCATTTCAGGGTCATAATAGTGGACCCAGGTTTCGTTACTTGTGACCATACATGAAAGAAAAATCTCTCCACTCTCGTAGTGCTGGAGATGTTCTGTACAGATGACTTTCCGGACTTCTTTATGCTCATTGTCACCATTTTTGGGACCCACCTGGTGGAAACCTTGTAGCCTCGTTCCTTTATGATGGCTATCACAGCAGGTTTCCCTGTACCTACTGCATCGCACAATTCGCGTGTTGTGATGTGGCAGTCCTTTTTGATCAGCACGTCCATCTGGCTTTTGTTGTGTGTTATCACTGACGTTACTGGCTTGCTGCTTCAGAGCTTGTCAACAGTGTCACTTTACAGGGCATTCACCGAATTTGCTCAGGACCTCTTTTCATGACAAAGATCCCTGCCACCTCCATAACAACTAGTGATCTGCCGACTCTGGCCGACACCCCAACACTAAATGGCGACGGAATTGCATAGCTGTGTGACAACAGTACCCTACAAAGACAATATCAGGAACAGATAACCATGGTGCAGCAAGCCCAAGGATTCCAAACTCAAAACTTCTGGAAGATTCTGGCCCATGACTCATGAACAGAACTGGACAAGACAACTGCAGCATTCCACCTGATTGCCAGTCCCTGGACCCTCATACCAGCACTCACTAACTGCAAACTCGACCACTTAACATCAATGTGCAAACTGGAACTGTCAGTGGACTCCAACAAACTTAACAGAACAAGGACTCTCAAAGGAGTGGGCCCCTGTCTTCAACATGACACTGAACTGAAACCATGAAACATGACCATCAAACCAATAAACAGAGACATCAGATTGGACTTACACTGGATTGGACTACCTGATATGACCCACTGGATTGGACTAGAAGAATCTGGACTACCTGATATGACTTCCTCTTGCAGCTATCCTGCCAAGGTGCCCACTGGCAATCCAATACCAATGCTCCCTTGCATGGTACTTTCTTTCCACCACCTGGGGGAGGGAACAAACTCTCTGTCTTCTCCCCCTATTTTCTTCCTCCTCCTGGTGGGGCATAGGCCTGCTCCACTTATCTTCCCAGGGGGTCACCTTCCCTATCGACCTCCTACTCTTGACTTTCACTCCCCAGTCTTCAGTCTTCCCCTTACTCTGTCTAAGTCAACAGCGAATGTCCTACACAACCAAAATTTAAAGCATCCAAATTAATGTGTAAACTCTCTCAGCCTCTCAACCCTAACAGTGTCTCATCCTTTTTTTTTTTTTTTTTTACAAATAGGTCCTAGCCACTGAAATCTCAGGAAATTAGGTGGCAGGACCTGACAGAGTAAATATCTAAATACTGGTGTACCTGGTCTGCCTCCACGAGGCATAATATGGACAGCGTTGGGCCCCAACAGGGGTCTAGCGGCTAAATGGCCAGAAGAACAATGGTACACAACATTACACATCTCAAGATCCATACATTTTTAAATCTCTGGCCTTTATAGTGAACTGTTACACCCACAATGAAAGCAACACGGAGATGGGTTGGGGGAAACCCTTGGTGCCGTTAGACACAAACACACTATACACTGTCACTTTCTCCACTCTTAAGTGTCTTCCCAACGTCTAACTGTTACTCACATATACAGTATTGCCACCATAAACATTTTTGAGACGTGTATGGATTTTAATAAGCGTCACTTCTTCCTTGGTAAGAAATTCAATCACCACTCTTTACTTGATACGTATATCTGTAATATCCACTATTTTGAACTATCTGTGTGCTGCACTCAAGAGGCCAATCACAGCGCCACTCAGTGTGGTGAAACTAGAGCTCTCTAGTGACCACTTATGAAATGCAAAATGGTCTACAGCACCACATTTGAAAGCATAAAATTAGGAGACGTTACTTTCATACCAGTCCTCGTATAAATATTGTTTTTATAGTAGGTGGGCAAGGAATATGCTCTCTCCATGTCTCATACAGACATATCAATTTTTCTTCATTAGTGAACTTCCTTGTAACTAAATGAAGTGTTCTGTTACTGTTATATCCCTTCCACATTCTATTTTTAAATCATGTTTATGTAATACTGTTCTCTTTGTTGTCCCACTTTTAATCTTTAGACAGACTTTTCTTACATTACCTTTCCAGATGTTTTTTGTACTTCCTTTATTGCTTAGCTTAGATCGACATTTCTGAACCATTGGTTTACAAGAAAATTCCAAGAGTTACTTGAAAAAAATTTGGTAATGGTATCGTTATTTCTTTCCTAGTTGTACAGTTCTTACTATTATTTTATTAAAATTTCTAATTTATGAAAGTGCAGGGTGAGCCATATGTCAGTTTACCAAGAAATAATTTTCACATTTTTAAATCTTGAAGTCAATTTCATGCCTTTATTAATATCACATTTATATAAGGTTATTTATGATATTTAAACTTAACATCTGTGG
Organism: Mastigoproctus giganteus; assembly: GCF_048544385.1. Lineage (NCBI taxonomy): Eukaryota > Metazoa > Arthropoda > Arachnida > Uropygi > Thelyphonidae > Mastigoproctus > Mastigoproctus giganteus. The sequence goes on along the minus strand of NC_143581.1, from coordinate 156,972,921 downwards.
AAATTGCCTGTGACTATTACAATTCGCTGACTGCTTTTCAATTCAGTGAGCCACAACCGATCAGTTTGATCAGTGTGAAAATATTGACGTAAGCCTCTTCATTAAATTTAATGACATTTAAGCGAAATGTTGAAACAGCTTCCAGTATTCTAGTTCAACCTAATTGCATCTCTTCTTAGGAAACTGATATATGGCCCACCCTGCATTTAAAAATAAAATAATGGTTTAATGTAATGAGCTTTTGGTTGGATTAGAAACCAAAAACTAAAGCAAGAATATCCACTGTTTTGTCAAAAATCAAATTTCTTATTCTTCTTATCTCATGCAAGTAGGTATTTTCAGCTTACATCTCAGTAAAGTTAAAATACCCCAAAAAAACTTGATACAGTCAGGTATAACACCCCACCTCTCCCTCTTCCCAGTTAAGTCAAACTTTAAGCACTGTGTTTTGTTTTGTTTTCAGTTTTTTGTTTCAAGAAATATAAACTCCAAAAAAAAAAAAAAAAATCACTGATAAGGATCATTCCTTGCTTTCAACTCTTCTGAAACAAAATTTCTGAACTAAAAAAAATATATATATATAAAACTACAAAAAAAATTTTGATATATCCAATTGAAACTTGATTAAACTGTGAAATGAATGATTTATTTTAAATTGAATATAAATAATAATATTGTACACATATTTTGTTGTTTCATCCAAAGAAGTGTAATTTTTGAAAGTATCCACTCCAGAATGGGCATTTTTTTTTTTTTTTTTTTCATTTGTTCACTTGCTTTGCAACTAACATGGCTGCAAATTCTTCTTAAATACATAATTTCACTGTTTTGATTATCCGATGGACATAGCTCATGATCTGTATTCTGCAATTTTGGAACATTCAGCTTTTAGTATTTGAGTATGCCAAATGAAGGTTTTATGAATTTTTTTTTATTGAATATGCCAGGCACACAGTATATGATGTGGAAGTATACTTGCTTCATTTAATGGTGATTCAATGAATTTTACAATAAGGCAGCTTATTTTCCACACTATAATCAATCCCAAAAGTTGATGACATTTTAGAGTAGATGTCATCTTTTAAGGGCATTAAATGTGACATTGTCATAAGAGTATGTGATCTGCAGACTTCCTTAAAAGTACAGCACAGTGTTCAAAAATAGTCATGAGTTAGGGTTAAAATTGAAAGTGTCTGCAATTTTGCCCATACACAATAGGAGGGAGTATAAAGGTCTTCTAAACAAGCTTCCATCTTATGGTTTGCCAACAGTTTTTTGTAATTGGTTATCCAGTTCTAACTTCTCGACTAATGCTGGTGTCCCCCAGGCAGGTTCAATTCTTTCCCCCCACTCTTTTCCCCTTATACATTAATGACCTTCTTCCATTGACTGGAAATTGTATCCATAGTTTTGCTGATGATTGCACATTGCATTCCACTTTCCATTTTGAGAAACCTTGCCCTGCTCAGTCAGCTTCAACTTCTCGAATATCTTCTACCAATTCCTTAAATGCCGATCTCCAGGTAATTTTCCAGTGGGGCAAAGACAACTTAACTGATTTAAATCCTTCTTGTCTTATTATCTCGCAAAAAGGATTCTTCTGCTCCTGTGCACCTTTCGTGAACCTCCGATCCTTCTGCTCCTTTGTTGACACCCTGATTTCTAGGCAAGTTGATGTATCTCTTTTGGGGAATACCCTGACTTCTAATCTCTCTTGGCACAAGCACATTACAAATATTGCTTCCTCTACATCTAAAAAACTTGGTTTTCTCTTTCGCTCTCGCCGTTACTTTTCTTCCAAACAGCCATTCACTCTATACAAATCGCAATCCGCCCTACCATGGAATATTGTTCCCACGTCTGGGGCTGTGCCCCCAAAACCTCTCTCAGGCTCCTAAATTCCATTCAGAAGAGGGCAGTTAGATTAATTAATGACTCATCTCTAACAGAGTCTCTCCACTCTCTGTCTCATAAACGTACTGTTTCTGCTGCATGCCTTTTCTACGGATACTTCCATCGGCACTGTTCTTCTGAATTGGCTTCTATAATTCCTGCTCTCTCTTTCAAAACAGTCCGAACACATGCCACCACCAGCCAACATCCATTTACTGTCCAATTCCAAACTCACAGAACCAACTTTTCATCTTCATCGTTTATTAATTCAACTTCCGTTTTCTGGAACAACTTTCCTTCATACATATTTCCTGAAAATTACAGTCTACAGAAGTTCAAGAGTCTAATTTCAACAAATATCTTCTTTCGTCTTCTCAACCTCCAAACTAAGCATGGTACTAAGTACTCTAGGTTCTAATACCTCTTGTGTTTGGGGTTTCCATAAAAAAAAAAAAAAAACTTATCATATTGATGTTGATAAATACTTTTTCATTGTAAAGGATTTTGAGTCAGAGGAGCCACCATAGGCTCCTCTGGATATTTTAAAATGAATATTTTATCCACAATATTATTTGTTGGCATATGAGTTCCATTTACAGGATTTTGCTTTCTTTACTCAAATCTTATTAATTTCAAACTGCATAACATGGAAAAACTCACAGAAAAAAGTCTACTCCCTTTGCCTGAGATTGGCTAATTACTACAGTTATGTTTTTGGTTTAATGATGCACTGGATTAGAAACCAAAAACTTCAAACTTAACATAATGGGAAAAGTTAGAGTTCCAAACTGAATTTTATGTTATATACAGGGTGATTCACGACCAGTGCGACAAACCTGCAGGAGGTGTAGGGGGCACAAAGACGAATCGGAATCACATAGCATTGCAGGGTCCAAAATGCCTTCATCATGCGGTAGAGGACGTTGAACGGGAGGTCACATGAACAGCGATCCCCATGCACCTCGCGTATGGAGCTGCGGACTGTAATGGGCATGCCACTCTGCGCGTGTACCAGGAACGTTTCCCGCACAGGCATGCTCCTCATCATACGATTTTCACATGTGTGCACAGAAGGTTACGTGTGACTGGTTGTTTCACGAGAGGTACCATGAATCGAGAGCGAATGATGAGGACGCCAGACAATGAGGAGAATATCCTATGTCTTGCAGAAGGCAATCCGAGTACGAGTACTCGAGCGATAGGCCAACGATTGGGTATTTCCCAATCCACTGTACGGAGGATAATGTCAGCAAACCAAATGAGTTCATACCATCTGCAACGCGTCCAATCATTGGAGCCTGCGGATTATCCACTCCGGAGGACTTTTGCTACTTGGTTTCTTCAACAGAAATGGTTCGCAAATGCTAACTTCCAGCGGGATTGCTGTTCACGCGACCTCCCGTTCAACGTCCTCTACCCATGACGAAGGCATTTTGGACCCTGCAATGCTATGTGATTCCAATCCGTCTTTGTGCCCCCTACACCTCCTGCAAGTTTGTCGCACTGGTAGTGAATCACCCTGTATAACTGTTCATAATATTATTATGACACCTCTGTATGGTGTCATAATATGTCAACAAATGTCAACGCTCTCAACAAATATCTTCTCTCGCCTCCTCAACCTCCAACCCAAGCATGGTACTAAGTACTATAGGTTCTAATACCTCTCGTGTTTGGGGGTTTCATAAAAAAAAAAAAAAAAGTTGAAAAGCGTATTTCATGCAGTCCACTATATTAAGAGCAATCGTTTGAATTCACTAGATGATTGTGCAAATCTGTCAATAATTGCTTCTGCATCCAATTCATCTAACAGTTCATTTTCAATGGATAGCAACATGTATGATTCCAAGTTCTCCTCAGACAGTGAATTTCTTAGCCTTGTCTTTATGATCTTTAGCTTTGAATATGTCCTCTCACTTTGGACTTGAGTAACTGATAGTGTGCAGATGACTTTATAAAGTTTATAAAGGTTATCATATTCCTTGGACTAAAGTCTGTTGGATGCCAGAATTTGTAGTACACACGATGGGCAATGCTACAAATTTTACACTTGTTGCAACTGGAATCCATATTCTCACCATCATTAAGCAATAGCTTTAATACATCAAAGTTCGAAGCAAAAGAAAACAATTCCAATATTACTTGATTTTTGTTGATTTGTGGAGACAGCTTAATAACACCTTCCAATGCTTCATCTTCAAGACCCTTCTCTGCAATAGTTTTAAACTAGGTCCAAGCAGGATAAATCTTTATACAACTTTTTGTGTTGTACAAAGCGTGAATCTAGTGACTGGACAATGCGGTCCATTATTAGGTTGAACACATTTATTCAAAAATCAGCTAGAGAATCTGAAGAATTTCCTTCATCATCTATAAGCTCATCTGCCATTCTTTTCTTCTTCCTCTGCTTCTTAACTGGCAATGCTGTTTCCAAAGAGTCAATTTGCAATGTTTGATTTTCATCCATATTCAACTGTGAAATCTTGTCATTACATTTATTTACAAATTCTAATGCCTTGCTGTGAACGTTATCAAATGTTCTTGTCTGTTCCTTCAACTTTGTTGTAGCTGAATCCACTAAACTCCATGCAGTAAACATACCTAAACCACTTGTCTGTAAATAACTTGATAACGGGGCTGTAGTTTCAAATATATACAAGTAAGTAAATGCTGTCAATATTGTTTAAAACTTTACAAGACTTTAAAGTAAAATATTTGCTTCTTGTTTTGTTTTTGCATAAAACTTGCCTGAATCTTGTATCATTGATAAGCATGTCAATAGATTTACAAAAGTACTGACAGCGGCATCATAAAAATGTCCAAATATAGCTGTTGCTGCATTGGATTTTCCTAACCATCATGTCTCACCAGTTAGCTTTAATCATTTCATTTTTTCTTGTCCTAGATGTTTTCCAACATCTTCTATCCATACAGCCATTCTCTTGTATGACGTTTGCACAAAAGTTGCTAATTTCTGGAGCAAATTGAAAAAAGAAACTGCAGACATGCAACATTTTGTTGTTTCAGTTATCACTAAATTCAAGAATGGGCATAGCACCATGTATGAACATGTTGATCAGCCACATCAGTAATTTTACTTTGTAAAATTACTTTTACTTTGCTCCATCTGTACTATCAGATAAACATTTTTTGGGATCAATTTTAAGATGCTGTAATGTTTCAGTCAATAGATCAAGAAGTCCCTCTCCTGTACCATCATTACTTGGCACAACTGAAAGTAGTTGCTCACAGATAACACCTTTAAGCACATACCAAATAATAATGCTAAACTGATTGATGGATGAATTATCTTGTGTTGAATCAACTTGAATAGAATAATATTTTGCTTGAGAAACTTCATGACTAATTCTTTCTTGTATCATATTCTTCATAATTTGGATTAACATGTTAATAGTTGTTTTACTGGTATATGTAACAAGTCCACCACGACTTTTACTTTGAGCCTTTCCTTGTTGTTCTAATCATTTGATTCTTTGTATAGACTTGTTTTGTACTGCAGAAACACGAGCTGCCATAATGGGGTCATATTTTGCCATCAACTGCACTGTAGCTAAAAAATTGCCACGATTCAGAACCACATTATCCAGAGTGTAGGCCGATTCATTTCTGTGACCTCGAAAAGGAAGTGCTTGCTTGCCTAACATCTTTATGATGTCTATAATCCTCATGACAATACTCCTCTGCTTCAACACTTCTTCTTCCTTTTTAATTAGTGAAGATGCAAAAAAATTATCTAAGGTGCCATCATTAACCACACTGATAAATTGCTGAACATTTCTGACATGTGTTGTTGTTGATTCGTGCAAAGCCAAACTCTGGCTAATATGGTAGTCACTAAAGCTACATACAAAGGTTGATGGATTACAAGTGTTGGGAGACTCAAAGGCCAAGCAGTATGAACAATATAAGCACTTATTTTCTTTGTTATATGTTAGCCATTTTCTTGGGACTGGGTCATTCATAATTTTCCTCTCATACAACCGAGCATCAAATGGCAGATCATCAAGTGGCTGAAATGGATGTTCAGCAAAAAACTGTTTCAGATTTGCTCGTGATTGATATTGGAAGATTCCAGCAGTTGATCTTTCATTTTCTTGTGTAGGTTCATTTATAGGATGTGCTTCAGAAACCAAGTCATTTATGCCTGAAGGTATATCTGATTTCCTGTAACTAGTTGAAGCTATGTGTTCAGATGTTGCAACTACAGGTAGTACAGATGCCGGAACAACGAAGCCAGAAGAAGTACTGGGCTGAGTTGGTGAGAAAAGGATGCTATTGTATTTGTCTCTAAATTCAAAGTAGCTCTTTCCTGTTCTTGTAACTCATTGCATCATCACCATGAGTATTGTTTCTTGCTTTTTGATTATTTGTTGCGGAACTGTTGCTTATTGGAGGCTTGACTAAACCCATGTTTAGTCTCTAGAGATAAGTTCCGGCCAACCCTTCCCTATCTCTTCCATCATGCAGTATGATTGATGATTTTTGAGGTTATGATGACTGTCATGGTGAGATCCAATATTCCTTACATTTCGAGGGTACAGCTCTAAAACGGTGTTCGCAGGCCGGCTGCTAGATAGTACACCGGACCAAACCTATTGGTAACTCTCTAGGAGGCTTCCGGATCAGCTAGTGTATAATCTTGCTACCTCTACTCTGCCAGATAGTGACTGGAGGGAGTCCGAGTAGTGTGTATGCGGGGAGCATTGTCGAGGCCACGTTATGTCAAGGATCTGGGTATATTCTTACCACATGTACGCCATATCCAAAAATTTCATTACTTCATACAGCATGTCCCACCCACTTTTTCTTACTATCGAATACACCATGAATTGTCAAAATAATAGAGCAAGCTTATCTGCAAAAAGATCTAAACCTCCCAAGGACTTCCTAATTCATTTCATAAATATACGTGGTCTTAATTCCAATCTCAACGATGTCCATTTCCACTTGCAGTCTTCCAAACCCCATGTACTTTTTCTGACTGAATCTCAGTTATCAGTTGATTCAACTACTTCTCATCTCAGATGTCCAAATTATTTGCTGTATGATTCCTTTCGCCTCAAAGGTGGTACTTGTGCATATGTCCGTTCTGATATTCCCTGTCAGAGACTTGGCAATTTGGAATCTCCTCTCTTTGATCTTCTCTGGCTTAAAATCTCTCTACCTCATTGTGTCAAATTCATCTGTTGTCTCTACCGTTCTCCCAACTCCACTAATCACTTGGAGCTCTTTGACTTCCTCTCTTTGCAACTTGACTTTCTCCAGTCTAACTTTCCTAACAGTGAGGTAATTTTCCTTGGTGATTTTAACGTTCACAACTCCAGCTGGCTTCCATTTTCTAGTCACACCGACCCAGCAGGTTGAGATGCTGAGGCTTTTGCAATTACTAATGACCTAGCACAGATTGTTCATTTACCTACAAGAATACAAACAATTCTAATCATACAGCCAATACGCTTGATCTTTTTCTCACAAACAACCCTTCTAAGTACAAGGTCGAAGTGAGAGGTCCTTTAGGCACTTCAGATCACAACTTGGTGATTGTCTCTTCTCCAATGGAACCTTTATCTCATGGCTATTCCCAACTTCGTATTGTTTGGCATTACAAGAATGCAAAATGGGATGACCTGCGAGACTTCTTTTCTTCTTTTCCTTGGTCTGATTACTGTTTCAAAACTTCTGATGTCAACGTTTGCTCAGATTGTGTCAGTGAAATTATTCTTGCAGGAATGGAATCCTTTATCCCACACTCCACTTTAAAATCTCGTCCTTTATCTAAACCTTGGTTTTCCAATAAATGTGCTAAGGCTGTCCAAGAGAAGAATGTTGCATATCGTAATTGGCTTGTTTCTAATTCTTCAGTTTCATTTTCTGCCTACACCAAAGCTCGCAACAATTGTAAAGCAGTTATTAATCAGTCCAAACTAGAGTTTGAACAGGCTAAGAGTAGAAAACTTGCTTCTTGCCCTAATGGTAGCCGAGCATTCTGGTCTCTTGCCAAAGCTATTGGCCGCAACTTTTGCCCATCTCTGCTCCCACCTCTGTCCAAACCAGACGGTTCTGTTGTCACTTCAGCCAAGGATAAAGCTGACCTGCTAGCATTCCATTTTTCTTCCAGCTCATGTATTAATGATCTTGGTAAAGCACCTCCTACCATTCCTAACACGCTCCATTCAATGCCTCCTGTGGTCTTCCGTCAAAAGGATATCAGAAGGATTTTGATGAATCTTGATGCTAAGAAAGCTCCAGGTCCTGATGGCATTTCTCCACTTGTTCTCAAAACTTGTGCTCCTGAACTTACTCCTATTCTTTGCGCCTTTTTTCACTTTCTTATTCCAAAGGTGTTTTTCCTTCTGCTTGGAAATTTGCTCATATCCAGCCAGTTCCTAAAAAGGGTGACAAATCCCTCCCATCCAATTATCATCCCATTGCAATTACTTCTACTCTTTCTAAAGTAATGGAGAAATCAATTAACCGCCAACTCTTAAACTACCTAGAAACCTTCCGTCTGATCAACGATCGCCAGTATGGATTCCGTCAGTGTCGATCCACTGGTGATATTCTGGCTTATGTTACCCATTTATGGACTAATTCAATGGAAAGGTTCGGTGAAACACAAGTAGTTGCTCTTGACATCTCAAAGGCTTTTGATCGTGTTTGGCATAAAGGTCTTCTAAACAAGCTTCCATCTTATGGTTTGCCAACTGTTTTTAGTAATTGGTTATCCAGTTTTCTCTCTGATGGCTCACTGAGGGTGATGGTAGATGGCTCTCTGTCTTCTAACTTCTCCACTAATGCCGGAGTCCCCCAAGGTTTTGTTCTTTCCCCCCACTCTTTTCCTCTTGTATATCAATGATCTTCCATTGACTGGAAATCCTATCCATAGTTTTGCCGATTATAGCACATTGCATTCAACTTTCCATTTTGAGAAACCTTGTCCTGCTCAATCAGCTTCAAGTTCTCGAAAATCTGCTGCCAATTCCTTAAATGCCAATCTTCAGGTAATTCTCCAGTGGAGCAAAGACAACTTAGTTGATTTCAACCCTTCTAAAACTCAGTCTTGTCTTATATCTCGCAAAAAGGATTCTTCTGCTCCTATGCTTATCTTTAGTGACACTCCGATTTCTAGGCAAAATGATATATCTCTTTTGGGGATTACCCTGACTTCTAATCTCTCTTGGCACAAGCACATTACAAATATTGCTTCCTCTGCATCTAAAAAACTTGGTTTTCTCTTTCGCTCTCGGTGTTACTTTTCTTCCAAACAGCTGCTCACTCTGTATAAATTGCAAATCCGCCCTGCCATGGAATATTGTTCCCACATCTGGGGGTGGTGCCCCCAAAACCTCTCTCAGGCTTCTTGATTCCATTCAGAAGAGGGCAGTTAGGTTAATTAATGATTCATCTCTAACAGAGTCTCTCCACTCGCTTTCTCATAGACGTACTGTTTCTGCTGCATGCCTCTTCTACAGATACTTCCATGGGCACTGTTCTTCTTAATTGGCTTCTATAATTCCCGCTCTCTCTTTCAAAACAGTCCGAACACGTGCCGCCACCAGCCAACATCCATTTACTGTCCAACTTCAAACCCACAGAACCAACTTTTCATCTTCCTCATTTATTCATTCAACTGCCGTTTTCTGGAACAACCTTCCTTCATACGTATTTCCTGAAAATTACAATCTACAGAAGTTCAAGTCCAATGTCAACAGATATCTTCTTTCGTCTTCTCAACCTCCAACCCAAGCACGGTACTAAGTACTAAAGGTTCTAATACCTATAGTACTTGTTTGGGGTGTTCGGGGTTCGTGTTTGGGGTTCTCATAAAAAAAAAAAAAAAACTGTACATTGATGTGGATGGTGGTTGTGGTATTATAAAATCAGTAATAGACCTGCATCGCTTAGCTGATTCCTGCCTTTCTGCTTCTTTTCGCTCTTTGCGTTTCAGTGATCCAGATTTATGCTTTTTCTTTTCCATGCTGGTAGGGGTAATATTCCTGAAATTAAAACTTAATTAAAAATACTCCACGTTGGGAAAAATGAACATCTACAATTAAATGTTGAATCCAACATTTGCCATAAATTGGCTATTTGTATTCTTGCATTTGATAATAAAAATTGTTATTATTATTGTGCTGCTGTATTCTGCATTTTGTTTGTAAACTGTTGTAGTGTATTGTAGAAAATTTCTGCAGTATGGTAGCGAGGCCCATTATGTATTTCTGCTAGAAATGCATAATGGACCTTGCCGCAAGAACACATCAATGGAAATATGTTTTATAGATGCATCTATTATTAACAACAATTTTAACAATCACAGTAATTTTAACTGTAGAGTAAATAAAAGATATCATTATTTACTGAACTTGCATTATGCGTATATATTATTATTTGAGACTGCAGCTTAAATATATTTACTCTCTAGTATTTTTATACTAATTTTATACAGTGAAAGAAAATACATTATATTTAAATTAAAGGGCATAGGGCCACAGTATATAAAAAATATTAATTAAATACATACCTTTTATAAAACACATAAAACACAGCAACCGCGAGGTGAAGAGCTGACGAAGCACACTCAAACTGAGGCCAACGCAATGAAAAATATTTGCTGTCTTTGCAATTTATGCAATAGCTCGATATAAAGTCGATTCCAGTTGCATGTCACAATCCCAGGCTGGGATTCCCAGCTAAGCTTCATTGCGCAGTCACAGTAGTAAAGATCCGAGCCTATATAACGTATGCATCGGCCTCACATAACCCAAATCAGAATTATTTTTTCAGAGTTATTTATTATATTCTTAAATATAAAGCATCCTCGAATAATAGTTTTATTAAAATAGTAATACAATGTAAATTTTAGTTGTATACAGTAATAATATTGGAACTTCTATTATATTTTCAAGCTACTTAAAAGGTCATTAACATTTTTAACATATTGTCTAATGTTATTGCAAGGGGGCCCACTTGCCATCGGGCAAGCTGACACCCTGACCATTCCGCCACTGCCTACTATAGCCAACCTTTAAACATGCATGAGCCAAAGCACACTACATCTGCCATCAGAGACAAAAGGAATCGTGGAACCGTTTCACATCATCAGTTACACAGTTCACTTAGTACTAAGGTGGTCTGGGATAAAATACAGAAAATGAAGGGAAAATATACATCACCCTTCATCGATCCACTATTGCAGAGCCAACTGCAATAGCCAATTCTCTTGGCAAAATATTCTCTGACATCTCTGCGATATCATCCTGTTCCTGAAACATAAAAGTGAAAAACAGGCACTTAATTTCATATGAAAGGGCCTATATCCCTACAACAGGCCATTAAGAGCTCTTACTCTTTCTAAGGCAAGTGCTGTTGGACCAGACGGCATCTGTTATGAAATTATTAAGTACCGTTCACCAAAATCTGTGAATCACCTGCTCCTTCTATATAACAGAATCTTTATTGAAGAGCCGTTTCTGGATGCCTGGCTCATTGTCAATCGTTTTTGCCTTTATGAAGCCAAGGAAGGATCTTACAATCTCTACTAATTATCATCCTCTTGCTCTGACAAGCTGTCTGTGCAAAATCCTGTAGAGAATGGGTTAATTTTTGTTTAATGTGGTATTTAGAATCAAATAATCTTTTCTTCAGCATCCAGTGCAGCTTCTAAAGGAACTGGTCCTCTCTGGAGGAAACATTCAGCCCAGATTCTTAAAATGCAAACATCTTGTGTCTGTATTCTTTAGAATGGAGAAAGTGTATGGCATAACCTGGAGATTTGGCATCTTAAAAGATCTATATAGCCTTGGTCTTAGAGGGGTATCTCCCTGTTTTTTTAAATTTTTTTTAGCAGTATTAAGTGTCACACTATTTGCCATCAAAGTAAATGATCACAAAAAAACTTCCAACTATAAATAGTGCCCTCTATGTTGATGACTTTAGCATATTCTCTCAGTCCTGCAACATGAAGGTTATCGAAAGACAACTGCGATAAGGCACCCATCGCTTTAATTCTTTGGAACTTGTAATGGATTCAGGTTCTCACCGCAGAAAACCATTTGAGTACATTTTTGTCATAAGTGGGATCTTCATCCTGAACCTGAATTGCCGCTCGGACAAAATGCTATTCCAATAGTGCAAAACACAAAATCCTTGGGACTCATATTTGATAAAAGTTTACCTTTCTGGAACACATCCATAAAAAGTGCATGAGAGGCCTGAATATTCTCCATGCTCTCCCTTCTATATCTTCGGGTGCAGTCTGATGCATTTACGGTGCAATTGTACGATCTAGCCTACACTACAAGACCCAAGTATATGCATCAGTCAGAAGCAGTATACTTCAATGGCTGGACCCTAATCCATCATCAGACTCTCCACATTGCTATTGCACCATTTCGAATATCTCCTGTCCAGAGCCTATATGTGGAAGCAAATGGAACCCACCATTATCGCTTCGACATAAGCAGTTGTCCCTAAAGTACACTTTAAAACTGAAATCCCTCCCAAACCATCCTACATGGCCATCCATTTTTGAGCCACTATGGGAAAGTTTGTACAATGCCTGTCAGACTGCCAAATGTCCTTTCAGTATTAGTCTCCAAGCTATTCAGAGAACTTAAATCAAGGTAGAAAAGATTGCACAATCACCAAACCAGCCTCTTCCACCCTGGCGTGCAACTTCTCCCTTAAAATCTGAGGAAAATGAAATACTCCATCGTCTGTCCACCTGCAACTCTATTCAGCATACCAAGCTGAACATTCTGACTTCATACCAGTTTACACAGATGGCTTGAAATCTGAATCATATTTTGGATCTGTTACTGTCTTTCCAGACACCACTGTATCAGAGCAGATTCTCCCTGAATGCAGCATATTTACTGCAGAACTGCACACTATGGAGTTAGCCTTGGATCACATTAGTAGTTGCCAGTGCCAACAGTTCATTTTATATTCCGATTCTTTGAGCATCTTACAAGCTTTATCATCAGTGGGATATAATCCTCATCCAATTCTGTCTCTAGTTCAGCAGAAGTCTCTCTCTTTCTTTCTCCATGAACGTGAATAAGATATCTGCTTCTGCTGGATTCCCAATCACATTGGGATTATGAGAAATGATTTGGCTGACACTACAGCCAAATCAGCAATTCCTGTTAATAATTGCTGCCTGTCAGTCCCATATACAGACTATAGGCAAATAATACACCAAAAGATACACTCCCATTGGCAAGATAAGTGGAATAGACAGACTACTAATAAATTACATTATATAAAGCCTGTAATTTCACCGTAGCAGTCTAGTCTGCACAGGAATCGTAAAGAGGAAATAATTCTTGCTTGGACCTGCATAGGACATAGTCATCTGACACACTCATATTTGCTGAGGGCTGATGACCCTTCTATGTGTGAGTCCTGTGATACAGTTTTATCTCTGAGACTTGTTTTAATGATACACATTTTACCACTTTTAACCATCTGACTGAACCTTATACACTCAATCAGATTTTATCCGATGATGACATTGTGTCAGCTATTTTTATAACTTATTAATTTATATACATATATATATATATATATATATATAATAAAGCACACTCTTTAGTAGATATATACAGTGTTTTAAACATATACTTAACTTTTGACCAAGTAATCTCCTTAAAAGGTTACCTGAGCCTATTTTTAACTTGTCTTGGTGCATAATAGCCATTGCTGCTAATGTGCCATTAAAATCATACACCAAACCAAATCAAACAGCACTGCTTGGAGCATAGTTAATAAATTTGATGAATTTGAAGTTCTGATCAAGATATCAATGCAAACATTGTTAGAATATCAAAGATGTGGCCTACTCACTCAGATATAAGGGATGCAAAATTTGAATATGGGGAGTACAATGTGTACAGAACGGACAGACAGGATAGGAAGTGCGGAGGGTTTATGCTCTTAGTTAAGAAGCACATAAAATCTAAGTCAGTGAATCCAGTTGACATGGGTGGCCAGTGCAAGATTGAGTCACTTTGGTGTGACATAAACACTGGAAAGCAAAAATGAGAGTAGGAGTGTGCCATAGGCGTAATGACTCTAATGAGTACAGCAAACAACTGTACAGAGAAATAGAGTGAGCCAGTAAATCAGAATGTCTTTCTGAATATTGATTGGAACTTGTGGGTTTGTTACTCGTACACTAGCACAACTTTTGTGGATTTATTGGATGACTGTTTTCTACAGGCAGCATGTTAGAGATCCAACAAGAGAGAGAGAGAGAGAGAGAGAGAGAGAGTGTAATAGTCTTGATCTCATTATCAGCAGAGATTATTCATACATTAAGAATCTGCAGTTAAAAACACCGCTAGGTGGCACAGATAACAGTGTATTGATGTGGGATTTATATATGAATGTAACTACCATTAAGGGAATAGTTTTTTATTTTATAAAGGTGGCTACAGTGGTCTCAAACATTATTTAAATTCTGTATAGTGGGATCAATTGACAATGTTACCATCAGCATTCAAGGATTAATGATAGCAGCTACTAGACTTTTCATACCAACTAAGAAATATTGTTCAAGGTTTAGGCCTAAATGGATGTCAGATAACTAATCAGACTCATCTCAGACAAGAAAAATGCATGGGATGCATGTAAATTCTCATGTGACACAGCCACCTGTGGTAGATATAAACTAGTCTCTAATGAAGTCACAAAGGTTGGTTAGGTAAGCTAAGGCAGATTATGAGATCTCTTTGGCAAAGGATGCAAAGATAAACAGAAAAGTCTTCTTTACTTATGTAATCACTAGAAGGAAGGGAATGAATTGCATTGGTCCACTTGATGTTGGTGATCCTACTCAGGTTGCTTACTAAACTGAATGAGTATTTCGCGTATATATTCATACATGAGATATTTTTTAGGGAAGTGGATACCAGAGAGTTAAATGATTTTGTAATAACTGAGAAGAGAGTGAAAAATAAATTATTGAAGTTAAACATAAGAAAGGCACCTGAGATGGATGGGATCTATCTAATTATATTAAGGGAGGCAGCAAAGTTTCCTAGGGTTTGGTGTTGTGCCCATTGTTGTTTTCTATATTTATTAATGATATTGATGAAGGCATATTAGGCTTAGTGGCCAAGTTTACAGGGTGGTTAATGACAGTAACGACGGTATGCTACTGCAACAGGATCTATAAAAGTTAGGCAGATGGGCTGAGAAATGGCTTGAGCATATGCTAATAAAAATTGGTAGCTGTGTTAGCTGTTTTGATGGTATAGTGACTGCAATAACACTCAAGTCAAATTGTGAACTCATCTGGCTCTGACCATAAAAAGTGGAAATTAATTAACTTTATTCAAAATTTTCTTAAGAAAATAAAATGTTTACCAAAGTCACTGTCACAGAAATATTGGGCCATCTGCTTCATTCTGGGACATGGTTTGCAAGAACCTAGAGGAAAGATAAAATATTGATAGCTTAATAAGCCACAGTTTAAAGAGTGTAAAAATAAACCTGCTTATATATATATGCCTCCACAATATGATGGAATAAACACAAACAGAAAATGGAATAAACACACTAACTTAAAGGGATACCTTATACTAAAGATTACAGACTCCCTTTAGGTTAATGTGTTTATCCTGTTTTTTGCTTGAATCCATCCTGAATAATGGCATAACCTAACAAAACATAACCTTTTTTTTACTAGACTTTCATTTTGCCAGGTAACCTGACCAGTTTAAGAAAACTAAGTGAAAAATGGAATAAACACATGGTACCCTGATGTTGCCAGCCTGTGCATCACATTCCTGGTGGCTTCAATTGATTTAAATATGGCATTCACTCTAATGCAAACCAGCAGTGATTAACAGCCTATCCGAGCAACATGTGGGAAGAGTTATGCTTGCTGATAACTGCATTACACCATAAACTTCGATCGGCACTACCAATGAAAGTGTATACGGTATTCTAAAGATTAATCAAAAAAATCACATTTTTCACTTTTGAGACACTGAGAAATCTGATTCTTATTCATGGTTGTACTTCTTTAATTATAGCATAATCAGTGATACAGATCAAAGTCAAGTAAATAGTGAAATTTGTTTTAATTAAAATGCTGCAATCTCATACATAGAAAAAGTGCTAAAAACGGGAGAGAGAGAGAAACCCATTACAAGAAAAAGAAACAGAAATTCATTGCAGAGATAGCATTCATCTCTGCAATGAATCCATACCCACCAAGAATTTGCGTATTTCTCCACAACAACCGTGGAAACATGTTCCAACAATCAACTCCCCACTGGCTGAATGCAAACTTCTGCACATGTGTCCTGCAACAATCCTTCCTCAACTTGAATTTATGCCCCCTCATATATGTAGTCTCAGCAAGAACAAGAATGCCATTAACATTCAGCTCACTCAGTCCTGTCAAGGCCTTAAACACCTCAATCAGATCACCCTGCAGGTGCCTAGTGTCCAGATTCTGCAATTTGCAGAACTGAAGCCTTTGTAGGTAAGAGCACTCTTTTGTTTCCTTACCAATCTGAGTGCCCTTCTCTGCACCTGTTCCAACAGACTACATCCTTCCTAAAGTGAGGCCTCCAGACTGGTATACAGTACTCAAGGTGGCTTAATCATGGCCTTTTACAATGAGATAATCACCTCATAATTATCTCTACAAAGTTTCTGTATATCATTGACAAAACCCTATGAGTTGTCCTGGCATGTGTGCACTGGTCAAAAAATTTCATATCCGACTGCACAATTACCCCAGGTCTTTTTCATTTTTCCACCACCCTGAGTGAAGTACTACACATTTGATAAGTTACTTGGGGATTACTACTACCCACATGCAGTATCTTACTTTTGTCACGGTTAAACTTCAACTGCCATTTCTCAGCCCATCGACCTATCATGTTGCAGTGGCTCACCCTGATTACTGTCATTAACTACACTGCCAACCTTTGCATCATCTACAAACTTAGACATTAATAAATATTGAAAACAACAATGGGCCCAGCACTGAACTTAGGGGGAACTCTAGTAATAACATTAGTCCACCATTGATAACACTAGCCAACACTATTTTTACCTCCAAGAACTTAAATGCTGTTTTTAACCAATTTTTGTGCGTAGATTTTGAAAATCACCATGATAGTTTCACTTTATATCACAGTTATTAAATATAGAGGGAGTTATGTTTTACCAAAATATGCCAATTTTGCATAATCTAGCCAGTAATGTATGACATACTGATTTATTATAAGAGATATAAGCTAATTCTCTTAATTTTAGCAATCGATTCTGGCCTCGGTTTTCTTGTAATAAACACAATCAGACTTGTACCTATGGTCTAAGTTCAAATTCCAATGCAAAAATTCACAATTTGAAAAGAGCATACAGAATTTTTGGTGAGGATTTTTGTAGGCTGTGCCAAGGTTTTCCAAGTATTAACTGATCGTCACATGTTCTCAGGGTTGTAAATCTATCCTTCAAACATAAAAACAGTTTTCAAAATATTTTGCTACTGAGGGCAGTATGTGTTTTTGCAAAGACATTATTGGACTTTTGAAAGAACTAGGTGTCGTGCATAAATCAGATGAATGGCATTTATTCATAGATGCCTCAAAATTAAGTTTAAAAGCAGTTTTGCTTCATAATGGGAATGAATTTCCATCATTTCCTGTTTCATTCAGTTGTATTTAAAGAAAGTCATGAAAGCATGTCTAAAGTTCTACATGCTATAATAAAATACCAGGATTATGGTTGCAACATATACAGTGACCTTAAGGTTATTGGTTTGCAGGAGGGAGGTTCGCAAAATGGTTGTAGTAGTTGTTTTTTGTGTTTGTGGGACAGTCGTGCAATAAAAGAACATTATGTTATGCAACATTGGGATGTTATGCAACATCCTAGTTCATACTAGGATGGTGTAAAATATATTCCTTTAGTGGATTCCTTGTCCTTCAGACAAGGTTCTTCTTTCAACCCTGCACATCAAACTTGGATTGATGAAAAATTTCGTGAAGAGACTAGATAAAGAAGGTAACGGATTTGCATACTTGAGAAGTGTGTTTCCTAACTTAACGTATGCTAAACTTAAGGTAGGAATTTTTGTAGGACCCCAAATTAGAAAACTCCTGAAAGATGATGGGTTTGAAACCCAGTTAAAGGATGTTGAATTGGCAGCTTGGCAATCATTTAAGGTAGTAGTACGTGGGGTAATAGGAAAGAAGAAGACTATGAAATATTGGTGTTCAATTTAATCAAGTGCTGCAAAAATGGGCTGTCCGAATGTCATTGAAATTTCATTTTCTTCATTCCACTCACATCTCCCTGAAAATCTGGGAGATGTGAGTGATGAACAAGGGGAGCGGTTTCATCAAGATATTTCCGCGATGGAAAAGCGGTACAAAGGTCGCTGGGATCCTGTAATGATGGGGGATTACTGCTGGTTCCTTGTGAGGGAGAGTAAGCAGGAATACAAGAGAAAATCCCTTAGTAGCAAACATTTTTAAGGACAGTTACAGATGTGATGATTATATATTATTGAAATATAACTATTTCGCTATGATTTCTGATAATTTTTCCCAAGTTATATGAGTTATAGAGAATGTATAATATTTTTTTACACTTGTATTACAAACTTGAATTATACACATATATATATCCCTTTATTTTAACATTAAATGTTGGTACATCTTTTGATTAGACGCGATAGAGACTTTTAGCATTAGCATTAGCATTAGCAGAGGCATATGATGCAAGAAAGCAAGCTTATTCAGCATCAGCCAAAAAAAAAAAAAAAAAAAAAAACCCACTCCCATTTCACCCCTCCGTTCGTTCGAAATACCTGTCCAGTTGAGCTTTAAATTTGTTTAGGCTATCAACTTCAACAACAAGTGATGGAAGTCGGTTCCACCAACCAACCGCCCGCTGGCCAAAGGCAAATTTCCGCACATCTATCCGACATCCGTCCTTCCTCAATTTGAATTTATGCCCTCTGAGGTGATTATTCTGAGAAAGATGAAGAATCCCATTGGCATTGAGCATGCTCAAACCATTCAAAGCCTTATACACCTCTATCAGATCACCTCGCCGGTGCCTAGTCTCCAAACTCTGTAATTTGCAAAACTTAAGCCTTTCTTCGTAAGAGCAACCCTTTGTTCCATTTACTAATCTTGTTGCCCTTCTCTGTACCCGTTCCAGCAGCTCTACATCCTTCTTGAAATGAGGCCTCCAGACCTGTATACAGTACTCAAGATGTGGCCTTACCATTGCCTTATACAAGGGAATAATCACCTCCTTATCCCTGCTAGAAAAATTCCTGTATAGGAATAGGAATGTAAATTCATAAAAATATTCCTGTATAGGAAT
Source organism: Mastigoproctus giganteus (assembly GCF_048544385.1). Taxonomy (NCBI): domain Eukaryota; kingdom Metazoa; phylum Arthropoda; class Arachnida; order Uropygi; family Thelyphonidae; genus Mastigoproctus; species Mastigoproctus giganteus. Next base: position 156,953,643 of record NC_143581.1, on the reverse strand, counting down.
ATTTTTATGATGATTTTCGGAATCAACCTGTTTATTTCCTCTAGATCATATATTTTTATTGTGGAGGTATGATAAAAAATTTTTTTTGTTGGCTAGTGTAACCATTCTCTGTCTTCTTCCACATAGCCCTCCCTTTATCCATAGCAGTAACTTGCCCCCCACCTCTCGCTCTCCCTCCCTTTGTTAACATGAAATGCCAATGCTTTACTCGTAACAATGTTATTTATATTAAAAGTTGGTACATCAGAATAACACACAAATGTTCTTATTTAAAAATTTCTTTCTTGTCTTTGTTTGCAAAATCACTAATTTGTTCTTTAAGGTCCAATTTGATGTCCATGTGTGTGTTCAGTAGCTAATATGGTGAGATCATTTAATTAATATGGTTTTCCCTATAGAATTTCTTTTAGTCTTTTATTATTTTTAATTTACTAAATGCATGCTTGCCACCATTACCAGAAACAAGAAATAATGTATGGTGGCCCTCTGCTATTATATAATAATAATATTATGATTAGGAAAATAATAAATAATTAAATATTTGTATAATTATTATTATTGTTATTGTATAAGTTTTCTGTAATCCATATATGCATATCCAGAGGCTATGCCTCTCTGTATATGTATATATGGATTACAGAAAACTCGAATAAAATAATGAAAAGTTAATGATACACCAAGAAATACACAGTTTGGTGGTGCAGTGTCTTGGATTTTGGTATCAGATCAATTTTTCTCAATCATATGGTGACTGCTGACTGTTATTTGCATCTCTTTGGACAATTTGCCCCATTCTCCAAAGTATAGATGTCATTTTCAACTAAACTTTTTTTTTTTCCCCACCATTGGCTGATGCAGAATAATTTCCTTCTTTGCATCCACTGTCCATTGTAATACTAACACTAAACATTTTTTGAACAGGGTGGGACTTGACTGTATACAACAAATGTGAGCATTTTCAGATTCGATTTCATGCCTGTTTGGGTATGGATGGTGGAGAAGGCTACCGTGTCCTTGGTGCCAATAAAACTCAATTCAAAGAAACAAACCATATTCTTGAGATCTAAACTTATGCAACTTCTGATGGAGGTTCCTTTGGATATTGTTTACATAAAGAAACATAATTCAAGTAAAGAAACACAATATTTGTACTGTCTGTGAACTGCACCAATAAAGAAATGTTGGCTAGAGTAAAGGAACATTTATAAAGAAAACTATGGCACATTCTGTTCCTGATGCATTACAACTTCTGCATCCCCCTACCCTCCCAAGGACCAGCCCGGTACAACTCAATACTGATTTAGCCACTTGATAAGTGTGGAATACATTTCCACAAATATGTTGTTACCATTATTATAATTTAACCCTTCTGTAGTAAAATAATTTTGACACAGCAGCTTTTTCCATTCCTCATTTCCACACTTTTAGTCCACCTTCCAGGATGTGAAATTTGTGTCCTGACTGTACTGTCCGAGTTCCACCATTGATATGCATGCGTGCACGCACACACACGCACACACACACACACGCGCACACACGCACACACACACAATATATTCTGTATAATTTATACAAACTATCTTGCATACCAAGATATCCTAATTCTCTCTTTTCCCATAAGTCTTACCATTCGTAAATGCCTACAATAGGATTGAATAGAAATTTAGAGGTTATGTGATTGTAGAGTTTGTGGAATAAAATTACCTTAATGCACCTAAAAATTTTGTCAGCAATGAAAATTAGCCACTGCTACTCAGCAGTGAAATGAAATCTCTATACAGAGTGTTTCATTTAAAAGACACTGAAATTATTGTGTTTATTTTGAACTTTAGGCTGTTTGTTATCTAGATCTTTATTCAGAGGCAAAACTATAAATACTGGGATCCATCCCCATATGATCTTTAACAAACACTAAACCAGCAGTTGCCCCTTTACCCCCATGGTCGTCGACCTGGCTGAATCTAATGAACTAAATTTGGGCTAATTATTACCGTTTAGAATTTATGATTTCTAAATTTAAATTTTGTCTTATTGACTGCATATTTATTGATGGATAAGTTGTTTCTTGTCTGCAGTTTAGTCTAGAAACGTCATTGGTTTACTTATAAAATGAATGTAAACTGATTTTACCAGGATAATTCATTTAATTTTTAAATAAATGAAATACCAGTGGTTATAGCCTGGGCAGACAGAACACAAACTACTGTCGTGTAACCACCTATGTTCTGCAGCTAAATGCGTGCACTAAGAGTGAGCATTATGTACAACCATTGTTTTATTTTATTTTATTTATTAATTTTTTTTCAATTAAATCGGTTTGTTAGTTTCAGAAGTATACCAAACCAAACACAATTTTATACTAAACCGAGAACTGAGAATAGTTTTCCCATTGAGAAGAAAAAAAGCAATTTATAGACAAATTTAAAATCTAAAATTGCTTGTCCATCCAATTTTAGCATCAAATTAAAATAAAAAAACTATAAGGGTAGTTCTATGTACAAAAACAAGTTAAAAAGTTCATATAAAAGTGTACGATTCTGAATGGTTATGGAGCTATGACTATTTGAATATTGAGTTTTAACTGATCAAAAATAAAATAATACAGTAATAAAAAATATAAGCAAACATGTACTTAGTGAAATGGTCATCCATACTAAGATTGTGTCTGCTTATTCTTATATATATTTTTAATATTTTTATTACTTTTAACCATTCAAAATTCTCTAGGCATTTTTTTAAATTCGCAGTCTCCTACTTGTTCAGAATTGGCCACATTTGTATGAACTTTTTTTTTTTTTTTTTTATGTGAAACATCCTTGCTGGCACCAACAAAAATTTCAACCGAGCAAATCTGATTGGTCACAGAAGCATGGTCACGAAACTGATTATGCCATCCGGTTCCACCTCCAGAAGTGCTTTGCATGCTCCCACCTCTAGTCTGTGTCAAGTACTCGACACGATGGTAATGTATTTAGAGTTTGTGATGCATATTTTTGTGACTGGCACGATACCTCGAGTTCTAATGAACTGACTTACAGAAATCAAACACCATTTGTTTGAATTTCATTGAACTGCTTTAGAAAAACAATAAAACAAATAATTTTCAAAAATAAAATTTGAGTGTTCAGTGATGCCAAAGTCAAGTGCAGAGCATTCTCAAGCAAGAATGAAAGCGACAAGACCTAAGAAAATAAAGACGAAAGTAGCAACGAGTGCCCGAAAATAAAAAAGACAAACAGAAAATCAAGTGCTGGATTTAGCAGTGCCTTCAACCAGCAATGCCACTTCATCTAACAGTGATGTACCCGAAGTGACTATTAATTATGTACAACAGAACATTGCTCCTTTTCCTTATGCTGACTGCTATTTACATAAGAATGTGCATCCAACTGATTTCATTGGCATTCGGATTCCAGAACACTGTAGGTTTACCGAGCTGTCTAATCATAGTGAATAGATCGTGCTTACGTTGGTTGAGTTTTAAATTGTCCATAGGAAGGTTCATGCTGTTCAAGTTTGTTGCAATCACAAGTATACGTCTCTTATTTTAGCTATCATAAAACCATCATATATTGTCTTCCAGCTGAGATTATGGAAATTTGTGAATGATCAATAAAATATTTACAATAAAAAGCTCTTTTATTTCGTAATATATACAAATCAAAATACCAAAAAGAAACGCGAAAGATGTTCCACATAAAACCATCTACCGCATGTGCTCGCTACACGCACCATTTTTTAAAAATTGTTTTGGTGCTTATACTACCCCTATAACTTTGTCAGTGTAATTTGCAAACACCCTGTATCTGTGTGTGTAGAAATTACTGCTTTAGCTGTTGTAGTAATAGAAGAACTTTTAGAATTTATGAGTTCAGAGGAGTGAATAGTTATGATTTCAGTACAGTGAAGCACCAGTGCACCTGCCTCAATACAAAGAACCGTGGGGTAAGGCAGCCAAGAGAGGGTTTCTGTGAAATTTTTTACTGTGAAAACAAAAGTAGGCCAACACGTGGAACAGTTATGGATATGTGTTGAATATGTACATAGAATGTGTTTCCCCTTATTTTAATACTTTCCCCTGGGTATAGCACTAAGCAGCTATACCCAGGGGAAGGTATTAAAATAAAATACACTTTTACAGAATATCAGGTTAACTAAACAATTTTTTAAGAATAATGACTTTTTTTTTAATAATGCACAGTGCGCTAAAAGTAAAAATTAAGGTAATGCCATAGAGTATATTGCTGTACCCAAAGAAATCGGTTGCAGCAATATACTTTATGGCATTATGGAACCCAACACTAAAGGCCTTTTTGCATAATTAAGGTAATAATATGAAGTTAAATGAATTACAACTGATAGCTCAGAAAAGATAGAAAGAATATGTAAATAAATAAACATAAACCAAGTTGCATATTATCTTATCATGTTTATTTATAAATAAATAAATACAAATTTGTAATTTATTTAATAAATAAATTTATTAAATGAATTACAACTAATAGCTTAGAAAAGATAAAAGAACATATTAATTAATAAAGAATCATAAACCAAGGTACATATGTTGTTATTTATTTATTTTTTATTTATATATTATTTCTATTTTTTGTATGCTTAAGTAAAATTCAACAACCTTAAAACAGAGAAATTTTGAAATAGAAAAAGGAGTCGTGCAGGGATGCCCTTTGTCTCCATATCTATTTAATATCTACCTAGAAGAACTAATGAAATCAATTGAAGAAAAAAGAGGCAAAATAATAAATGGAAAAAATATAAACACAAAATATGCAGATGATATTGTGATTTTAATAGAAACCAAAGAACAACTAAAAGAAATATTAACAAACATCGATAAAGCGAACAACAATTATGGGATTAATATTAATATAAATAAAACCAAAGTAATGCAAAGGGAAAAACGTAGAAAACATAAACAATCCAAAATAACCGGAAACCTAAGTAATATTGACCAAATTAATCACAGACAACATCGGATGGACAAACATGAACAAACTCAAAAACATATGGAAGAGCAATAAAATCTCAAATAGTCTAAAAATTAAACTATATGAAACTGTCATCATACCCACAGCAACTTATGGATCAGAGAATTGGAGAATAAATAAGAAAGAAAAGCAAAAAATAATGTCATTTGAAATGAGATGTCTAAGGAAAATCAATAAAACAAATTGGAGAGAACATAAAACTAATGAACAAGTAAGGAGAGATCTAAATTTTTTAATGCAGTATAATAGAGCAGATCTACAAAAAACAACTTCGGTGGTTTGGACATGTGAACCGGATGAAACAACACAGGCTGCCTAATGTAGTACTGACAGGAAGAATTGGAGATAAGAGACCACCAGGAAGACCCAAAAGATGATGGCTCCAATGCCTAAAGGAAAACACAGGCTTTCAGAGTTATCAACAAATGATGCAAGATTCAAGAGATCCACAACAATGGCGGACAAGATGTAAATAGGGACTCAACCTGTGCCAAACGGAAGAGTAGGAGGATGATGATGATGTATGCAACTAGTTATAATTCATTTAACTTCGTATACATTAATTTTTATTTAATTTACTGCGCATTATTAAAAAGCCATTATTTATTTAAAAATTGTTTCATTTTTTTTATTTAATTTACTGCGCATTATTTAAAAGCCATTATTTATTTAAAAATTGTTTGCCTACCCTTTTTCTTAAAAAGCGTATTCTCTAAAAGTGTATTTTGTTCTATATATATTTTTTTAATTCGTTTATTTTTTACCGGTAAAATTTTAAAACTTCATATTTTCGATTTTCAAATCATGTAAAGTTGAGTAAATTAAGCCAGCATAATAAGCGTTTGCATAATTTTTAATGTTTATATATTTAATTTTTAATTGCGTTTATAGTTTCATTAATTTATTCTCAAATATTAGACAGGTAGCGTGACAAGTATATTTTGCATAACTTCGTCTGCTTCTGTAGTATAATGAAACTATAGTATAACGGTATCATTTGGACATTTTTAGTTTGACGTTTTCTGTGCGTGTTGTTCAGTTTGTTAGTTTTATTTATCTGGATGGTATAAAATGGATAAAAGATTATATCCATTTTTGACTGCGTTATTTTACTTTTGTGCTCGACATTATTTTCAGAGACAAATCATTACATTCTCTGAAGGCAGGTAGAGAAACGATTAATTTCTACCCCTTGTCTTGATTCACTCTGGTAATACTGTATATATTCGTTTGTTTCTAAGGTGAGTTGCTGTATTTTTCATTTTATGTTTATTTTTTTATATACCGGTTTATACTTTAGATAGGCAATTCAGTGGCGCATTATACCTTCATGGGGCCCAAGGCAAAATGGGGCACAATCAATATTAAATATCGAGTGACAGAAGAACAGGAGAGGCTGAACTTAGTTCAGCTCTCCGTGTTCTGTCACTCAATATTTAATGTTCTTACACTCGTTCATTTAGGTTTCTTACAGTGATCAAAAACTGCCGAATTATTCCTCTGCACCTCAATTCTGCTTGGACATTCCCTCAAGGCTGGTTGTTAAGATCGTGGCTATCTTCTCCCTGATACTCTACTGCATGAGGGCGCCGGTTACGTACAAGGCAGTCTTTATATTTTCAATTAACTCAACTATTTAAAGAAGAACTAAATATAAAATTTCATCAAAATCGATAAAACCATTTTTGAAGAAAACGTAATTTTCAAATTAATCTTCAAATCAAGTTCATTGACCTTGGCGGGTAGAAAGTTCAGTTTCTGATAAAAATCACATATTAGTAAAAAACAACAATCAGTTTTTGAAACAGTGATTTTGGGACCCCTCTGATTGAGCCCTAGGCAGATGTCTTTTTTGCCAATAAGATAACGCGCCACTGGTGAATATTCTTGCTGCACATGGGTAACAGGCAGGGATGGCCAGGGCTGCAGTGTATAGTTGTGCACCTTATCATGAGGGTCGCCATCCATAGTTTAATAGTTTATTTTAAAAGTTAAAATAATTAAAAATGAGAATGCTTATTGTTGCTTTTGTTTTTACTTTGCCATGCACATTATTAAAAGTTACCAGCCTATTACATTATCATCTAAAATTTGCTTATTTGATTAGCATTAGCATTAGTAGAGGCATTTGATGCAAAAAAGCAAGCTTATGCAGCATCAGCCAAAAAAAAAAAAAAAAAACCACTTCACCCCTCTGTTCATTCAAAATACCTGTCCAGCTGAGCCTTAAACTTATTTAGGCTATCAACTTCCATGACAAGGGATGGAAGTCTGTTCCACCAACCAACCACCCGCTGGCTAAAGGCAAAAATGAAAAATGATTATGAAAACATCTACCTTAAATTGCAAGGATACAGTAATGAATAGTTAATAGCTACATGCACATAACTCAATCTACTACTTAGTTTTATGCTTTGTTGTTTTGAAGTGTCTCTAGCTATTTTGGCACCCCACAGCTTAACTCCTACGTGAAAATTGTTTTTACTGGAAATTTTCATTGTGAACTGAAATGTGTTTGGTGCTTATCTTAATTTATGCCTTCTGTACTGGAAATTTTCATCTTGAACTGAAATGTGTTTGGTGCTTATCTTAATTTATGCCTTCTGCAAATGGAATCTTAAAGGTACGTATATATAATTAAATATTATTAAAACAATTTTGAGAAATAAAAAATTTAAAAAAAGTTTCTGAAAATTTATTTTAAATGGAAGATTTTTATTTTTAAATTTATAGGCCAGTACCGAGAGGTATCATTTTCAGGAAGGGATGGGATGGGATGCTTGAAATATGTTATGTTAAAAATGAAATCTGTTTGTTTATTTAACTTTTAGTCATCTAAAGGAGAACGACAGTCATCCAGCATTTTCAAAACTGTTGCTCATGGTTGATATTTGTACCTGTAGGGCTGAGAACTCTCAGTACTTTCCTAACTTACCCAAATTCATATTTTTAGTGTGATTTCAGATATGCTATTAGTCAGTAGTCTAAGTAATTGGGCCTAAATTTGAACTGGAGGACAGTAGCCCTCCGTGTGACCACTCTTATTTCGATTTCAGTGTGTGCCTTGTTTGCTAACTGGATAACGATGCAATTATTTAATTTGGATCTTGTTATAATTTGTGTAACAGTTCTGATTATAGTCCAATGTTCCTGTTCATTGTGTAATCATGCAATTTTTTTATTTACGTGGAAAAAAAATTTTTTTTTTAAGATGCGACAAGTGCCTGTATTTCTGCCCAGACATGATAGAAGAGGGTCCATGATGAGAGACTGTGCAAAGCTCATGGTGATTTTTAAAAGGAAAGACTGTTTTCACAAGGACGGGATACAATGCTTAAATAGGCATGCAAAAAATTCTATGAGTATCTGTCTATACAGTATTAGGTGAGTTGAAAAACTGCTAGCTTATTATGATACAGAGACTAATAGATTAACAGTGCAGGGAGAAGTGTAAGTAATTCTTGCACTGCTTATTTTGGAAGCAGCAGTCTGGAAACCAAGATGTTGGGGATTTCAAGGCATGCTGGATGTATTTGCATGGAACAAGCAAATACATGGGCTACATTAGGGTAACTAAGAGTGAGATGTGCATATACACCAATGCTAGGAGCATTTTTATTTATTTATTTTATAAACTATGTGGCCCCAGCCAACTTTTCTATCAACCTCACCCACCTATTTACAATACTGTACAGATATCAAACACACTGCTACTGGTTGTTTACCATCCCTGGCATGTGGAGGTGGCCAGGGATCCACTATCTGTGTATTGATAATACCAAATAAATAAATAGAAAAAAATAGCAAGAATAGGTAAGAGAAAAGACAGTGAAAGAAGTAGGAGAGGAAAACAAACTCAGTACAGAGCTTGAAGCAACAGTAGTCAGTAAATCCGTGCCTCCTAAAGCAGAAACAAAAAAGTCTGTCCTGCTCCTGACCAACTGCAGTCCATTCCAGAACGATGGACATAAAGTATTTAAAACAGAATGCAATGAAGGAAGATTCATAGTGAGTAATTCGCACAGTATGTTTTATGTTCTTAAATGAACATTTTTGATAAGAATGTCCGCTCCTTGCACCATGAATACAAACTATTTCCTTTACATAACAATGTTGTTGTTATTTGGTTTTTAGGAGCATTAGCAACTAAGGCCATATTGCTCCAGGGATATGCGGTGGTCATTCCCTGACCTTTCCGCATCCTCCGTATTTGGTGGTCACGGGCTCGAACCCCGGTCTAATCAAGAAGCGTGTGCTACACACTGCTGCTCCTGCCCACCTGGCTACAGAGGCACCACATAACAATGTCTCACGGTATGTCCATAGTGAAGACATCTGTAGCACATCATGGTTAAATAGCATTCTAAATAAATTTGAAGTAGTGGTCAAGTAATCAAAAGCAGACATTTGTGAATTTATTGGACAACTGTTTTTCTGCAGCAGCATGGTAGAGAAGCAACAAGAGAAAGTAAAACCCTTGATCTGATTATCAGCATCTAAATACATGTAAATTTTTAGGTGATACAGAAGCCTATGGTAGACATAAACTAGTCAGCAATTAAGTCACAAAGGAGGTTAGGCAAGCTAAAGCATATTTTGAGAAGTCTTCTCAAAAGAAGAGAAATTTTTGAGAAGGAAGGTGTTGGTTGAATTACATTGTTACAGTAGATATGAATGGATTAATTTGATGATCCTGCTTAGGTTGCTGACAAATCAAATAGGTATTTTGCATCTGCATTCACACATGGAATTTCTTAGAGATGGGATGCCAGAAGTGAGTGAAATTCTGGTGGGAAGTTGAATGATTTTTTGATAATTGAAGAGTAGAAATTGTTGAAGCTAAACATAAAAAACGCACCTGGGGTAGATGGGATCTATCCAGTTATAAATGAAGCAGTGAAAGAGGTAAGCAAACCTTTAGCCATGATTATGAGAGCATCCCTGGATTTGGGGGAGGTCCAATTCGACTAGAGATGTACAAATGTATCTTCAATTCACAAAAGGGACCAAAGGGAGGCATAAGTAATTACATACCTGTTCACTTGATTTCTCAGGGGAAATATTGGAATCACTGATTAAAGAAGTAATGTAGGACCATCTAGACAGGAATGCAGTCACGGCATGAATTTGTTAAGAGGTGATCCAGTCTGACCAATTTGATTGGATACTGTGATGCAGTAACAAAGGAACTTGATGCAAAAAATAATTTTGATATCATATACTTGGATTTCAGGAAAGCTTTAATCATGTTGCACATCGACACATGTGCCAATTAAATAATGAGACTGATGCTACTACAAAAATAAAGAATAACACTAACAGCAAAGTAAAGTTATATTTTTGAAGTAATCACTGTTTACATCTTTTATACAAGTTTTGAAAACACTTCTGAAACTCCTCTTCTAGTACTGCTTTCAGCTGGTCGGTCACTGCACCCTGGATGTCCTCTATCATCCCGTATCGCATTCCTTTCATGGCTCTTTTCATTTTGGGGAACAAAAAGTAATCTGCAGGAGTTAAATCTGGGAGATATGGAGGGTGTTCAATGATCAGAATCGATTTTTTTTTTTTTTTTTTTTTGCCAAAAATTGCTTGCAAGCAACCTCGTTGAAATTGATGTCTTCAGTTACAGTTTTTCTAATCTTTGTTATAATATCCGGTGTTCGAACAGAGATCGGTCGGCCAGGTCAGGGATCATACTCTAATGACTCGCGTCCTTTACGCACATGCTTCTTGATTAGACTGGGGGTTCGAGCCCGTGACCAAATACGGAGGATGCAGAATGGTCAGGGAATGACCACCGCATATCCCCTGAGCAATATGTCCTTAGTTGCTAATGCTCCTAAAAACCAATAACAAACAAACAAGTGTCCTTTACAAAAACCATTCAAACACTCTTGGTCGAGACAAACATTCATTACCATAAACTTTTTTTTAAATTGTTAAAAGTTTCTGTAGCACATTTTCACAATTTACAATAAAATTTGATAACTGCTATTTGCTCAATTTTCAATTTTCTGACGACATGCACAAAACTACTATTATTCTTTCCGTCATAAATCCGAACTACTGACTGGATAAGTTTGAAATTGCACTCATCGGAAAGAGTGCACTGTAGCAGATCTAATCATATTCACTGTAACTCACTGTAATTCACTGTAACTCAATCTAACCATTCACTGTTGAACAAAAGCCGAGAATTAGGGTTGAATTTGAAAGTGTCTGCAATTCTGCCCAGACACGATAGGAGGGAGTATATGATGAGAGCCTTGTCGATAAATTCGGCCCTGGAAAGATTGTGCAAGGCTCAAGGGGTAGAATTTTTTTCAGCCTGGACTGTACTTGTTAACAGGAGAGATTGCTTCTACAGGGATGGGATACACTTAAATAGAAAGGGTGCAAGAATATTTGCTGATGCTATCGAGGCAGTGTTAGGTGGGTCGGAAAACTGCTAGCTTGGGGGGAGACAAAGAGATTCTTGCACTGCTTCTACTAGAATGAGCAGAAGCCTGAAAAACAAGATGCTTGATATTTCAGAGACTGCTGGGAGCCATTGCGGTACAAGTAAACACATGGGTTGTGTTAGGGTAGCTAAGAATAGAAACAGGTGCAGGTATACTTGCGTGTACACCAATGCTAGGAGTTTAGTAAATAAATTTGATGAATTTGAGGTATTGCTCAAAACATCAAAGGCAGATATTGTTGGGATATCAGAGACATGGTGTCACACAGATATAAGGGATGCAGAACTGGAATTTGGGGAGTACAACGTCTACAGAAAGGATAGACAGGATAGGAAGTGGGGATGGGTTATGCTATTAGTTAAGAAACACATAAAAACCAAGGAAGTGAAGCCAGTCGACATCGCTGGACAGTGCAGTGTTGAGTCAGTTTGGTGTGACATAAGCATTGGGAGATCAAAATTGAGAGTAGGAGTGTGCTATAGGCCTAATGACTCTGATGATTATAATAAGAAACTGTACAGGGAAATAGAGTGGGCCAGTAAATCAGAGAGTCTTATAATGGGAGATTTTAATTTCCCAGATATTGACTGGAATTTGGGGGCTGGTCACTCACACACTAGCAGGGCTTTTGTGGATTTATTGGATGATTGTTTTCTACATCAGCATGTTCGGGAGGCAACTAGAGGGAGTAATACTCTTGATTTGATTATCAGCAGTGATTCTTCATGCATTAAGAATCTGCAGATAAATGAACCACTAGGTGGCAGTGATCACAGTGTGCTGAAGTGGGATTTACTCAAAGAGGTAACTACCATTAGGGGTAAAGGGAAGGGTTATTGCTTCCGTAAAGGCGACTACAATGGACTGAGACAGTATTTAAATTCTATACAGTGGGACCAACCGATGATGTTACCAACAGCAAATTCAAAATGGGAAGCATTCAAAGAACTTATCTTGGAAGCTACTAGGCTTTACATACCAACTAAGAAATATTGTTCAAGGTTTAGGCCAAAATGGATGTCAGATGAACTAATGAGGCATATGGCAGAGAAGAAAAATGCATGGGATACTTACAAATTAACACATGACACAGAAGCCTATGATAGATACAAGTCGATATGCAACCAAGTTACAAAGGAGGTTAGGCAGGCGAAGGCAGATTACGAGAAATCCTTGGCAAGGGATGCAAAGAAAAACAGCAAAGAGTTCTTTACTTATGTAAACTCTAGAAGGAAGGGGATGAATCAGATTGGTCCACTTGATATTGATGGGTCAACTGTTGATGATCCTGCTCAGGTAGCTAACAAACTAAATGAATATTTTGCATCGACATTCACACATGAGGAGTTATTCAGCGAGGGGAATGCCAGAGGTGTATTCAACTCTAGCAGTAAGCTACAGAATCTTGAAATAACTGGGAGTAAAGTGGAGGAGAAACTGTTGAAGATAAACACAAGAAAGGCACCCCGGGTGGATGGATCTATCCAGTTATATTAAAGGAGGCAGCAAAGGAAGTAAGCAAACTCTTAGCCATAATTATGAGAGCTTCCTTGGACTCAGGGGAGGTACCCATAGACTGGAAATGTGCAAATGTGACCCCAATTCACAAAGGAGGATCAAAGGCTGACACAAGTAATTATAGACCTGTGAGCTTAACTTCTGTTCCAGGAAAATTAATGGAGGCACTGGTTAAAGAAGCACTGCAGGATCATTTAGACAAGACTTCAGTTATAGCTCGGACACAGCATGGTTTTGTTAAGGGGAAGTCTTGCCTAACCAATTTGATTGGATACTATGATGCAGTCACAAAAGAACTGGATGCAGGGAATAGCTTTGATATTATATACTTGGATCTTAGAAAGGCTTTTGATACTGTTGCACATGGAAGACTGCTACACAAATTGGAGCAGTGTGACATTGGAGGCAAATTGCTGCTATGGATAAAGGGGTGGTTGAGGGGGAGAAGACAGAGAGTGGTAATCAATGGACACTGCTCATCGTGGACTAATGTTATTAGTGGAGTCCCTCAGGGCTCAGTTTTGGGTCCATTATTGTTTTCTGTATTTATAAATGATATTGATGATGGTATATCAAGCTTAATGTCCAAGTTTGCAGACGATACAAAGGTTGGCAGGGTTGTCAAGGACACTACTGACACTATGCTGCTGCAACAGGATCTGGAAAGGTTGAGCAGATGGGCCGAGAGGTGGCAAATGAAGTTTAACATTGACAAATGTAAAGTACTACACATGGGAAACAGCAACCCCAGAGCAACGTATCAATATTGTAATTTCAATATTATGATCAGTAATTTCTTTACTGTTGAAGTGCTGAGATTTTCACTGTTTTCCATTTCTATTTACCTGCACACCATAGCGCTAAAGAACAACTTAGTTATACTTTTCAAGAGACGTTTCTATAAAATTTATATATTTATACAGCTATATTTATTTCCTGTTCAATGAAAATGAAATGATCAGTGAACATGCCCTAGACTGCATAAGTACACCTGCCCTGAGTGACCGTGGTACAAGCCCCTGTGATACAAGTAGGGTGTTGCTTCTTGTATTCTCTGTGTTGTAAAATCCTCTAACTGATTGGTGGCCATGAAATATAAATAGGAATTCTTTTTTTTTTTTTTTTATTTAGCATATTTTCTGTTAGTGTTGAGCATAAGATGACTCATTTATTTATGACAGCGCTTTTTCTCCCAGGAATATAAAAGCTGTATATCGTGTCTCTGAACAGATTACCAAGAACACATACACTCATAAGCAAACACATTATGACCACCCCTATTTCCACACTTTTACGCATCCCACAACATCTAGGAGTGACATCACCTACTGGCACACCATATATAGTGAGGGCACATGGTAGTACGAAGCCTGTGCCATGGGGAAAGGGAAGGACCTGACGGAGTGACATAATAAAAAAGGCATGCGAGGGAGAAAAGGAAAACCTCACGGAGTGTAGTGTTAATTGTAATGGTACTCCAGGGGTTTCCCCCCAACCTCACTTCAAGCAATGTGATGAATACAAACTCTGTAAAGGCCAGATTCATGTAGGTTAGTGAGTATTTGTGTAGTACTAGTGTAGGTTGTGTTCATCTGGCCTCTTAGCCCAGGAGCCTGTGTTTTCACAGAAAACCCTCTAGTTTAGGAGCCTGACCACTGCCTTATACAAGGGGATAATCACCTTCTTATCCCTGCTAACAAAATTCCTGTATATCATTAACAAGACCCCATGAGCTACTGTTGCAGCCTCTCTGCTCTGCTCAGAAAATATCATATCTGACTGCACAATCACCCCCAGGTCTTTTTCATTCTCCACTACTCTGAGTGTAATACTGCACAGTTGGTACATTACTCTGGGATTACTGCTACCCATATGAACTACTTTGCATTTGTCAATGCTAAATTTCAGTTGCCAACTCAGCCCATCTGCCCAACTTTTATAGATCCTGTTGCAGTAGAAAACTATCATTAACAACCCTGCAATCTTCGTATCGTGTGCAAACTTGGACATTAAGCCTGACAAAGGATGATCTCATAATCATGGGTAAGGGTTTTCTTACTTCCTTTGCTGCCTCCTTTATTATAACTGGATAGATTGCATCCACCCCCAGGTACCTTACTTATATTTAACTTCAACAATTTCTCCTCCATTTTGCTCTCCCTTATTACAAAATCATATAGCTCCCTGAGCAGAATCATCGACAGTTGAACCATTGATATCAAGTGGACCAATTTGATTCATTCTCTTCCTTCTAGAATTTACATATGTAAAGAAGTCTTTGCTGTTTTTATTTGCCTCCTTTGCAAAAGATTGCTTGCCTAACCTCCTTTGTGACATGATTACAGACTTGATCATAGCTTGTATCTACCATAAACTTCTGCGTTACTTGATACTTTATATGCTCCCATGCATTTTTCTTTTCTGCCACAAGCCTCATTAGTTCATCTGACATCCATTTAGGCCTAAACCTTGAGCAGTATTTTTTAGTTGGTATGAAAAGTCTAGTAGCTTCCAAGATTAATTCCTTGAATGCTTCCCATTTAGAATTTGCTGTTGGTAACATCATCAGGTTCCACTGTATAGAATTTAAAACTGTCTGAGACCACTGTAAGCACCTTTACAAAAGCAAAAACCTTCCCTTTAAAGCTGATGGTAGTTATATCTTTGGGTAATTCCCACATCAATACACTGTGAACACTGTCACCTAGTGGTTCCGTTATCTACAGATTTCTTAATACATGAATAATCACTTTTGATAAAATTGTCTGATAGAAGATATGTGTTATGGTAGTTGTAAAGTGTTAGAGCACATGGTTTTTTTGTTTTTTAATACAAAAATGTATCTTGTTATGAGTTCATTGAATGTTCGGTGACATTCCCTCAAGACTGGTGCTTAATAAGAAAGATTGCTGTCAAAATTCGTAGACAGTTTATTATTTTGGCATTTTGAATAGCTTATTCTTTGTTCTCTCTTACGTGTTATGTACAGCATAAGTTTAAAAAAATAATTATGAATACATACATTTATTATATATACTGTACTGCAATTTGCATGAATAGACAGTATTACATGAACTAGGTTATATTAAAGAAAGTATAGGGCACATGCAGTTTTAGGACTGTTAGCTTACAGACTGGCAGCCTTCAATACCCTTTCCCAATTTGTGGTCGAGGAACGTTGTATCGGCTATGCAGAAAAATTTTAATAAATATGTAGATTCTGTTGACCGCATTTCTTTTTTTAAAATTTAATCTTCTGCTATTTTTGAAAAATAAAATTTATAAAATGAAGCATCATGGAAAAAATCTTATCAAGTAGTTCTGTACGAAATTTTATTTATTTATTTAAAAAAAAGAAATAGGTTTGACGTTCACAACTAGAGAACAAAGATTTACATACGAAGACAATACAACGTAGATATAAAAACGGAAAGTAGCCGTTTACGTTATTTTTCTGTACTGTGTGAAAAAGATGAGTAGTAATAGGATAGGATTTGAACCGATTGTTGGTATGGTAGTTTTGCCACTCAGACAAGGAGGTGGAAAAATGTTTCTCCCTAGACAACAGTAGTAGTATTTTCTTTATTTTATATTCAGCTTGAGCTGGGTGCTGCCGACATATCCTTTCCGCTGACGGGTCCAAACAAAATGCCTGTAGCTGATGTGAACAAAATGCTTCTTAAGTAACCAACAAATAACTGTTTTTCTTAAAGTTTGAAAATTAGACTTAGATTTGATTTTTTTTTTTTTGTGAAATATCCTTGAAATGAGTTGAGATTATTTTAGTTTTGCCAAACAGTTACTGTTTATGAGTTAAATTTAAGTTTATGTGGGATGAAAAGCCACCATCTTGCTTGTTGACATTGTGTGGGATGAAAAGCTGTAGTCATTAAACTTACAATTTCTGTCTAAACAATAAAAGAATTGCCAGCTGACATGTCCAAAATCCTTCCTTCTGGAGGCAGTGTTCCTCTGTTGGTTCTGCTTCTGTCCATTTTTCACGATATGATTTCCCAGGTGCTCCAATAAATTTTTCCTTAAGATTATAATTTTGCCATTTCAGTTGTTAGCATGAGAATAAAGTGAATATATTTAAGTATCATCAAATGTGCTTGCTTAAACGAGTTAAAGTGAAAATTATCAACGTTAAGTTAGACATTTCAGTTTTAGTTGTTAGCACAAGAATAAAGTGGAAATTTAATCATCAAGAGTGCTTACTTAAATGAGTTAAAGTGAAAATTACCAACTTGAAGATTCTAATTTTGCTGCATAAGTTTTTTAATTTTTAGTTGTTGTCACAAGAATAAAGTGTATTTTTTAATCTCCAACAATTGTACTTTCTTGAAAATTAGTCTTAGCTTATTTTTGTCAATCTTTTTAAAACTAGTTAAGATTATTTCAGCTTCACCAAACAGTTAAGCTCTTTAGTAGTTAATTTCAAAAGTTTTATGCTGGATGAAAAGTAACTGTCTGCATTGAACTTTGAATTTCCATCCAAATGTATGCAAAGCTGATATGTCATTCTTAAGTGACCAGCAAATAATGCTTTCTCGACAAATTAAAAATTACCAATGTAAAAGTAATATAGATTGTACAAATCATACCAAGAATAATGTGTATATCAGCAAATAAGTCTGTTTTTTTTCTTAAATTTTGAAAATCAGGCAGTTAAGTTTTATTAAACCCCTTTAAAACCAATTAAGATTATTTAGTTTTTGCCAACCAGTTAAGCTGTTTAGTAGTTAGTTTTAAAGTTTCATGTGGAATGAAAAGCCGATTTTGCTGGATTAAACCCCCCCAGTTTTACCCGGGGAGGGGGGAAACGTTGCTATCTATGCCCGAGACCGACTAACAACCACGGAGTGAGAAAAGCCAATAAAAGTTCTTCACATCATCGACAAGAATCGAACTCCGGCTGTTTCCACCCGGTGATACCACTGTGCTACACGTGCAAACTGGATATTAGTAAAAAAAAAAAAAAAAAACTATTAAGGTTGCCTAGAAAGACACTTCAACAATCCATGTGTATTGGGTCTGTAAATTGCGTGTGCTCTTTTTTGGTCGATTTGCGTGCTTTACTGGATGAAAAACCAGTGTTTACTGAGGAAAAACGTTGCTAGGTATGACAGACCGACAAACTCAGCCACGGAGTGAAAAAAAGTCCATGAACGGTCATTGATGGGAATCAAACCAAGGCCTTTTTCACCCAGTGTGGGAGGCAGTGAAGATGCTACTGCGCAGACATGGACATTAGTAAGCCTGTCAGGCATTTCCGTAGGTGCTTATCCAGTGGGCTTTTGAACTTTCCCAAGCCACCATCATCAACTACTCATGAAAATAGCTTATTCCAGTGATTAATATTCACTGGCTAAAGTAAGCTTACTACGTCCAGTTATAATTCTTCCCCTTTAGTTTGTATTTATGCCTGGTTGTTCTTGTGTCTCTTAATACTGTGAACATTTCATCTTCGTTATGTGCTCCTTTCGATGCTTTTTAAACTTAAATAAGATCCTTTCTGAAGTGCATAATTATCTAGTCCTATATCCCAGATGAACAATTTGGAATTCAAAAATACATCACAAAGGGTGTCAAGATTACTACTCAGGATTTCTAAGAGGTACAATTTTCCTGCTAACTGGACAAATCCACCCTTTACCTTCCGTGATCTTCCGACAGGATATTAGAAGAGTTCTGGAGAACTTTGATACCAAGAAGTCTAGGTCCTGATGACGTAGCCAAGTGGTCATGAGTGCAAGCGTAGTAGCACATGCTCTTTGAGTGGACCAGGGACTAAATACCCTTAACATTTGTATTGATTGATGTATTGTAAATTCCACTGACCTGGTCGTCGTGCTGAGATAAAAACAAGAACATTTTTTTTCCCTAAAACTTATAATGATTCAGTGGTGGACAAAAAAAACTGCAACACCTTAAAAAAGTAACATTGTAGTGAAACGTATAAGATATCATTTGATTACAGTCATTTTGTTTGTGGCAAAGTAAGATATTGCATCAGACAGTAATTGCAATGTATTCCATTAGCCGCTTCTATAAATACAGTGTTTGAAGGGTGTACACGCTCATTAGTATCCTGTTTTGCGGAGGTATATGCATAGCTCGATATGTTCAGTTGACACAGAAAAAAAAGTGTAGCTGTTGCTATGTCCCAGGAAGGGCTTTCTACATGTGCTATTGCTGATAAAATAGGCTGCCACAAGTAAACAGTATCCTGGGTGATGCGAAGATAAGACCTGGATCAGGCCGTAAGCAAGTGACTACGCCTTCACAAAATCAATATTTGAAATGGCTATGCCTTTATAATTGCCATGCTTGTGCTCCTGATCAAAAACTGGATTTTGAGATGGCCTCTGGTGTTGAAACAACTGCATGAACTAAACAAAGACTGCTTTTGGAATGTGGTCTACATGCCTATCGGTCCAAGAAGAAGCTTTTGTTGACCCAACAAATGATGAAGAAGCGACTTGTTTGGTCTAAAGCGCATGTTTCATGGAAAAAAAGAGCAGTGGGAAACGGGCATCTTTTCTGACCAATCGAAATACAACCTGCATGTGTCAACATGTGTTGTGTCTTACGCAAGGCGTCCCCTAAACGTTAGTTTATCTCCGCCATGGTTCTCTTTGATGATCTACAAGACCCTATACAATGGCTAGAAATGAGTGTAGTGTTATGTTTGTGTAGTGTGTGTGTGTTGTTTTTGTTTAGCTGTTTAGCCACTTTGCTACCACGAAGCAGCGATCACCAGGAAGGCTGCTTCCCAGTACCCGAATATGCCATGAGGAGGCTGGCCCAACTATCCACGTATTAAACTAAATGTAATATTTCAAGCACCCATAGGAATAAGCGCAACTCATATGGGTGCAGCAGTCTCCTATAATGATCACTGTCAAGCTGAGCTTCAGAGAACTAGATAGACTTCAGGAATGGTCAGAAAAATGGCAGCTATGCTTTAATCCAACAAAGTGTAAGGTATTACACCTGGGAAAAAGTAATCCCAAAATAATTTATTCACTTGATGGAGCAATGCAGGTTTGGAGGTGATTGTTGTATCCAGATGCCTGATAAGCCTTTCCATAGTGTCCCACAAGTGCTCTATGGAACTGATATCTGGGGAGTTCGGAGGCCAATCGATATGCTGGAAGTCAGAACTGTGTTCCTCAAACCATTCCTGCACAACAAGTGCCCAATGGTTTGGTGCATTCTCATCTTGGAAGACACCATCGCCATTCATGAAAAAGAGTAACATAGCGGGATGTACCCAGTCAGCAAGCAGTTGACGACAGCAGAGACCGCTGATACGTTGTTCTATACACCAGGGGGTATAAGTTCCTGCTAGGGAAACATGCCCCAACTATACAACCGGCCTGCACTTTTGATACCAGGCATGCTGGATGAAGATTCTCATGTTGTTGATGCCAAATCTGTACACAACCATCCACGGTGTGTAGTAAATAACGTGACTCATCCGACCAGCACACCTTCCAGGCTTCTAACGTCCAACTTGCATACTGTTTGCATCAGGTGACTCTTTTACGCCAATTAACCTTGGTTAGGAGGATGTCGGAGAGGGTCGTCTGCTGGTATACTCCATACATGTGAGCGTGCGATGCATGGTCAAGCCATGGAGATATTGTTCTGGGTTGGCCCATGTTGTATTGAGTAGTCAGCTGTTCAACAGTGCTGCACCTGTTTGCCTGTACGAGTCGTCGGACCCGGCACTCACCTCTAACATCAACCTTTTGCTGACCTTTGCAGTTTTACCGTCAGGTACTTTGACCATTTTGATGCCAGTCCTGGTACACTTTAACTACGGCAGCTCTCGAACACCCCACCAGTTCGGCCGTTTGGGATTTCGAGTCAGCAGCTCGTCGAGCACCCACAATCTGTCCTTTTTCAAAGTCTGATAAATCCTTTTACCCATCATGCTTGGAATTTTACTACCTATTGAACCACTGACATCTTACCTATGCTACGTAGGTCGACTAACTCCGCACCTCACGTGGTCAATGGGTCGCATTGAGTTTTCATTGGGATGGTCATAATTCGGTGATCACTCAGTGTATATCCCATCTAACAAATGCACTCTGAATATTTATGCAACCCACAATGCAGGCAAAACACGTTATTTGCAAAATTCACAAGTGATTCAGTTTTTTTTTTGTCTGCCACTGTATATGCACCAATGTAGAGCAACGATGAAGAGGTTGCAGAAATACACACTGAAATTTAGAGAGTTCTAGATGAACAGAAAACTCACAACGCCATCATTATGGGGGACTTCAAGGCTAAATTTGGAAAGAGAGAAAACAGCACAGAAAGGGAAACTAGGAAATTTTGAAATTGGTGAAAGACTTCTGGAATTTGCATAATATCGAGGAATGTCACTAACGAGCACTTTTTTTTATAGAAATGGGTGAACAGAAAGTGTACATGGAAAAGCCCAAATGGATGAACTATGGATCACCTTCATGTAATATCACAGCTAATGGAGAAAGCAAATTAATATAAAATGCCATTATGCATGGCATTTTTGAATTATGAAAAGGCATTTGACAACATACAGCACAGGGCGATTTTTCAGGCACTGGAAAGACAAGGCATAGACACCTCATGCATTATGATTTTGAAGAAAATATATGAGAATTCCATCTCGTTTATTAGACTAGACAAAGATAATAGCAAATTTATAATTGAGAAATGAGTTCGACAAGGGGAGACAATATTTCTGAAGTTTGCTGCTGCCCTTGATGCTTTCAGCAGTTTGGACTGGTTGAAGAAAAGAGTCAATGTGAATGGAGAGTACCTAAACCATTTACGATTTGCAGATCACATTGTTGATCATAAGCCACGATCGCAAAGAATTAGAGGAAAACCTTAATCAGTTATGCAGTGTAAGGATTTCGAACTAAAGATGAATATAGCTAAAACAAAAGTAATGATGAACAAGTATACCTGTAAGGTAACAACAGAGATTGCCAGATGAAATTCAGGAGTTTTTGAGTAGTAAAATGGAGGCCATTGCATAAAACAGAAGGAACTTGGAAAGTTGCTGGAGAGGTCTTCATCCGGCAGTGGATTGAAAATAGCTGATGTATCCCAGATATTTAAAGTCGTCTCTCACCTGGGTGGGTTTTTGCCATATTACGCACCTCGTTGCTCATGTTGGTACTCTTTTGAAAAGCTTGATGGTTTTTTTTTTTTTCTTCTCAGTACGTCTCCGTATCTGGACACAGTATGTGATCTCACTGTTGCATTATACACTCAATCAGAGTCGCTTCTCTTCACAAGCACTTTCTCAATAACTGATTGAGAGAACATTATGCTCCCTCCCCTTCCTACTTGTTTGTGTTTCATATACAACTTAATGCCAGCCTATTTCGCAATCTGGAAATCCTTTTCTTTCTGTATGGTTTTAATACATTTCCAAGTGTATAGATTCCCTGGACTGTGACGACCATTTCAGTGGATGCAGCATCACTTTCTCTACCTGCAGGTAAAATTTTATCTTTTATTTGATGTGGGAAGGCCATTTTACATGCAAGTGAAATATATCGTCGTATCTTCCCTATGGAAACCCACGTGGTCGCCGTAGCGATAGTGTCACTGAGGCAGTGAAACCTGTAAACTGTGAAACTGACTGGGAACGGAGTTCTCCCAGGAAACTTTTAAATTGGTCACCTCACATACGTCTTTATTTTAGATCCTAGCAGTTTATTTTACTTTTTACCATGTTTATCGCCAGTCTCCTTTGTTCGCCACCATATTGTTTCACTTAGCGAAGCTACGTTTTTCGAGTTGGTATTTAGAAGCTTCCTGCTAATTGGCTATAAATTCTAGCTGTTTTGAACAACTTCAAAAAATAATAAATAATAATAATAATAATAAATGGATAAATAATAATAGGTGAATAATAATAAATAAATGATAATAAATAGTAATAATAAAGAACAATAAAATTAAATAATATGTCAAAAATTGAATCTCAAACGGGAAACAGTACTCCCGCAGTTGTGCTATTGCACCCTTCATGCAGAGAACGGCACACCTCAAGCAACGAGGAATTACTTGAAAACACCTGCCCAAACTCAGCTCTGATTAAACGGCTCAACAGCAAACCAGCTAAGTTGGGCATTGATGTTTCCTCGCAACGGGATCCAAATAATAGTAATATTATTGTTGATGAGGAGGTGGTGAGTGTGGACACCAATATGAAAACTCCACCCCTCCAGCTGAGCGAAAACGGCTAAAACCCCAAAAAAAAGTCAAGAAATCCACTAAAACCTGCTCTCCTTCAGCTGCTCTCTGGGAGAACCTAGAAGAAGAACTGAACTCCATGCAGTCCTCACTAGATAAGGATTGCTCTCATTTGGAGAAAATTATGATCCTCAGGTCCATGATGGAATGCTGCCTTTGCTTTGAAGGAAGCAGAGTAACCAAGCCAGCTGCTCAAAAAGTTACAGGCTGCTGGGGTACCCTCGAGAAAATGTTACATGACTTAATACTACAGAATGAACAGCTAAGAGCAATTAATGAACAACTGAGGGAAACAAATTATACTTTGACAAAGGCCTTCAGCAGTCCAGCTCGGACCAGCCATAGCACTCAGAACTCTTTGCTCCCAGATCTGACAGCACAATCAAACCGCCAGACACGACCAGCACTTCTCCCTACACCTATCTTAGAATCAACCTATGCTGCTATGGTGCAGCGGCCAAAAATTAATGCCCATCCTCCCAATCACACTGCCATACCACCAGCCAGTATTGGCTGCCACCTTCTGGACAGTGCACCGAATATCACAGTTAATGATTATCACCAGACCAAGAACCGGGAACCAAGTGAAATGCCACAGCACCCCCGGTCCTATTCAGATGCGCTGAGGATCCAACCAATGGCAGATAAGCTATTTGCCCCTCCCAATACCAGACAGAATAGAGAACAAAACCTAGTCATCCTTCGTGCGACCCAAGAAGGTTGCTTTACTTCAAGCGAAGCTGTCAAGGAGGTTGTTACTACCAACTTGAAACCTCAAATGAAAACCATAAAAATTAAAAGCCTCAGAAAAATCCGTAATTCTGGGATCATCATTGAGACTGCTTCCAAAAAAGATGCAGAAAACATTATCCAAATCCCACAGATAAATGAACTTGGTCTTAGCGCTGAGATCCCCAAACCAAAATGCCCATCTATTGTAATCTTTGATGTTGAAAAAGGAATTTCCAAAGATGACCTCCTTGAGGAAATATATGACAGGAACCTTGCTGATCATATCACTAGACATGAAATTCAAAGTGAACTTAAAGTCAAGTACTCCACCAAATCCAGATCGGGTACTTGTTGCAACTGGGTAGTCTAACTCTCCCCGAAGATATGGAAAATATTATCCCAACAACAACGAATATTTATCGGCTGGAGCTCTTGCCGGTTCAAGGAGCACATACCTACCATCAAGTGCTTTAAATGTCTCCGATTTGAACACACATCCCATGTCTGTGCCCGACAAGACTTCACCTGTGGCCACTGTGCTGAACGCGGACACACCTACAACAATTGTCCAAACAAAAATCGAGCCCCTAACTGCGCCAACTGCAAAGCAGCAAAAATGGATCCCAATCACTCCGTCCGGGATGCCAAATGTCCAATCTATTTAAGGGTATTGAGAACCATCCAGAACAAAACCAACTATGGCTGTACACCATAATCGCCATTCCACCAACGTCCTCAAAATTCTCCAACTGAATGCCCAGAGCCAGAAATGTGGTCGAACAAATTAGAATGAAAATGGATGAAGAAGAAATTGATATCCTCTGCGCTCAAGAGCCCTACACCACAAGGGACGGGTACAGGGCTACCCTCGCGCATATAGGATCATTGAGACAACCACAGATACTCCATGGGCAGCCATCATTATTAGGAATACTACAATTACAGTCACAAAGATCGACTCCTTATGCATCCCCTTTGGTGTTTATGCACACATTATCTGCCAACAAGGTTCTCTGCACATAGTCTCATTGTACTGCCGACCACGAACTAATATCGCACCATATATTGAATATCTCCAGCCAGTCATAACTCTCTTACCTTCCAGCAAAATCCTAGTAACGATGGATGCCAATTGTAGATCTCGCTTGTGGCATAGCCGGGTGGATGGTCACGTAGTTTCCCAGAATGGACAGCGATTAGAAGATTTCCTTTCATCTTCTCCATTTGAGGTCCTTAACAAACCACATCCCCTTTCTACCTTCGGCAATACCCTGTGGGAAAGCAACATTGACGTTACCCTCACCACACGGTCCATAGCACACAAAAGTTCTCATCATGGATGGTTCATGAGGCCTGGACCACCTCAGACCACAGAACCATCTCCTTCCATCTATCGAGACAACTTGATAGTACTCCTCCCATATACCACGATATCATCAGATACTCCACCAAAATAGCTGATTGGAATGCCTTCAAGGAAAATATGAAATCAAAGCTACAAATGGATACATCCCAACTAAACTATCTTGATCCACAGGAGCACCTCTCCCTCCTAACAAGCACAATCCAACAAGCATGTGAGAGAACTATGAAAAAACGTCAGAAACACCTAAAAGCAGTCCCATGGTGGTGCAGGGAACTAGAAAACCTAAGGCGCCAAGTCCACACTACCCGAAAAGCCTTCCAGAGGGCGAGGCACTCCTGGCCTCCTGCTGAGGTCCAGGCTCTACGGGAAGCATATAGAAGATATCGTAACGACTACACAAGCCTCATTCGGCAGAAAAAGAAAGTGTCTTGGCAGAACCTTGTGACAACTACTGGAAACGCAGATCCCTAGGGGGGTCGTTTATCGCATTGTTATGAACAAGCTGCCCAGGGGAGAGATGTTAAATGCAACCCTGACTCCTGATGGCAATCCAACACACACATGGGCTGAATCCATGAATAATATTCTGAATGCCCTACTTCAGACTGATGAGAGTCCCCTCAATGATGAACAAAAGCAAATTAAACAAGACAACCCGGCCTTCTCCAACAATAAAATAGAACCTCCTTTCACCTCTGAGGAAATGAACAAAGCACTTGACAGAACAAAAATAAATAAATGCCCTGGTCATGATAATATTGAGGCTGAGGTCATCAAGAAAGCAGCAACACATCTCCCAAACCACATGTTAGCACTGTTCAACAAATGCCTTGCGAAAGGAATTTTCCCTGATTCTTGGAAACAGGCAGTGCTTCGACTCATCCTAAAAGGTCCAGATAAAGATCCTACTTTACCCAAATCTTACCGCCCCATTGCTCTTCTCCCAGTCTTGGGAAAGGTAATGGAGCGGCTGCTTCAATCCAGATTATCCACCTACTACCAGACAGCCAACTTAGACTCTCCAAAGCAGTATGGCTTTAAGCCAGGATGCTCCACTGAAGACGCTATGAACAATCTCCTCAACACAGCAAACTCAACCACAGAAAAACATCTACTGGCTATCTCCATTGACTTTGCTGGTGCCTTTGAATCCATCTGGTGGCCCAGCATTGTCAGGAGATTACATCAACTCAATATTCCACTCAACCTCTACCGCTGTCTCCAGAACTACCTCTTCAACCGCTCAGTAACTGTTCAAACAAATTTTCAGAAAACCTCCCGACCAGTTGTTAGAGGGTGTCCACAGGGCTCAGTTCTTGGGCCCTACTTCTGGAACTTGATACTAGATGAATTCCTTCTTATGGATCTAGGTCCTGTGGACTGCGTGGCCTATGCAGATGACCTCATCCTCCTTATCAAAGCTGATTCTAGAACTCAGCTTGAGCAAATTGCCTCCCCTGCCTTAACGATCCTCCAAAATTGGGCAAACAACCACAAGTTAGTCATCTCTGCGGAAAAAACGAAGACCATCCTCCTCAAAGGATCTTTGGACATAAGAAGACCGCCCCAAATTAAAATCTCTGGGCAGACATTGCAACTCAAAACAGAACTAAGATATCCAGGAGTAACCTTCGACTCCCGATTAACATTCCTACCTCATCTTAATTACCTCTCCAACAAAATACTTCATTATACTGCCATGATCGTAAGAATTAGCAGAACAGACTGGCGTTTGAAGAGGAGGACTCTCATGCAACTTTACAAAACCATCTTCTTACCACCTGTGTGGTATGGTGCAACCATATGGTTCCCTCGTGCCATCATTGCCCGTAATAAAGCAAAGCTACATACAATTCAACGCAATATCCTACTCACTGTGACTAGAGCTTGCCGCACAGTCAGTAATCCTGCCCTGCAGGTCTTAGCAGGTACTCTTCCTCTGGACCTGGAGGTTATTCGTTGCGGCCTTGCATACCGCATAAAGAGAGGAATTCCCACCACCATTCTGGATATAACACTCGATCTAGCTAATGATCCAAAAAACGAAATGAAACAGATTTACTCTAAGCTCTTCCAGCATTGGCAAAGATCTTGGGAGCACACAACCAAAGGTGAAACAACTAAAAGATTTCTTCCACAAGTTATGATAACTGCACCAAAACCTCCTCCATGGTACTCACCAGGCCTTCACGTCTCGTTCTTCCTCACTGGTCATGGATCGTTTCGGGCCAAGCTGCATGTCCTGGGTCTCACCGATTCTCCTCTCTGCACATGCGGCGACAATGAAGACTGGATTCACCTCATGTATAATTGCCCTCTTTATGATTTACCCAGAAGTCTCCTAATTACCAGAACTGGAAATATACCCAGTGGGCAGGAACATCTCTACATAATTGACGAAACCAACTACAAAGCCTTCACTACTTTTGCCCAGACTGTATTTGAAATGCGTCAAATTCACCTACAGCAAACTGTTCAACGCACCCCCATCTTATAATGAACCCAAAACTCAATTCACAGAACATATCCTGAATGGAATCAAAGAAAACACAAACAGAATATTGATCTTTATCCTGACCTAACAGGAATCTCTCGACTTTCACAAAGGAAGCTATCTGACAAACCCACGTACCCAAAAAGGACTCTTCTACAATAGACACAAGAACTCCAAGCAATCCTCGAGCTTCATGAATCCTGTCCTCCTCTCATCCCCTAAGAGAAGGTTATCCAAGTCCTCTACCCAGTGTGGGACACTGCTCATTGCCCACAGTCACCCTTGGATGAAGAAGATTAAATTGCTGACACTGGGCCCCTTGCCCAATGTGGCACCCACTCACTTGCCGGCACCTCCTCTCTTCAAGGTGTAGGACAATATCTGATTTTCCTACTTGTGTAGGAACTCATATAAATACTCCTCTGGGAGTGGGACTGGCATTTTACATCAAATGCAGGGTCATACTATTAGGCAATCTGACTTTGTGGGTCACTTGACCTCACAATCTTTTCTCTTCTTCCTGAGGCAGGGTGGGCTTCCCCCTTTGGGGGAGCCCACCCTACCTCGCCCTCTTTCTTCTGCTTACCTTCTTTCTTCACCTCAATCTCTTACCCCTTCTCCTATTTCAAAAAGAAAGAGAAGAGGAAGAAAAAAAAAATTTTTTTAATTTTTTATTTTTATTTTATTATTTTTTTTTATTTTTATTTTATTTTTTTTTATTTTAATTTTTTATTTTATTTTATTTTTTTTTAAATTTTATTATTTATTTATTTTTTATTATTATTATTATTTTTATTATTTTATTATTATTATTATTATTATTTTATTATTTATTATTTTTTTGGCTCTCTGGGAAGCTCAGGCTAACCCCAGGGTCAGCCAGCCAGAGTTCTCTTCCCTAATAACTGGTCCGGCTCCCAGTGCCAGTGACGGTAACTAGCAGTCTGTGGTGTTCCACGGGACCCTAGGCTAAGCGGCCAGATGAACAACATAACCCGCACTAAGCAAACATGAACATACACTAACATATGCTATCTGGCCTTGACAGTACTGTCTTGCTTCACAAGAGATTCAAATGCGGAGTTGTGCGAAAGCACCGGTGCCGCTTGTCAAAAAACACTATGTCACTATGTATAGATATTAGTACAGTAAATCCGGAATATTTTAAACTCTGACACATTTTCTGAAAATTATCAAAAATCAAAAAAAATAGCATAAAATAATAATTAAACAAATAAAACAACCCTTTTATAATCTGGAAATTAAGAAGGCAATCTGGCACTCGCATGAACGATCGCATTGGTCTTTCAGAATCCATACAAAACAGTAAAATTTTTTCTTTATAAGAATGCTTGCAACACTGTTCTTACCTTTTCATCTACTTTTTACTGCCAGTGGGAATTAAAGAATATAGATAATGATATATTTATTATTGCAATAGAACTTTATTTCCTTTTGTAACGGGTTTATCTGTAATGCGCAATTTTCAAATAGATGGCTTTGATAAAAGGTTAATTGGCTGTCTATTAAAAAAAATGGGACACTGTCGTGACAACTTCCTTAAGGACCAAATGGTGCCTTATCCGATACATAGCACATACTCTTTCAGTACTAAGACAAACAGCTGTTTAATGTGGACTGCCATGCAGTAGACAAAATGGGAGCTTTAAAATTAGGTAAAGCTATCTTTTTTTTTTTTTTGCTGCAAAGTCAATAGATATCACTAAGACCAGTTAGTCCTGAAACACTCATCGAAATGTCTCGTGTTTTGAACAAATGGGCAGTTAAACTTTTATCAAGGCAATCAATTTTTCCTGTCCAAAAACTACAGTCATGTTCGTAGTCATCATACCCAAATTCACAAAGAAACACCAAGTATGCTGCCGTAGCCAAGTGGTTAATGTATGTGTGCCTAAGCACGTGCTTTTTCGTGAGTTTTTGTGAGTGACTGCTAAATACAGTGCGGTTTCTTGTATTCTTTCTCACATATTTCTCTGATCATGTGATCGTTGCGGAGTATAAACAGAATTTATTTATGTATTATTATTATTTAAATCCAGATAAATGGAACCTTTTTTGAAAATTTCCAAATGTATTATTTTATTGGATGCAAATGTTTCTCGCAGTACAATAGAAACTGTTGCAGATTTTCCCAGTTTAAAGCTTAAAATCTGCAACAGCAGCATTATGTAGCGACCCATCGTCGTGCACGAGGGATTGCTGCTACATATTCAGCTCGTGTGGGTCGAATGCTATTGTTTAAGGCTTATTTTCAGAGCTGAGTGGGCTTTCAGGATCTGCATGGCCTAAAGCACACGCATTAAGATTTGATGTGCCCTTTTGATTTAATATGGATATCAGTGCATGAAAATACAGAGAAACTTCCTGACAGTAGTCTAAGTATCAACGGTTCAGAAGCTTTACATGTGCTAGAAGTGTTGTGTACACTGCAAGCCGCCTGTTCATCGACACATTGTGGGTAAAGTATCTGCCTAGCAACCCAAAGGTCGCGGGTTCGAATCCCGCCTCGGGCTTGGATCAAAGAACTGCAAAAACCTTGGGAGGTGCATTATGGCCACAGAAGCTGATGCGCCAACAACTACCAAAAAAAATCGACACATTGAGCCATCTGTGCTGAAACTTGAGGAACTCGAGGTTGTCCAATTTGCATTGTACTTACCCTTTTTTATATGTACGCTTTATTGTCTATATGTAAATGTTGGTCCTGTAATGAACACTATACCCATTTTCTCTTCCGACATTTTTCCTCGGGAACTTCTCAAAAAAAAAAAGCTGCATTACATTTTAACTTATTGTTTGAATTTTTTTATATTGCTTCCTGTTACTAATTTTATTATTTTTTTAAATAGCTAAGGACTATAATCACCCTGTACTTTCATGTTTGTGTGTGTGTGTTTGAAATTCTTGTTTTTCTCTGTGCACTTTTCGGACAAAAAATATTTTAAATTTCATTAGTAGTATCGGTAGTAGGTATGAACTAAATTGAGGGGCTGGTACCTAATAGGAGACGGGTCCCAATTTGGCAGGAAGCTGGTATTTCGAAAAATAAAAAGATTTTTTTCTCTTGGTAGATGGGATTAGGTAATTTCAGAATTTAATTTTCAACTTATTTTGGGCTGGTCATGATCTGGGGTTATTGTGTTCAGTGGGTGTTGACGTTTCCTCATGACTGTGCAGGTCCCCCGTTAGATTCGTGTTAGATGTAGCCTTTGAATGTATCGGTTGGGACATCAAAGTGAATTTTTTTCAGAAATACTTCTATGTACAACAAACGTCTTACGGAAGGAATATTTCCTAATCTCTGGAAGGTAGCTTTGATCAAAATTATTCACAAGCTGGACAAATATAAATCTGATCCCAAAGCATACAGACCCATTTCTCTTTTGGCAAACCTTGGCAAACTATTTGAAAGATTGTTAGCACCCAGAGTAGCAGATTTAATTGAAGGTCAAAACTTAATGTCTCCATCCCAATTTGGCTTCAAGAAGAGAAAATCCTGTAAAGACGCCTTGGTCTCTTTACTTAACCACATATCAGCTTCGAGGGCTAAATATGAAATGGCCATATTCGTTGACTTCGAGGGAGCTTTCGATTTCCTCTGGTGGGAGAGCGCTCTCAATCGTCTTACCAAAGCCAAGTGCTCTCAGCAACTGTTCCAAGTTATTAGAAGCTACTTCCAAAACAGATTCATCCAAGTAATCTTGAAACAGCAGTCTTTCTCAAAGACCATCTCAAGAGGATGCCCCCAGGGATCAGTTCTGGGACCCCTCTTCTGGAACATAGTTTTGGACAGCTGGCTCACGTAAAAACCTGACAATATCTGCCTTCGCCTACGCCGCCGATTTGGTTCTTCTAATTCTAGGTCGATCGCGTCTTCAACTAGAACAATCAGCCAATATAACTCTTGTTGAGCTAATCAAGTGGTCAAGTATACATAAACTGTGAATATCTGCCACAAAAACAAAACTGATGATTTTTAAGGGCAGGTTAGATTACAGAAGACCTCCAAATATAAAGATAGACGGAAAGCAAATCCCTTTTTTTCCTGAATTAAAACATCTTGGCGTAATTTTAGATGACAGGTTAACCTTCTCTCATATTAATCACCTCGTCAAGAAGTTCACTGCAGCAGTTATCCGAATTTCCAAATCGGACTGGGGACTAAATAGGAAGATTCTCTTATTATATTATGCAGCAGTATTCATACCAATAACAACATATGCTTCGGAAGTCTGGTTTCATAGAGCCGTTAATGTTAAACTCCGTTCCAAGCTCATCTCCATTCAACGGATTATGCTGCTTGCCATGCTCCGGGCCTGCAGGACAGTGTCCTCTGCTGCTCTGCAGGTCCTTGCTGGAGTCTTACCACTAGACCTGCACGTCATCTTCAAAGGACTATGCTAACATCAAAGACGAGAAACGGAGAATCTGGAATGAACTTATCAGTGTGTGGCAGTCACGATGGGATTCCAGTACTACTGGTCAAGTCACTCGCTCTTTTGTCCTGCAGTTACCTTCCCTCTCAACAAGAACGTCCGCCAATGGTTTTCTCCCAGCCTAACAACATCGTATATATTTACTGGGCACGGCTCCATCAACTCCAAACTATTTCAGTTTGGCTTGTCTGACACCAATCTCTGCTTGTATGGTGCTGAGGAAATCTGGACGAACATTCTGTATCGCTGCTGTCAGCAACTGCTCTGAAGGAAATGAAGTGGCGCTGACTGAAAATTCTCAATCGTTCGCAGCTCTATAACAATTCTGCTCTGCTGTGTTCACCAAAAGAAAGCGACTCATCTCAAGTTTATCAACATATCAACAACATGGAACCAACCCATCACCTGCAATGTCTATCGATATTTCTTAAAATTGATATCGCCTGCCATCTACTATTTTTTTTCGTTCTTCCTAGGACAGAAAAAGACTGCTGGCTTGTGGTTCCTGTGCCACAATTTATATTTCTGATTAGATGCGTGATGTGATTTGTTGTGTGAACATGTTACATGTTCATTACACTTATAACATTGTAATTAACACGATTATATGTATATATCAAAATATGTATCATTATCTTGTGCGCTAGGTGGATGATTGTGTCCGGCTGTCTGTATGATATGCTCCGTAAACTTTTCTTGTTTTGTGTGTTTTTTATTTAAAGTATTAAGTTCCTATTAGTGCCACCACATAAGGATAGGCCCTTGGATTCCCAGGTGCAAGTACTGTATTATTTGAACGGACAACAGATAAGTATTAAATGAATTTCTGCATGTTCATTCCGCTACTCCATACAAGCGCTTTCAGCCATTATCTTGTAGTTCAACTTATACATGTGTCCAACAGACACTTGACCTTGACCAGGCATTAGAGTTTTGCCTAGCCGCTCTGTTCTTCCCTCCCTACTTAGTCCCCTGCTCCCTGTGGATTTCACTGCAGGGCAACTAAGGCGACCGGCTGGTCACAGTGCCTATTGCTTGCTAAACCACAACTGTGGTGATATTAAATTATCTAGTAAAACTACAGTAACTGAATTCAATATGACAAATACTACCTCCTGTCAAAATTCTAACGTCTGCACCATCTGTGGGACCAGCTCTGACCCCATTGTCCAATGTATTGAGTGCAAACAATTAATATGCAATGACTGTACACATTCTGACCTGAAAAAATTAAATAAAAGTCGGCGGAAATCATTCTGTTGTGATAGATGTCGACTCAGAAATTCTCAGAAAAGCCCTATAACTGTTGCAACGCCAAACAGCACGGAACCTGAGTCACTTTCCTCCTCTTCGGCTAACAAAGTTGAAATGCCGTACTCTAGTACATTTGAGACAAATATCATGCCAATAACTAGAAATACCGACTCTGAATCGGACATGGATGAAGCCTCTAATCCTTCTTTGTTGTCGCATCAAATCTCAGATGCATCAACTCAAACACATATATCTGTGCTGTCAGAAGATCTCAGCGCTAACTCCTTCCCTATGGAAACTCTGAATCCAACCTTTGGTATTCTGCAATCAACTGAATTCCAGGAACTACTCTTTAACACTATGCAGAATATCCTCATTCAAACTCATCTAATCAGCGCACCTCATACTGCAAACTCTGAAATTCTCCTGGATTCTAATACACTCAATGAAAGAAACAGCGAGCTATACACGGAGATCTGTGGTATAAAAACAATATTAGCTAATCAACAGGCTGAAATTTCTGACATTAACGCCCAAATTAAAAATCTCACATCAGTTATGTCTTGCCACTTAAGGGAAGCTAGGAAGAATTCTGAACCTACTCTCGACACCAATGGGCTCAAAGTGAATAGGAATTCTTCATTACCTGACGATGCCCTCAGTACTGAGACCAGATCTCCACCTTCCACCGGCCTCAATACTTCTACTGCTGCAAATATTAATTTGCCCAAGCCTGCTAACATTCATGATTCAAGTCATTCAACTGAGAAATTTATTGCCAAACAGACTCTGTTAGATGATTCTTCTGATGTAAATAGAACCACTCCTCCCACCTACTCTCCTCTACGGAACAGTTCTGTCTGTACTTCTATTTCACAAGCTCAGAGTCACCAAGCGGAATCCTCTTCAACCTCATCAGTTAAGGCAACATATGCAAAAATAACTGCTGCCACATCTAATGAGGTCTGCAAACCTGTCTGTAGATCTGCCGCCACAGTGAGTAAACCTGTTTCTGATTGCCAGTCTCAAATATCGCACCAAAGATCAAAACAGAACAAACCGTCAGAAAATATTAAAGCATCTATATCTCAAGGTACCTTCTCCAAGCTTCCAGCCATAACTCATCAAACACAGAATGTAACTACTGCAGAAAAATCTCAGTTACTCAAACACAAGTATAATATCACAATTATTCCCACAAAAGACCGAATTTTTCTTTCTAGACTTGGACCCTCCACTAAATCTGAAGATCTTATCAACCTAATTAAAGAAGAATATGGTTTCGGAGTAGATGTCCGTTCTCTGAAGACACGTTGTCCCGCCTACTCATCTTTTATAATAACATGCCTTCCATCACAAACAGAAAAAGTGTTGAATCTAAGATCCCTTTTATCAGGGGCTCTAGTAAAATGCTTCACGGACAGACCATCAAGGGAGTCCAAAATCTCCTCTCCACCGGCATAGTAATCAGATACCCTGCTATCTACACATACTACGTTCTCCTCTCGTCATAGAATCCCCAGATCCCAACTGTTCAGTGTTTACCTTCAGAATTGCAGGAGTATAATTAGCAACCTAAACCACTTCAGAGCAATCCAAGGCTCACATACTTACGATATTTACCTGCTCACTGAAACCTGGCTCTCCATTGATATTGATGATCAGGAGATTATAGATGGACAATATACAATCCATAGAAAGGACAGAGGATCTCGTGGAGGCGGAGTAGCTATTATACATTCTAACCATATACTCTGTGAAACTGCATCAAATTTCACAAATATTGAATCAGTATACTGCCTTCTTCATCTTGGCAAGTTAAAGGTTTTAATAGTATTGCTTTATTTTCCACCTCCCTTAACTAATATAGACCTCCAGTACTTAGAAAGCTCGCTGGAATCAATCTTCCCACTAATTCAATCTGCCGACATAGCAATGGTTTTGGGTGACTTTAACTGTCAAATGGCCAATTTAGAATCTTCTTCTCCATCACTGCAGACTAGGGCTCTCTTTAATATGCTTCACAGCTATGGTCTGGAACAAATTTGCAACTTTCCAACCAGAGAAAATGCCTACCTCGACCTAATATTTTCCTCTACTCATATAGATGTTCACACCGACAACCCCATATTTCACTCGGATCATTCACCAATTACTTTTGACATCACAGTGACTTCTCATAACTTCAAATGCAGCTCCCGTACTCCTCGATTCAATTTCAGAAAGGCTGACTGGCCTCTGCTCAACCTAGCTCTAAGAAACGTAGACAAGCAGCTCGCTGACGCTATGGATGACATCGATGTGCTCACCAACAACCTGATTAACTGTGTCCATTCAGTTATATCTGACATTGTTCCTCAATCCCATCTTACCGCACGCTCTACCTACCCGCACTGGTATAATAGTGAACTAATACGTAAAATTAAATCCAAAGAATTCTACAGAAACAAATATAAGCAAACAGGTGACAGTCAATACTATGAAATATTCAGCCAACTCCGCAAAGAAGTGAAAACTCTCATATTAAACTCCTACAACATGTATACAGAGTCAGTTCAGGATAGTCTGCTTACTCACAGAGATATCAAACCATTCTGGAATTTCATGAAGCATAAGAACATAACCAGTAGAAAGTTACAACTCCGAAACGCAGATGGAATTCTCTTATCTGACGAATTCAGTATTGCTCAAGAGTTTGCCAAACACTTTTCTAGAATTCAAACAAATGATACATTGAGACCTGCCTCATTTCCTGACTTCACACCTGTTAAAGATGATATCCTCATTAATCTCTTTATCACTGATGAAGATTTAAATTCGACATTAAAAAGCATGAAAAATGACTATACTAGAGGCCCAGATGACATTCCAGGCTTATTTTGGAAAAGGACTGTCACTACATTGAAACCCCTCATACTGCGGATCTTCAACCTGTCTCTCAGGCTGGGGAAGTATCCTAAGCACTTTAAGCAGGTCAATATAGTTCCTATTTTCAAAAAAGGTGATAAAAATGACGTATGCGATTACAGACCCATAACCTTGCAAAACAGCCTGGCTAAACTCTTCGACACAGCAGTGCACAAACATCTCTTCGAATTCTTCAAGCCTTTTATCGATCAGAATCAACATGGTTTCTGCAATGGCAAGTCAGTAGTCACAAATTTACTTCCTTTCTGGCAATACACCTCTGAAGCCCTTGATAACCACCTACAAGTTGATGCAGTCTACACAGACATATCTAAGGCATTTGATAAAGTCCCGCACGAACAACTTCTGGAAAAACTTAAGCTATATGGCATCCGTGACCCTTTGCTCTCATGGCTACGCAGCTATATTACGCATCGTTCCTTGAGCGTTATCATCGATCAAGTGAACTCAGACTGTTTTATACCACTAAGCGGAGTACCACAAGGCTCTCCCTTAGGTCCTCTTCTCTTCATTGTTTTCGTAAATGATCTTCCTTCTTTCATCTACACCTCCAATGTTCAAGTTGCTCTCTATGCAGATGATCTTAAGATCTACTCAGCAGTGAAGGAGACTACCGATTCTCAACAACTTCAATGTGCTCTCAATAAATTCTCTCTGTGGCTATCTCTGAATGGCTTGTCTGCTAACCCCTCGAAGTGCAAAGTTATCTCTTTCTCATCTTGCAGATCTCCACAACTAATGAATACGGAGTATAGTATTAACTCTGTGATCATCGAAAGGTGTGACCAAGTTAACGACTTAGGGATTCTCTTTTCCAGCAGTGCTAAATTCGATGCCCATGTCCTTAAAATCACCAGCAAAGCATTCAAAACACTGGGATTCATCAAACGGAACACATACAAGTTCAAAAACTACAGATATGCGGTTATCCTTTATAAAACTATTGTTCTGCCAATCCTTGAATTCAGTTCACCCATCTGGAATCCTCACACAAAGACTTTAACTAACAAAATTGAAGTAGTCCAAAAAAACTTTATCCGTTACCTTACGTACCGCAATCCTCTATTCTATCACTCAGTGTATTATGAATCGCTGTGTGGTTACTTTCATCTGAGGCCTCTGTGCACTAGAAGAGTTACTGCTGACATCGCCCTTCTAGCCAAAGTAATCACTGGAATTTATGAAGCATCTGATATCCTGAGTAAAATAAACTTCAGTGCTCCCTGTAGACACGTCAGGAACCTTACACCGTTTCTCCTTGACTCTGCCAACACGGACTTTATGAAGTTCAGTCCACTGAACAGAATCAGCAAATCAACAAATGACTCTCGCATTGACTTCTTTGACAACTCCCAATCACTGATGAACTCCATCCACAAGTGTGCCTCTTCACTTAAACTGCAAAGTGACTAGCTCACATCTAATTATTGTAGCTTATTATTTGTTATATTATTTTTCTATTCTCTAACGGATTAATTATTACTTGTTTTACCGGTAACTTAACTTAATACAATCCTCTTTTGTACATATGCTTTTATTGTTTGAATCTATATCAATGTTTATCGTCCTGTAGGATTTCACATTATTGTTATTATGTTTATTGATCTGATCTCAGATACACTGTTAATGGTTACCTGTTGTGTATCTTTTTATTAATAAAATAAAATAAAATAAAATAAAATATTATCATATATATATCATTGTGTATATATCTATGTATGTACATAGCGGATTTGCCAGTTTCTGACTAGGGGCCGCTTGTGTGTGTGTGTGTGTGTTTTTTTTTTTTTTTTTTGTTAATAAAGAATAAAAAAGTGAATTTTTAATTATGTGGCAATGCAATGTGGGAGGGCAATCCCCGGCATTCTGGGAAGTTTATTTCGGAGTGGTTATGTTGTGGATGGGGATCGCCGCTTGCTACTGCCGCTGTATCTTCGTTGAAAGCACAGGATGAATTTTTTTTTTTCCTGAAAGTTAAAAAATTCCTTGTTTCCATCTGTTGTTGAGACCTGAAAATAAAATTATCTGTATTATTGAAGTTTTTTCTTCCAAAGTTCCACCTGTTCTTGAAAAGCTAAAAAATTAAGCTTCTGTGTGTTTCCTTGAAGTCTTATCAAGTTTATCTGCAATGATTGTTATTTTCTCTGTTATTACACTTGATGTGCAAAATACAGGGTGTCTCAAAAATATTGATACAAACTTTTAGGGGAGGTAGGTAATATCTAAAGGAATGTGAATCGCATAGCAACCCATAAACGGAAACGTCACTGTCAGTTGGTACCACGGCGCTGTTCACCAGTTCGCGAGAAGGAAAATTTCTGGTTTACTCATTCAAGCAGTAGTCGCTGCACGAAGAGCATGCATCGATATATGAACTGTGAGTTGGCAGACATGCACGTAGTTTATGGATTAGCAGAGGGCAATGGACGAGCCGCTCAACGAATTTATGGAGAACGATTCCCAGTCAGACATGTAACGGACCACTGTTTGTTTGCGCGTGTGCATCAAAATTTGTGCAATTATGGGTTATTTAGAGGTAACAGGAGTAGTGCGGGCAGACCACATTCGACGCGAACTCCCACCGTGGAAGAAAGTATGTTGAATGCCGTCCAGAATAATCCTACTACCAGCACACGTGCCGTTGCCTCTGCCTTTGGAGTGTCTCGTTGCAGTGTACAGCGTGTCTGGCACGACGATTCCTTACATCCCTTTCATCTCCAAAGGGTTCAGTTACTGCTTCCCCAAATCATCCTGCACGTGTGGCTTTTGCGCAGTGGTTTCTCCAAGAAAATTTTCAAGACTTGAATTTTCCAGCCTATGTTTTGTTCACGGATTAGGCTTATTCAATCAGCACAATGCTCATGTGTGGACTCACGACATTATCTGTTTAATCTGGTGTGTGCCCCCATGTGGCTCGACATCGCTTCACAATAAATGTGTGGGCAGGTATGGTCGGTGACTGTTTAGTCGGCCCATACCTGTTACCATCCCGCATGAACTCCGCTAAATAATCGGATCTGTCTTAAACAATTTCTACCATGGTTACTTGACGATGGTCCAGCAAATGTGAGACGCAACATTTGGTTTCAACATGACGGGACGCCTGCGTATTATGGAATGTGTGTTTGTGACAATTTGAACAGGCATTTTTGGCATCGATGGATTGGCCATGGTGGACCCATTGTCTGGCCCCCACGCTCACCTGATTTATCAAGCCTTGATTTCTTTCTATGTGGGGCCCTCAAATCTATCGTGTATGAATCGCCTGTGGAGACGGAAATGGATCTTGGGGCGAGACTCGTCTGCGCTGCTGCTACTGTCAAAGAAACTAGGTGTGTTCAACCGTGTCCGCCAATCCATGCTGCGTCGGTGTCACGCATGCATCGCGTCTCATGGTGGAACCTTCGAGCATCTGTTGTAACATCATGAAATGCATCCATCTCCTATTCCATTGTTAATATTATGTCAAAAAATGTTTTCCACTAATTACTGTCTTTTATCATTTCTGCTTCTTGTGCCTCTGCTATTACTTTCCCGTGACGTTTCCAGTTATGGGTTCCTATGCGATTCACATTCCTTTAGATGTTACCTACCTCCCCTAAACGTTTGTACCAATATATTTGAGACACCCTGTATATTCCAAAGTAGAGAACTTTAAGATTTAATATTAAGCAGTTGTTAAACACTTAAAAGGTTATTTTCTCTATAATACTAAAGAATCACACAGACAGATAATATATGCAAAAAAATAATAATTTTTATTGGGTGTAACCAGTAGACAAATTCTAAACAAGCCAGGAACAATGTGAAATTCATGTCCATAAATATAATAGTCACTCACAGATTTTTACACAGAACACATTTTCTGTACCTTTTTCGGCTAGTTGAATTGAGATGTAATATATTTGAGAGAATAATCTGCCTCTAGCAAATCAATAAATGGTGTTTTAATACATAATACTTCAATCTCGAAAATGTCAAGAGTTAATTGAACTTCTGCCCCTCTGTCAGTGAGCACGCCTATAGTTGCCTTAGAATTGTTTCAGCTGTTAACCAGTGGAGATGTAAAGTCTCTTTAACCCTTCCATGTAGAAGTACAACAATTTCACTGATTTTTGACTCCATTTCTTGCCATTGGTTTTTGGAGTCTTTTGTAGGCTTTAGCATTTTCCAAAAAAGATACATGGATGGAAATAAAAAAACAAAACTGCAATCATTGAGTGTGTACCCAAGCATCTATAGAAAACATTTTTCTTCTTCAAGAAGCAAGAAGCATCGCAGTTAGTAGCCCTAGTCATTTTTATGAACCGTAAAAACAGATCAAACTAATAATGATTTTCTTAAGTCAGAGCAGGACCATTTGTTGGCTGTGACATGCGCAGTAATCTTGACCAACACGTCACCTCCTTCCTTATTAGGGGCTTCTATTTGTATATTCCTACGGTTAACCGAAACAAGCCCCGACCTGTCCACTTCAGCTATGAATCATATCCTGTTGAACTTTTTTGATCTCACAGACATTTCTGGTAGTTTCTTCTCAAGCTAAGAAACTCTCTGTAGCCTTGAGCACATGTTTATTTCCAAAGACAACGATTTCTGATTGGTTGAAAATATGACCTGATATTTATTTCCTTTCGAATTGAAATTTATATATTTTTTCCACTGGACTAGTTATCTTTTAGCATTAGCATTAGTAGAGGCATTTGATGCAAGAAAGCAAGCTTATGCAGCATCAGCCAAAAAAAAAAAAAAAAAAAAACCCACTGCCACTTCACCCCTCTGTTCGTTCAAAATACCTGTCCAGCTGAGCCTTAAAGTTATTTGGGCTATCAACCTCCACCACAAGGGATGGAAGTCTGTTCCATCAACCAACCACGCGCTGGCTAAAGGCAAAATTTCCGCACGTCTATCCTACATCTGTCTTTCCTCAATTTGAATTTATGCCCTCTCAGGTGATTTTTCTGAGCTAGAGGAAGAATCCCATCAGCATTGAGCATGCTTAAACCATTCAAGGCTTTATACACCTCTATCAGATCACCTCGCTGGTGCCTAGTCTCCAGACACTGTAATTTGCAAAACTTAAGCCTTTCTTTGTAAGAGCACCCCTTTGTTCCATTCACTAATCTTGTTGCCCTTCTCTGTACTCGTTCCAGCAGCTCTACATCCTTCTTGAAATGAGGCCTCCAGACCTGTATACAGTACTCTAGGTGTGGCCTGACCATTGCCTTATACAATGCAATAATTACCTCCTTATCCCTGCTGGAAAAATTCCTGTATATCATTGACAATACTCCATGAGCTACTCTTGCAGCCCGTCTGCACTGCTCAGAGAACTTCATATCTGCCTGCACAACCACCCCCAAGTCCCTTTCATTCTCTACCACTGTCAGTGTAGTACTACAGAGTTGATACGTTGCTCTGGGGTTGCTGTTTCCCATGTGTAGTACTTTACATTTGTCAATGTTAAACTTCATTTGCCACCTCTCAGCCCATCTGCTCAACCTTTCCAGATCCTGTTGCAGCAGCATAGTGTCAGTAGTGTCCTTGACAACCCTGCCAACCTTTGTATCGTCTGCAAACTTGGACATTAAGCTTGATATACCATCATCAATATCATTTATAAATACAGAAAACAATAATGGACCCAACACTGTGCCCTGAGGGACTCCACTAATAACATTAGTCCACGATGAGCAGTATCCATTGATTACCACTCTCTGTCTTCTCCCCCTCAACCACCCCTTTATCCATAGCAGCAATTTGCCTCCAATGTCACACTGCTCCAATTTGTGTAGCAGTCTTCCATGTGCAACAGTATCAAAAGCCTTTCTAAGATCCAAGTATATAATATCAAAGTTATTCCCTGCATCCAGTTCTTTTGTGACTGCATCATAGTATCCAATCAATTTGGTCAGGCAAGACTTCCCCTTAACAAAACCATGCTGTGTCTGAGCTATAACTGAAGTCTTGTCTAAATGATCCTGCAGTGCTTCTTTAACCAGTGCCTCCATTAATTTTCCTGGAACAGAAGTTAAGCTCACAGGTCTATAATTACTTGTGTCAGCCTTTGATCCTCCTTTGTGAATTGGGGTCACATTTGCACATTTCCAGTCTATGGGTACCTGCCCTGAGTCCAAGGAAGCTCTGATAATTATGGCTAAGGGTTTGCTTACTTCCTTTGCTGCCTCCTTTAATATAACTGGATAGATCCCATCCACCCCGGATGCCTTTCTTGTGTTTATCTTCAACAGTTTCTCCTCCACTTTACTCCCAGTTATTTCAAGATTCTGTAGCTTACTGCTAGAGTTGAATACACCTCTGGCATTCCCCTTGCTGAATAACTCCTCATGTATGAATGTCGAGGCAAAATATTCATTTAGTTTGTTAGCTACCTGAGCCGGATCATCAACAGTTGACCCATCAATATCAAGTGGACCAATCTGATTCATCCCCTTCCTTCTAGAGTTTACATAAGTAAAGAACTCTTTGCTGTTTTTCTTTGCATCCCTTGCCAATGATTTCTCGTAATCTGCCTTCGCCTGCCTAACCTTCTTTGTAACTTGGTTGCATATCAACTTGTATCTATCATAGGCTTCTGTGTCATGTGTTAATTTGTAAGTATCCCATGCATTTTTCTTCTCTGCCATATGCCTCATTAGTTCATCTGACATCCATTTTGGTCTAAACCTTGAACGATATTTCTTAGTTGGTATGTAAAGCCTAGTAGCTTCCAAGATAAGTTCTTTGAATGCTTCCCATTTTGAATTTGCTGTTGGTAACATCATCGGTTGGTCCCACTGTATAGAATTTAAATACTGTCTCAGTCCATCGTAGTCGCCTTTACGGAAGCAATAACCCTTCCCTTTACCCCTAATGGTAGTGTTACCTCTTTGAGTAAATCCCACTTCAGCACACTGTGATCACTGCCACCTAGTGGTTCATTTATCTGCAGATTCTTAATGCATGAAGAATCACTGCTGATAATCAAATCAAGAGTATTACTCCCTCTAGTTGCGTCCCGAACATGCTGATGTAGAAAACAATCATCCAATAAATCCACAAAAGCCCTGCTAGTGTGTGAGTAACCAGCCCCCAAATTCCAGTCAATATCTGGGAAATTAAAATGTCCCATTATAAGACTCTCTGATTTACTGGCCCACTCTATTTCCCTGTACAGTTCCTTATTATACTCATCAGAGTCATTAGGCCTATAGCACACTCCTACTCTCAATTTTGATCTCCCAATGCTTATGTCACACCAAACTGACTCAACACTGCACTGTCCGGCGATGTCGACTGGCTTCACTTCCTTGGTTTTTATGTGTTTCTTAACTAATAGCATAACCCCTCCCCACTTCCTATCCTGTCTATCCTTTCTGTAGACGTTGTACTCCCCAAATTGCAGTTCTGCATCCCTTATATCTGTGTGACACCACGTCTCTGATATCCCAACAATATCTGCCTTTGATGTTTTGAGCAATACCTCAAATTCATCAAATTTATTTACTAAATTCCTAGCTTTGGTGTACACACAAGTATACCTGCACCTGTTTCTATTCTTAACTACCCTAACACAACCC
Source organism: Mastigoproctus giganteus (assembly GCF_048544385.1). Taxonomy (NCBI): domain Eukaryota; kingdom Metazoa; phylum Arthropoda; class Arachnida; order Uropygi; family Thelyphonidae; genus Mastigoproctus; species Mastigoproctus giganteus. The sequence continues at coordinate 156,909,572 of NC_143581.1, read as the reverse complement.
ATGTGTTTACTTGTACCGCAGTGGCTCCCAGCAGTCTCTGAAATACCATGCATCTTATTTTTCAGGCTTCTGCTCATTCTAATAGAAGCAATGCAAGAATCTCTTTCACCTCTGTCAGTGGCTACTGTCAATCTATTGGTCTTTGTCTCCCCCCCAAGCTAGCAGTTTTCCGACCCACTTAACACTGCCTCGATAGCATCAGCAAATATTCTTGCACCCTTTCTATTTAAGTGTATCCCATCCCTGTAGAAGCAATCTCTCCTGTTAACAAGTACAGTCCAGGCTGAAAAAAATTCTACCCCTTGAGCCTTGCACAATCTTTCCAGGGCCGAATTGATCGACAAGGCTCTCATCATATACTCCCTCCTATCGTGTCTGGGCAGAATTGCAGACACTTTCAAATGCAACCCTAATTCTCGGCTTTTGTTCAACAGTGACCTGTACTTGTTAAGTAATTCTGCCGGTCTCCTACTCTTAATATTATTAGTGCCAACGTGTACAACTATATCACCTTTTGTGCCCTTAAAAGATGATATTCGCTCTACAACGTCATCAACCTTTGCCCCTGGCAGACATACCCTGGTCCTGTTCCACCTATCCTTTTTTTTTTTTTTTTTTAAGGCGCCTCCGTAGCCAGGTGGGAAGGAGCAGCAGTGCGTAGCACACGCTTCTTGATTAGACCGGGGTTCGAGCCCGTCACCACCAAATATGGAGGATGCGGAAAGGTCAGGGAATGACCACCGCATATCCCGGAGCAATATGGCCTTAGTTGCTAATGCTCCTAACAAACAAAAAAAAGTGAAAGTGAATCACTATCTTTTTTACAAAGCATGTTCCCCGTTTCCCTGACAATAGTCACCAACAACTACTAGTTCCTTCGGGACCAGCGCATTCTGCCTTGGGGGTTGTCTCTGTGTCACGCGATGCCCAAGTGCAAGCTCTGGCGTTGATGTGGGCAGCTGAGAGCTTGATGGGCCCCTCAATTTAGTTTTTTCGAGGGCATCCACCCTGTCCTTCAAGTTCTCATATAGGCCCACAAGAACGCCGAGTTGTTGCTTGATATCGATACACTCCTTGCATCGCGCACACACAAAGACATCCCCCTTGGCAGTATCATGTCCCGTACCTGATTGCTCTGCAAACATCAAGCAAACAGTGCATTTTATAAGGCTGTGGGTCAGAGGACAACTGCCCCCCTCAGTTCTGCTCTGAGCCACAGCACTTCCATTAGCTTGAGCCTTTTGCTTTGCTGCTCTGGTCTGAGTCATGATTCTATTAATTTATTAATTAATTATAATTATGTTGTTATTAATTATGTTCAATATAATTAATTATATTACGTTTGTAATCTAAGTCGTTATATGTATATATTTAAACGTACAATTTAACTGCTAACGAAGTTCAACTAACGCTATCTAGTACGGTATATAACTATAACTATTGTATCACAAAGACGGGAAAATTACAAACGGCAGCGGAATTGAAACACGTGGAAACTTACCGATACTTTTATGCAATTACAAGGCCGAGTAAAGAATAAATACACCAAATTAATCAGAAAATCACAAAATAATGTTATACTACTAAATTTAAATCAAAAGTTTTAGAAAAACAATAATTTCAAATCAATAAATAAGAAAAATCCACTTAGCGGCTTTGTGAACACGACTGTCTGTAGTTGCCTCGTCAGCAGACTCCCCAAAATTTTCTGAAAATCTAAAATCATCAAACACTGTTCAATTTGCTGTTGTAATTCTCACGGGAAAAAACAGATGCAAGTGTGCATTTATTTTGAATTTATGACGATGATCATCGTCTGTTTTTCATGGAAAAACAGATGCAAATGTGCCTTTATTTTGAATTTATGATGATCGTCTGTTTTTTTCGGAAAAACAGACATTGGAGTGCGTTTATTTTTTAAAAATTTACAATAATATTTTCATCTTTTTGAATTAAACAGATAATTTATTTTCTTCCACTCTTTAATTGCCTCTTTTGAAAACCTAAAAATACTCATCGCTGCCTCTATTTTCAAAGTCAGAATTAAAATCAGAAGATTCTCACAGAAAGAAGTATAGCGCCTGTGTTTATTTTCAAATATACAGTAAACCCTCGATTTAACGGTTTTGGATTTAACGCACTGGACAAATAATAGTAGATTAATGTACATATTAATCTCGACCATTTTTTTTTGGTTATACAAAGCTTCGGTGTTATTATTAATTAAAAATGAATAGTAATTCCCTATTTTCATTATTGTTTTGATAATTACCTACTTTTATTTTTATAATCAAATTCAGGAAATTGTTTTTTATTCGTTTTGAAAACGTGTTCAAATAGTTGTTTTACCAGATTACAGATAATGGATAAGAGCAGGTGGTAATTTGCGAGCTGAACGTGGCTCGGGACACTAAACTGTAGGTCTACGGACCTGATTTGTTTCAGTCTCAGTCTCCCTCAAGGTATTGTGCGGTCAGGTTGTATACAGAGTGTTTCTGTGATTTCTGAATTGTGACTATTAAATAATTTGTAATCCTTACAATTTAAAATGGCATCAAGTGATAGAGGAATTAAAAGAAAGTTTGTGAACTTAAAAATGTGGCACAGAAATTAGAACAAGGCGTCTTGGTAGCATGTGCTTGCGAAATTTATGGCCTAAAAAACAAACTGTTTCTGATATTCATAAAACAAAGGCTAAATTGCAATATATTTTTTTATTGTACAGTACTGTATATATTCAAGCTTTTTTTACCTTAAGAACAATAAAAAATGCCCTTCACCCAGTTTACATTCGATTCAACGGACACCCCTTCTCCACTATTAGTCTGTTAAATTAAGTGTACAATATATAATCTGTTTTGATAAGCAAAAGACAGAAAGTAATCACATTTACACCATACCTCCACACCAATCCGCAGAAAATATAGAGAAATATTGTATTTTAAAACCCACATACCACTCAGGCATTCCTGGAACTAGTTACCGGAGCTGTAACTTTGGATCTGATTCTTGTCAAAACGCCAAACTACTATATCACAAAGCACACAGCAACTATCGCTCTGGAAATTATGAAAAACTAATTTTAAAGAAGGGACAAAATTTCAATAGATTTCAATAGTTATGGTTTGTTTAGCTTGTGTAATGAATAGACAAAGTACTTATGCCCTTTTAAACATTATTAACTTAGTGGTTGAACACAAACAAAAGGTTTTCATTAACAAACCGTATTTTCTATGTTGTTGAAAAAACAACAGCTTTGTTTTTTCCTGACAGCTTAAAAAGGCAGTGAAATGAAGTTTTTCCTACCTTTTATTTGAAAGTTTGCTTTTGAAAGAATACTTAAATTAAGCTGGTGCACATTTTCTTCCACCCAACCCTTCCCCACATAGAGGTCGGAGGTGACAGGTGGACATATGACCCATAGGTCATTTCCTGTCCTGCATCAGATTTTGTGTTCTTAAAAAAAATCTTATTGACTAGTTTGTACCCATATCAAGGCTTCCCATTGGCTCCCCCAGAACCCTTTCGGTTCTAATCTCTGATTGGTCACTAGCAACTGTCATTTCAATCCAAACTAGGATTTTAAACGAGTCGTTTTGGCACTAATTCTCACATGCTTTACCTGTTCTTATTGTTGGCATTTGTTGTTTATCTCACTGATCGCTATGGATTTCCAATATTTAGCTGTTTTTGAAGATAGGAAGGAAGAAGCCTTTGCCTTAGCCGAACATCTCAAGGAAGAACATTGGCTCACTAAACAGATTCAGCCCGAAGAGACATTTTGCCTTGATATGGTTTATACTAGAGTAAGTATTTTTTCTTACTGAAATTTAATCGAGTTAAAAGTGTGTTCTGTACTGTCATTTTCTTGGTTATATTTTTTGAGTTTTTAAAACAGTGCCTTTTTTTTCAGAATGTTGACTTTAACACGTCACAACTTGATGTTTTTGCTTTGTGTATACCGCCGAACCATTAGGCAAGGCAGGGTGTTCAAACGATGGGCCACAGATTCTCGAAGCTGCAGAGCACCGTGAGGAACGGGGCCCAAACCCCATGTGGAGTCGCTGCATGACGGCTGCGATAACGAGCAGGTAAGTTGAAGTCCAAATGTTTGTAATTTCGAAAAGCAATACTTTTTCGCTTGGAAAAAACTATGCCTTACGCGATTTTTGTTTTTATTTTTCTCGTGGGGGAGGTGAATATGCCCCTGTGCTCCATGATGATTCTGGTAATGAGCAGATAAGTTGAAGGCTAAATTTTTGTAATTTCAAAAAGTGATACTTTTTTGTGTGGAAAGCCCATGCCTTATGTGATTTTTTTTCAGGTTGGAGGAGTTGAAGATGCCCCTGTTGCGGGACTTGAACTATTTTACCACATACCGGATGTTGTGGAAAGGTATTCAAGAAATACCGTATGCAATTGAAAACTTATGAAACACAGTTCATTAATGTGATACACTTGGAGATGGTAAAAATTTTTTAATGCCCTCTGAGAGAGGTTTGTGGAAATTATCACACATTTGAGTGCACAGAGGAACTATTCTCACATGCATCTGTGCCTAGATGCACCTAGCCTCAAAAATCCTATTAATTTTCCCTTCATGGCACTGATCTAATGTTTGATAGGGTGATGGCAGCATTCATTGAGGTTGGGCAGTCAAATACAGACTTTATGATCACAGATGATCTTAGTCTGGATATCAGCCTCATTAGCATATCCCATAGGGGTTGGAGCAATCATTCTGAGAGTATTAAGAAATGGGTATGTTGCATCTGAATGAATTTGAAAAAAAAAGATGCATAATTAAGATCAATAATGCTGAGTTGCTGTGCCTTTCAAGAGCATTATGTATTGGCATTTCATCCCACCAGTACGATGCCAAACATATCGACAACTGTGGGAAGATGTGCGTAGTGAGCAGACTACAAGGGTTAAAGAGTTTCGTGAAATTGCAGGAGTTATGTCAGGTGTTTGTGGTTTGGCTGAAATGTAAACATTTCAGCGTGTCACCCCTGATTTTCAGATTGTGGTGATTTCCGCCGAGTGCAGGTTTGAAGTGATTTATCGGGGCCCAAGACCATACCACGGGTTTTACTTCACCACGACAGACACGATTTGGTGCACAGTCTAAAGGCTCTGTTAGGTAGTGGCTATTACTGTCCACTGTGTTTGAAGATTTTTAAAAATCAACAATGCCTTTTGACCTATACTTGCCCTCATTCATGTAATCGGTGCAGGGTCTGTGCCCATCATAGTGGAAGCAACCTTCATTTGGTGGTTCAGATGACAATGAAATGTGCCCAGGATGGCCAAAAAATTCGACACGCAGAACTGAAATATAAGAATGTACATGTAGTGGCACATAACATTTGTGGCTTTGACGGGTACTTCGTACTTTCTTATATCTTAGGGAATCACACGAGACCTCACATGATTAATGGTGGGTCAAGGATTTTGGGCATTGTTAAACATTGTCTTCCTGGATTCTTACTCTTTTCTTTTAGTGCCGCTCCAAAAACTGCCAGCAATATTTGAGCTGCCTGAACTTCGTAAGGGTTTCTTTCCTCATGATTTCAACAAATTAGACACATTAGAATATGTATGCACAATTTCATATCAAAAATTTTTCAACTTGAATTCACGGCGAAAGAAACTTGTATGGAATTCAAGTTATAGTTCAATGAGAAGTCACGCGAAACATACAGTCTCAAGTTGGACTATTGGAATATTCCCTTGATGAAATTAGGGTATTGCTTCATTCGTGCAACAAATTTCGTTCTCTCTTTATAGCCATCACGCAAGTTTGTCCCTTCTGTCAGGACATAACTATCGCTGGGGCTTGTAGCAGGATGTTCGCCCACAACTTTCTAGAGCTGAACACAGTGGTGGTCCTGCCCCCCTGACAGATACATGGGCACAAACACACAGAGTTGTAAAGTGTTGGCCAGGCTTTCATGGTTGGAACAACAGAATACCATTAGAACTCAAGACGCTCGTTCATGGGGAGGGGAATTTGAATAGGACATTTTTTAATAGATGGGGTTTGTGGTAATGCGGCCTGCGAGTTTTATGGCTGTTACTATCAATGGGTGCAAGAAATGTTTTAAGCCTAACACTATACAGATAGAAACAAGATGATGCATTCCTGTACGATGAAGCTATGGACCGTGAGACTTTCATCAGGTCTGAAGGGTATGAAGTAGTTTCTGTCTGGGAATGCCAGTTTCACGCTCAACTGAAAAACATCCCAGTCATGAAAGAGGTTGCAGCTTTCACAACGCATGAACCGATTACGGCCTGTAGTGCTCTCACAGGTGTCAGAGTTGACTGCTTTAAACTGTATCACCAGGTGGTGGCTAATGAGATTTGTTATGTCAATTTCTGCTCGTATCCGTGGGTGTGCAAATACGGCATCTTTCCACCCTAAAGTCATCCTTAGCGAATTTACCGATCCAGAGGCATACTTTGGAATTATCCATGCCAGGGTGGTCGCGGCAGAGGAGCTTTTTTTGCCTGTCATTCCCATATCATGCAATGACAAGCTTGTTTCCCCGCTGTGTGGTGCTTCTTCTGATGAAATGTCACCCAAGTGTAACCACGAGGACAGAAGCTTTTCTGGGGTATGGTGTATGCCTGAATTTTACCTTGCAATGAGAGGGGCTACAAAATTATTGACATCTATGAGGTTTAGCATTTCGAAGAGAGGCATGAGTCTTTATTTGGTGGCTACGTGAATCCCTTCTTAAAAATTAAGCAGGAAGCGTCAGGATGGCCCGAGGGGCTTTTTCCTTTATAGCCATTACACCCTGACGCTTACATGGACAGGCACAGAATAAAGGCAACCATTTGCAAAATTATTTTTGAATTCACTGTGGGGATGCCTTGCCAGAACAAAAAGGACTACCAATAAAGTTTGCCACACATGAAAGCATTGTGGATCTTTTCTTATATGACACAACGTCATGCTAGTAATAGAGGATATAATGCTGGTTGGATTCTCTACGATTGAGGAGACAGAGGAACCCTACCATCACGGAAACGCAATCATTGGCTCCTCCGTTGCTTCCTTTGACTGGAGGGTGTCTCCGTAGCCAGATGGGCAGGAGCAGCAGTGCGTAGCACATGCTTCTTGATTAGACCGGGGTTCGAACCCGTGCCCACCAAATACGGAGGATGCGGAAGGTCAGTGAATTATCCCCAGAGCAATATGGCCTTAGTTGCTAATACTCCTAAAATCCAAATAACAAACAAACATCCTATGACTGGATAAAGCCCTACAAGGCTATGGCCCTCTCTACGCCAACAAATGATCTATTGTAACACTAATAGCTTGGTATACACCTGTAAACTGGGCAATGAATATCCACCTATCGTTCACTTCCTTGGGGAGCTCACAGACGAACTAGTCGGTGACCAGATCATCGAGTTTGCTTCCACGGGTCCTAAGTCTTATTCCAGAACCCGAGGAGGAAGAACGGTGACTAAATGCAAAGGTGTGACATCGAATGCCAAAAACACCATTTTGGTCAACTTGGACGTTATGACAGATGCAGCAAAGGGCCAAAATGTAAATGTTTCCGTTGTACCATTTTCTGTCAGAAGAGACAAACAAACGTCTCGTCTCCTGGAAAACTCTGTATCAAAGAAGTTTGGATTTACCTTCGCTAAACTGTGACTATAGACGACACACGCACCTTCCATTATGGATATTTCCATGACACCAGTAAAGACTAACAACCTAACATTACACTCTCTGCATTAGAAAATTCCTGTGAAATCCCCATGTTTGACACTAAGTAGTGATCTGGTGGTGCTTTTGTGACGTGTCCTTTTCTGGGGATCATTGGAGTGCTGGATCATGCCCTCCCACTTCCAGACATGAGGGAAACACAGCACCTCACCCCATCTCCATCATCACTTTGTGACGGCCCTGAATACACCCTTTTACCTCTCTACAGTCTGGAGCAGCATAATCAGGAAAAACAACATTTGTATTGTCGTTACTTGAGAATAGTCGTTTTAATTTCTCCTCCTCCTCCACAAAGAATTGTTTATTGCTTTTCGTAACGTCAAGAAAAGTTTCTACAGTACCCACAAATAGAGTTCATGGAAGGGTTAAAAGATAGTACCCTAGTGGCAGAAATTTTCATTAAAGGGTCTCACATACAAATCTAAGTGTAATTTTACTAACTGAAAACTTGTTTTGCCAGGGATCACAGTTAAGAACTATAAGTTTAAACTCTAATTACTTGGTAGTATTTAAAAACCCTCGAGACTTGCTAAATCTCGCGTCTGGCTACACAGGTGTTCACGGCTTGATCACATGTCCTTGTAGACATTTATAAAGAGGTGACTCGGGATGCTAATCATATTTGTTGTTTGACTTGTGTCAGGACACAGGAGAAATTATGCTTCCTATTACTCAAACTGCCTAATGAAGGGGAGACAGTCACCTATATGCCTTCATGGCTAGTATCTTAAAACGTCATGCTAATTGCATCAAATATCTCTCGGAACGAATTCCAAGCAAGCCTCCACTCTTGAAGTCTTCAACTCCAGTGCAGATAAGTTCACTTTTTTGAAATTTGTAAGAACCTGATTCGTGGAAATATACCTGTAACTTCTCAAGAAAAATACAAGCTTGAACGCAAAAAAAGTTTCTGAGGATACTTGCAAATAAAAAAGTTGCACTTAAAACCTGTCAGAGATTAATTCACCAGTAAGGTAGCTCTCTGTTGTCACTTTTGGGTAGTCTCATAGTGCCTCTCATCACAAGCTTGCTGAGATGAGCAACTCATTCCATAAATTCCTGCTTGTTACAGTGTCACCTGAACAACAGCAACTAGTGTCCTTAGATGAACAGATGTCGACCATCTTAAAAAGACAACCTTCCGGCCGATTCCAAAGTAAAAGTGTACCTGGAAACTCTTCAATCTTATTTAGGCCTAAAGACGAATGCTGGTATGCATCGCTCTGTATTCAGCATTCCCTCTGAGGGGCAGACACAGCAATACTTGCCAGCGGAAATAGAACCAAAGGAGTAGAGAAGGAGAGGATCTATTTATAAATGATCCGAAATACACCCCATGCGTTTCACCTTACTGCCTGAGGAGTAAATTCAGCTGTATTGGTTTGTGAGTATAAATTTTCAATAAGTAGACTTTTCTTTTCAAAACATTTTATTTAGTGAGTAAATGCTGAATTACATCTAAAGTGGCGATTACATCGTTCGCCCACAAATCTTTATAATAATAATGGTTTACAATCTTTGGCATAGAAATGCCCCTACATCTATGAGTTAAGAAAAATATACAATGAAGGCCACAGATTCTAGGTGTTGGATTAACACTTTGTTATAAGTCCATTTCTTCTTCTGTTTGCTTAGAAAGACAACAATATCCAATGGCAGGGGTCGTGTGAAGTTATCAAAATATTGGCATTCGTTTTTTCTTGGGAATATGCACACCCAGTGTGTTCCTAGTTGGTTAGAAAAATCCATATTTACCACTAGTGTGGCTGGTTTTCGAGTTATTCTTGATGGTAACTCATCACATGCACAAAGACTGACTGGAAGTTTCTCCAATGCACTGTCGGCTTCTAAGACTTTCGATCTGTTCAGTGTTCATAGTCGATGAGGACGGATCTGTCTTCAGTTATAGAGAGATTTTCAAACTCTGCATAGAGAATCACAGTTATGTTCTCGCGAAGAGGGGATCAAATTTCATTTCAATGCGCACACTTCTGCGACGTGTAGAGCTGACATGTTCGCCGACTGCATTCTAATCTGGTGTTAAGTTGAAAGCAAAGAGAATGTTGCCTTCTGAGTATTCCAAAAATGACACATCATTTCCAGTCTGAGTTCCACTTCTTTAGAGCTGTAAAAAGCGACAGGTAGTACCTCGTGTAATGCCTGGTCTTGTAATCGGGCGTAAGAGGTGTGGAATGGTGCTGAACACCATCTGCAGTCAAAAGCAAGTAACACAAATTGAATTGGGAAAAATTAAACTGGTTGCTTTAAAATGATCCGTTAAAGCTTTTACTCACCACAATACCTACGATTAGACGGGCTGGAATCCGGCCCAGATATATGTTGTTTTGGGTCGAGTCGCTCAACCCTTTGGGAACAGAAAAATAAGTAATGTTGACTGTTAATAGGGTAAACAAGCGGGTTCTTTTCTAAAACAGTCATGTGAGCAAGCTGAATCTGTGGGTTCACTTAACTTCTTGGACAAAAAGACACGCTTGTCATATGTGTATTTTCGCAGTGGCATCTAGAGATAATAGGCAAAATTCTGGGAAACTGCAAACCATTCTCAGGCAAAGTGACAGGCTGTTAATGATACATTAGGCTTGGTGGCAGAAATCCAGTCTGAGACGACCCAACAGTTAAACAGTTTTCGACTTTGAAAAGAACTTCATCGCTTGATGCATGCTGCTATCAGCTCGGGAAAACATTGCTCCCACATCACAAACATTGTCTTTAACAAACAGCTCTGTACTAAGTTGAGAATTTTTAGCACTGCTGTCAAAGTTCAGAAGTTTTTCTAAATATGTTCTATAAGCGTACGTATCTGAAGCAGCGTTGACAAGCTTATCTTGCACAAAAAGATCGATGTGGCTAGCTTGGGGGGATACAAAGACTAATAGTTTAACAGTAACCGCAGGCAGAGGTGAAGGTGATTCTTGCACAACTTCTATTAGAATAAGAAGCGACCTGGAGCGAGGGGTGTTGGGGGTTTCAGGGACGGATGGCAGTCATCCTGGAATAGTTGGGTATATGGGATGTGTTAGGGTAACAAGGAATAGGCATAGGAGCATGTATGCTTGCATGTATACCAATGCTAGAAGTATAGTAAATAAATTTGATGAATTTGAAGTGTTGGTCAAGACATCAAAGGCGGATATTGTTGGGATAGCAGAGACGTGGTGTCACAAAGATATAAGGAATGCAGAACTGGAATTTGGGGAGTACAATGTGTACAGAAAGGATAGACAGGACAGAAAAGGAGGAGGTGTTATGCTGTTAATTAAGAAAAACATAAAATCAAAAGAAGTGCATCCAGTTGATATAGATGGACAGTGCACTGTTGAGTCAGTTTGGTGTGACATAAGCACTGCAAAAGCAAAAATAAGAGTAGGAGTGTGTTATAGGCCTAATGACTCGAATGAGTACAATGAACAATTGTACAGAGAAATAGAGTGGGCCAGTAAATCAGAATGTCTTATAATGGGGGATTTTAACTTCCCAGATATTGACTGGAACTTGTGGGTTGGTCACTCACACACTAGTCAGACTTTTGTGGATTTATTGAATGATTGTTTTCTGCAGCAGCATGTTCGAGAGGCAACCAGAGAAAGTAATACTCTTGATCTGGTTATCAGCAGTGATCATTCGTGTATTAAGAATTTGCAGATAAAGGAACCACTAGATGGCAGTGATCACAGTGTGCTGAAGTGGGATTTACTCAAAGATTTAACTACCGTCAGGGGTAAAGGAAAGGGTTTTTGCTTCCGTAAAGGGGAGTACAGTGGTCTCAGACAGTTTTTAAATTCTGTACAATGGGATCAACTGACGATGTTACAAACAGTAAATTCTAAGTGGGAAGCATTCAAGGAATTAATCGTGGAAGCTACTAGACTTTTCATACCGATGAAGAAATATTGTTCAAGTTTTAGGCCTAAATGGTTATCAAATGAACTAATGAGACTCGTGACAGAGAAGAAAAATGCATGGCATGCGTATAAATTATCAGGAGACACAGAAGCCTGTAGCAGATATAAGCTAGTCTGTAATCAGGTCACAAAGGAGGTTCGGCAGGCAAAGGCGGATTACGAGAAATCTTTGGCAAAAGATGCTAAGAAAAACAGCAAGGATTTCTTTACTTATATGAACTCTAAAAGGAAGGGGATGAATATGATTGGTCCACTTGACATCGATGGTTCGACTGTTGATGATCCTGCTCGGATAGTTAACAAACTGAATGAGTATTTTGCATCTACATTCACACGTGAGGAATTATTACAGTTTGAAAATGGAAGAAGGTTATCAAATTGTAGCAGTGTGCTTAATGATTTTGTAATAACTGAGAGCAAAGTGGAGGAGAAATTGTTGAAGTTAAACATAAGAAAGGCACCTGGGGTGGATGGGATCTATCCAGTTATATTAAAGAAGGCGGCAAAGCAACTAAGCAAACCCTTAGCCATAATTATGAGAGCATCCTTGGATTCAGGGGAGGTTCCCACGGACTGGAGATGTGCAAATGTATCCCCAATTCACAAAGGAGGCTCGAAGGGTGACACGAGTAATTACAGACCAGTTAGTTTAACTTCTGTTCCGGGTAAAATAATGGAGTCACTGGTTAAAGATGCATTGCAGGATCATCTAGACAAGACTGCAGCAATAATTCAGACACAGCATGGGTTTGTTAAGGGAAAGTCTTGTCTGACAAATTTGATTGGTTATTATGATGTGGTCACAAAGGAACTGGATGCAGGGAATAACTTTGATATTATATATTTGGATCTTAGAAAGGCTTTTGATACTGTTGCACATGGAAGACTGCTGCACAAATTGGAGCAGTGTGGCATTGGAGGCAAATTGCTGCTATGGATAAGGGGTTGGTTGAGTGGCAGAAGACAGAGAGTGGTAATCAATGGACACTGCTCAACGTGGACTAGTGTTATTAGTGGAGTTCCTCAAGGTTCAGTGTTGGGTCCGTTGTTGTTTTCGGTGTTTATGAATGATATTGATGATGGGATATCAAGTTTAATGTCCAAGTTTGCAGATGATACAAAGGTTGGCAGGGTCGTTAAGGACACTACTGACGCTATGCTGCTGCAACAGGATCTAGATCATTTGGGCAGATGGGCTAAGAAGTGGCAACTCAAGTTTAACCTTGACAAATGCAAAGTACTGCATATGGGTAGAAGTAACCCGAGAGAAACGTACCAACTGTGTGGTACTACACTTAAGGTGGTAGAAAATGAAAAAGACCTGGGAATAATTGTGCAGTCAGATATGAAGTTTTCTGAGCAATGCAGACAGGCTGCTAGGGCAGGTCATGGGGTTTTGTCAATGATATATAGGAATTTTGCTAGCAGGGAAAAGGAGGTAATTGTCCCTCTGTATAAGGCAATGGTCAGGCCACGCCTTGAGTACTGCGTACAGGTCTGGAGGCCTCATTTTAAGAAGGATGTAGATTTGCTTGAGCGTGTACAGAGAAGAGCAACACGATTGGTGAGGGGAATGAAGGGATCCTCTTACCAAGAGAGGCTTAAGTTCTGCAAATTGCAGTGGCTGGAGACTAGGCACCTGCGCGGTGATCTGATTGAGGTCTATAAGGCCTTGAATGGGTTGAGCACGCTGAATTCTGATGGGATCCTCCCACTTGTTCAGAATACAAACCTACGGGCGGGGACATAAGTTCAAATTAAGAAAGGATAGATGTAGAATAGATGTGCGGAAATTTGCCTTTAGCCAGCGGGTGGTTAATTGCTGGAACAAACTTCCATCTGTCGTTGTGGAAGTTGATAGGTTAAATAAATTTAAGGAGGAACTGGACAGGCATTTGGAGGGTATGGTGTGATTTTTTTTTTTTTTTTTTTTGGCTGATGCTGCATAAGCTCCTACACTTGCTTTCTTGCATCAAGTGCCACTATTACTACTACTACTACTACTACAGAGAGTGGAAGAAATTATTAACAACGCCCACATTCTCTTGCATGTCTTTACCATCGGCCTGAGTAAGCTGTACTTTGAGGCATAAATAACTTTTACCTAGGTCTAGATATTCTTCAGACGGTCCTGGAATGAAAAATTCAGTCGGCCCTGTTGTGTCCACAGAAGCAATGGGTAGGAATGTCATGTAGGAAGAACGCTCAACACACAGATTAGTTGCGAGTTGGGCAAACAGAACCAGTTCAGACATTATCACCTCCGTAACTGAAAAATGTTTTGGTATTTCCGCCCTCTACCTCCTTTCCGATTGCGGACAATGGTTTGCAATCAGAAAGGTTTTCTTAATGGTTTGTCCCACTTTGAATGTTCGATTTATAAATGCTCACTTCATGGGCATACCAGAAATAACATAGTTGACCATATTATGCCCGGCTGACAGCACCTAGTGACCGATGAACCTAGCGGTTGGTTTGAGAAGTAGAGAAATAAATTTATAGGCTGAACTGAAAAGACTGCCCAGTCTGTGACTTCTCTGGATTGGGGGCCCTGAAAAGTACGGACTACAACCCGCCTGTATACACTGTAGTATTGAATGTAGGCATTCATCACGGTCGGAAATGCTGCTTAATTAGGGTTTTCCATTCTCTGAATGGGAAAAGCTGACACAGTCTGTGCTTATTTGAATTGATATGGAGTGGAAAGTTGAAAGCAGCAAAGGGTAATAATCTAGATGTGTGAATTCATCTGTTTCCGAAAGGTACAACTCGTAAAAGGGGTGCCTTAGTGTTTCTTATAATCTGGTCTTCGATCTCATTGTTGTAAACGAAGTATGAATTATTATTATTATTATTATTATTATTATTATCTGTTTATTTCCATAAGGAAACCACCCCGGGACGGCAAAGTGCCAGGAGGGTGCTAAGTACATATCAGGGTACGAGATACTACGTGCAGTGGGTTACATATACTGAACACGTAGTCTCGTCCCGAAATATTATATACACATTTTATGTTTAATATATACGGTATTTACACATTAATGATTCTGTACATACATTATACAACTCATATTTACAATTCACTAATTGACACCCCTATTTATATTGCAAGGAAACTTAGATCTCAAAGACCCTTCTAACTTGCGTCCTGTGATGTCAAAGCCTAACAGTTCCTCTGGGCCTGTCTTTTGGAAATGAAGACGCACACCGCTTTCGATTTCGAGAGACACAAAACCATGGGTTTTGCCTTAATTTCAGGAACAGTATTCATCATAGCCTGTAGGATTTCGGAAACACTGCTGTAATTACTGTGGGAAATTTTACACTCGTGTTGGGCGCCACTCGAAAGCCCAACAAATGCTATTCTCCTTTCATCTGGTTTTGGGGAAAGCACAATTTTATCTTTAGGTGGTATCCATTTTCCAACGTGTACACTTTTGAAAGATCTATGCTTGGTATCGATCTCGTTACTTGGTTTTGATATCTGACCCAAACCCATAACTTCGGCCAGTCTGTAGGGAATCACTAACTCACTTCCGTTCTTGACGTAGAGTGCAAATCTCTCTCTTAACTTGGTTTGAATAACTTGCAACTCTATTTTGTTGTTAAGACTACACATATGTTCGACCAGCTTGGTAGAATTGTCGTACTCTGGTTCCAAAACGTAAAATTCTGTTCGTCGGGTCGATAAACTTTTCTGGAAAACTGGAAACTCCGCCCAGCCTTCGGAAATATTATTCCAAGGATTAGGAACATGGATTTCTGCTAGTGCCACTTCCCACTTGCCTGTGAGCATCACTGCATTTGGCAAAACAACCGTTAAATTTGACTGGGCGTCTCTAGATATTGATCCATACAAGAGTTACTTGGTAGGGTTAAGAAGAACATCTTTGGCACTAACAGGCTTCCATAGCCTAGTGGTCAGGAGCGGGAATGCAGTAGCACACGCCTCTTGAGTAGACCGGGGTTCAAGCCCCTGACTGCTAAATACGGTCGATTTGCTAACCCGCACTAGACCAGTGGGGCAGATTATGATCCATTTCCCTCAACATGAATTGTTGAGGAGGCTTCCATTCTGCACTGGGTTATAATGGCTGCAGTTTACCTTTTTTTACCAGGAGTTATAGGAGGCAGGATATACGAGCCACTTAACCTGTAATTGATGCTGCCTGCATCTTTTTCTCACTTAAGGACCTTTTCCATGAGGAAAACGTCTGTAGGCAGCTCATCTTTGAGATTAACTCTCTGTAATAGCTGCTCGTAGAATGTTCCTGCGATTGTTTCACCGGCTCGATCTTTCACTCTGTGCACAACGGGTTGTCTTAGTTTGAAAGCTTGGGAAATTGTGAACACTGCACGACTCCAGTTGCCCCAGAATCCTTTGCAAAAGGGATGAGAACCACTGCTAAGCACAACACGATCGCCAACTTTAAATTTAGGAATCTGCTCTTTGGTCTTTTTCAAATACAATTTCCAATAAATGTCTTCATTAAAGAATGTGACGTCTGCAGGGGCCATACCAGTTGTGCGATGCGTTGTCCATTTGAATATTTTTTTCTTTCAGGGTTCTGATGAAGCTCTTTGCTATTGCTGCTTTTTTTGCGATCTAGTGTTATAGAAATTAATGTTAAGAGACTTAAGTAAAGCCTTTACCTCTTTATTTGTAAATTCTTTTCCTTGGTCTGTGTTGAGATTCAAAGGTGTTCTTTGAAAACAGATTTGAATAACTTAACCATTTGTTGTGAAGTTTTATTTTTAAGTGTTCTCACCCAAACGTATCTAGTAAAGGCGTCGATACAAATGCGAAGATAGGATATACATACCTCCTTTCTCTTTAGACAGATTGGAAAAGTGTGCTAACTCGCACTGAAATGTATGGTGAAGTCCTGGAACTATCTTGTTCCTGGGAAAATTAAGTCTTTGTGGTCTGTGTCACGCATAACTTGGCTGGCTTGCCAAGTACCCTTTTACAATACGACTGGGTAACTTTGTATATCTTTGCAATGCCTTAACACAACTGAAACTACCCTCAACGCCAGGGTCGTTGTAATCGTCTAACATCTTGTTCTTTTCCAGAGAGAGGAAACATACGAAGAAGACTCGCAGGAGTATTGGTGGTTCTTATATTAATAGCGCTGGGAGCCTTCTACGACCTGCCGCTGATGGAGGGGTTACAGAAAATTGTGAACGAAACAAATGAATCTACGGTTGTAAAAAATATGTCAATAAGCATTCCTCCCTCATTGTAATTTTGTATATTTTTTTTTCACCCAATAAAAATTATTATTTTTTTGCAAATATGTGTGTCTGTGATTCTTTAGTATTATAGAGAAAAATAACCTTTTAAGCGTTTAAGAACTGCTTAATTTTAAATCTTAAATTTTACCTTGGAAATTTTACCTCTGTGTATTTTACACATCAAGTATATATAGAGTTTTGAGAAAATAACAATCATTGCAGATAAACTTGATAAGACTCCAAACAACCACACAGGCTTAATTTTTCAGATTTTCAAGAACAGGTGTAATTTTGGAAGAAAAAACTTTAAAGAATACAGATAATTTTATTTTCAGATCTTAATAACAGATCGAAACAGCAAGGAATTTTATCTTTCAGGTTTAAAAAAAAACACATCAAATATATATAGAGGTTTGAGAAAATAACAATCATTGCAGATAAACTTGATAAGACTTCAAGGAAACACAGGTTTAATTTTTCAGCTTTTCAAGAACAGGTGGAACGTTGGAAGAAAAAGCTTAAAGAATACACATAACTTTATTTTCAGGTCAACAACAGATGTAAACAGCAAGGAATTTTTATCTTTCAGAGGGAAAAAAAAGTTTTTCATCCCACAAGGTTTTTCATTCTGCAAACAAACAAGATGCCGCTTCTGCATCGCAAATATTATGTGTCTGTGAAGGGCCATCCCCGGCATTCTGGGAAGTTTATTCCAAAATAAACTTCCCAGAATGCCGGGGTGCAAAAGGGTGGTTATGCAGTGGCCCTTTCCCACTGCATAACCACCCCAAAATAGAGCTTCCCAATTAAGACCCACAATGCATTACCACATAATTATCGCTAAAATTATTCACAAAAATTCACTTTGACGTCACAACCAATACATTCAAAACTACATCTAACGTGAATCTAACGGGGGACCCACACAGTAGTGAGGAAATCAACGCCCCAGCCTAACAATAAATTGAAAATTAAATTCTGAAATTACAACTAACGTCATCTACCTATAGAAAAACAAATCTTTTTATTCTCAAATACTATCTTCCTGCCAAATCGGGACCCCCTCCTCCTGGGTACCAACAAAGCAAATTTCGTTCATACCTACATCCGATACTACTTTCATTCAAAATATTCATTTTGATTATCCGCTGTATTTAAGTATACATTTGATATAAAAAATTATCAGGTTGTTATGAGATAGTGGATATTTGTGCTCCGCCTAATTCTTTCATATCTTTCATACCAGCTTAGGGCACCAGCTGGTGAATTCATCTCACTCAGCAACGCATTCAGGGGATATTTAACTCCAATTACTTGACTCATACCCACATTCATCACCATCTGTCAGCATTCAGCTATCATCATAACACTTATTATTGTATGTTTAAATGAAACTCCAGAATACTAGTTTAGAACGGTCCTAAACGTAGATTAAATAACTGGGAAAATTTAAATTTCATGCAAAATGAAAACCCACCTCCAGGTCTTGTTGACTTACTAGCTGTTTTAATGCTTGTCGAATATGTCTTCATGGCCTTTAAGAAGTAAACATTGTTCGGAGTTTCGCTACTATTCACATTATTTCTTTTGGTGCCGTAAAACAATTTAGATCCTTTTCGAATGTTTTTGGGTGTTAGTTTCCGAATGTAGTTTAAGGAAGAATGATCGTTTCTTATATCAGGGTGACTGCTTCTGATGAAAACTGGTGTCATTTTAATCCAGTGATGCTTATTTCTGTTAAAAGGATTCTCATTTTCTGCGAGCAATGAATCCAGCACAATTTCATATGGTGATAAACTGTATATTGTTTTCATGTTCTCAGGTACCCCGTAATATGCATAACTGTAGTAGTCAGGATAATTAACGTCTGTATCTTCTTTAGGGACCGTTATTGTGGTTCTTCCCGTTACTCTGCTACGTTTCCTGCTTTGATGCTGGAATCTGTGAGACAAACGTCTCTGTAGATCAAAATAACTGCCATAATTTATTCCTGTAGGATGAGTTGATTTCGAAGAATTTTTAGCCTGCTGCTTGTCTCTCTTTAGCCAGTATTCGTAACGAATTTCGGGCAGTTGACCATTCCCAAGAACCTAAAACAAAAAAAAAAAAAATATATATATATATATATATAAACATTAACATAACTTCTGCTGTACCTGAATTATCTGAAATTAACCTGATATCATAATACTAATAGTATTATGATTATAATAGTAGTACTGTTGCTACTACTAGAACTATTACCATCTTTCAGATTTTTATTCATGGAATCCTAATTGTTTCCTCAGATTTTATTTTAGCGGTGTGGTATACAATTAAATCAAGAAAAAGAAATTTGTGAGAAAATAAGCACTTCAACCTGATTAGAGCGTAAATCTCTCTTTAATTTCTAAAGGATTTCAGATTATTATCACACTTTTCATAGTACTTTCTGTACATTTGATAATACCACTTCTTCAATGACTGCAAAGACAGCAGTTGGTAATTGGTCGTCTTAATAGAATTGTTACTTTAACAACTCTGTATAATTAAGTTAGCAGCCGACAAAATTCCCAGTTTTCGTCTTTCTGCCACCCTTCAATTGGCACTTCACAATCATCCCGTTTACGAAGTCCGTCAGATCACGGCTTACCTATGTTGATCAAGTGCCTACATACACTTTTCGTCCAATGACAAGGAGCAGAGCCGTCCTGAAAGATGCAGTTATTTGGCAGGTTGAAATTGTCTCTAATGGTTGGCAGCAATTTGCTTTCCATTATAGCCAGGTATCCATTGGCATTTACGGAACCTTTTATAAACTACAGGGCCGACCGGGCTAGCCAGGTGGGTAAAGCACCTGCCTGGCAACCCAAAGGTCGCGGGTTCGAATCCCGCCTCAGGCTTGGATCAAAGTACTGCAAAAACCTTGGGAGGTGCATTATGGCCACAGAAGCCAATGCGCCAACAACTACCAAAAAAAAAAAAAAAATGAAAAAAAAAATAAACTACAGGTGACGTACTCCGCGATACAAAAGCACCCCCATATCATCTGACTAGTAGGGAATTTCACTGTAGACACCATACAGTCTGGATGGTATTCTTCACTACGTCTACGGCGAATCGTTTGTTTGCCATCAGAGCCATGCAGGTTGAATTTCTTCACATCCGCGAAAATAACTTGACTTCCAATAACTGGCTCGGGGGTCCATTTGACATGCTCCTTCCACGAAATTAATCTGGCCTTTTTCATTTTTTGTGTGAGGATGGGCTTCTTAGGACGACGGGCTACAAGTCCATTTTTGAAGAGGCGTCTTCTGAATGTTACTGCACTTGCTACCACTCCTGTATGTTCTTACCATTATCTTTTCAGCTGAGACGAAGATGCTTTACGGTTTTAAAGCATAAGCGCTTCAAAACGCAGTCATGGTTTGACGTAAAGATTCGTTTGTGTCCGGTTCCTTATTTCATATCAGCAGAAACAGTATTCTTGAGTTTGGAAAGAAATCTATTCACTGTCGACTGATTACAAGACACTCTATAAGCAATATGACGGGAAGAACATCCTTACTCATAAAGCATCAACTGCACGTAACTCGCCATCCTGACACAAGCAAGGAATGACTGCAATTCTTGTAGAGCAGGGGTGGGCAACAGCCGGCTCGCGACGATGTTGAATCCGGCCCCCTCGGTAAATGCATAAATATAGAAAATCCATACCTGACTACACTCGCCGTAAACGTTCGGATTAATTCGGTTCAATCGGGAATCGCGGCCAGTACAACAGTAACCAAGTGATTCTACGCGGCGTCAAAGAGTTATTTCCTAATTATTATTGTAGCATCGATCGAACGAAGTTCCTTTGGGTTTGACTTCTTATTGAAAAAAATAATATTGGTGCGAGATATTTTATGTTTTATGCCTTTTCTAATTATTACAATTTTTAATTTAATATAATTTATAGCCCATAAAATGAGCCAATTAAAAAAAAAAGAAAAATTGATGCCGAATGCCGCATTTTAAATGATAATTGGACATTCAGATATTTTTTTTTAAAAATACATTAATAATTTGGTAATTCAAGTAATATAACATTTTTTAGGTTCTGATTTTTTTATTAAATCGTTCAATCTATTCCGGCCCGCATCATGATGCGAAAATTTCATTCGGCCCGCATCATGATACGAAAATTTCATTCGGCCCGCATCATGATACGAAAATTTCATTCGGCCCGCTGACGAAAAAAGTTGCCCACCCCTGTTGTAGAGCATGCTTATATAGCTGAAAGTAACAGCTGATTCAATATTACGTCATCACCTACGCGTGTCAATCTTATCTGATGCAATCTGTAAGAAATATTGCCTTATACTTACGTTGTTCGAACAACAATTACAATTTTAAGGGGTGATGCACTTTCTTTGAACACCAGTGTATTCTTTAAAGCAGTGGTATTTGCATCTTTAAATTCTTGCTGGCCAAACTCCAAAGCTTTTTTTAATGCAGTTATTCAATTAAAAAAAACAATTAACCAATAGGAATAATAAAATTCTGTTCCAGGTACATAATGTGGCCTGCCACTAGCATATTTAACATGTAAGGCAGGCGTTAAAAACGTTTTAATTTTGAGATGTTAATGAAATTCATGGATAATATTATAACAGTGTTTACGATATAGTTTAGAGCTAAAGTTTCATGTTATGTAAAGAGTTTAACTAATGTACCAGTTAGTGCAATTGCATCATTTCAGTACATAGCAAACTACTTAAGTAGTTATAAATTGGCATCATTAAGTATATCTCATATTCTGAATGGCTTCACAACGAGTTGCCATGATATTGCACTACCTCGAATAAGTAACACTTCACCATAGGAGAAGACTGTTGTTACTTATTCTCAGATGAGCTCCGAAACGGTGCCGTATGGGTGATGGTATCCGCTGAGAATAAATAACAATAGTCTTCTCCTGTGGCGAACTGTTACTTATTCGAGGTAGTGCAGTTTCATGGCAACTCGTTGTGAAGGTATTCACAATATGAGATATACTTAACGATGCCAATTTATAACTACTTAAGTAGTTTGCTATGTACTGAAAGGATGCAATTGCACTAACTTGTACATTAATATAACAGTGTTTTTATTTTATTAAAAATAATTATACAGGGTGATTCACTACCAGTGCGACAAACTTGCAGGAGGTGTAGGAGGCACAAAGACGAATCGGAATTACATAGCATTGCAGGGTCCGGAATGCCTTCGTCATGCGGTAGAGGACGTTGAACGGGAGGTCGCGTGAACAGCGATCCTGCTGGAAGTCAGCATTTGCGAACCGTTTCTAATGAAGAAACCAAGTAGCAAAAGTCCTCCGGAGTGGATAATCCGCAGGCTCCAATGATTGGACGCGTTGCAGATGGTATGAACTCATTTGGTTTGTTGACAGTATCCTCCATACAGTGGATTGGGAAATACCCAATCGTTGGCCTATCGCTCGAGTACTCGTACTCGGATTGCCTTCTGCAAGACGTAGGACATTCTCCTCATTGTCTGGCGTCCTCGTCGTTCGCTCTCAATTCATGGTACCTCTCGTGAAACAACCAGTCTCACGTAATCTTCTGTGCACACGTGCGAAAATCGTATGATGAGGAGCACGCCTGTGCGGGAAACGTTCCTGGTACAGAGCGGCGCGCCCGTTACAGTCCGCAGCTCCATACGCGAGGTGCATGTTGGCCAGTTCAACGTTTGAATACTCGTCCATCCTACTGCCTCGGGAACCGGTTCGCAAATGCTGACTTCCAGCGGGATCGCTGCTCACGCGACCTCCCGTTCAACGTCCTCTACCGCATGACGAAGGCATTTCGGACCCTGCAATGCTATGTGATTCCGATTCGTCTTTGTACCCCCTACACCTCCTGCAAGTTTGTCGCACTGGTAATGAATCACTCTGTATATTGGTTACTGAAAATATTTGTCTGCGAGGACTAAAGTAGGATATATAATTTTTACATTGAAGAGATTTTTTAGTTCACGACTAAATACACCATCTATAGTTGTTCCATTATGTGTTTTATCAAAAGATCTGATATGTCCAAGTTGAAGAATGTTTTCATAAATCTGCAGAACTCTTTTCCAGCCTCAGAATTAAATTTCAAAGAAAAAAATTGCATTCAATCTGAAAACACCAGGTGTCTTGAAACTAGATGTGTTTTCGAATTAACGCATTTCCCAGTTTCCGAAAATTTTTTGTATCTTAAAATCTTAATATTTCTGTTTCTAAATTCCTTAGCTTTCCAAAGATATGCTATACGTCCACATTATCCCATTTATTATGTGAGAAAATTTTCTTGATCACATTTTCATATTTTCTACTATCCTGAAAAAACTACTGCAATTTTCAGAGGTTTGAAAGTTTTTCCTATAGTATAGAGCTAAGAAGCTCCTTGCAAAATTTCATAAAATTTGGTCAGTAGAAGATAAATTATTGTTGCCATCATACAAGTATGATTGCAAGAATAAAAGTTACAATAATTCGCTTCTGGCAGAAATTGAAAATGACGTCACTTCCGCAACGCTTTTCGCATGACGGTTTTTCGTTATAAAAGTTTTGGAATAATGCCAGTAAATACGTTTTTAACGTCAATAGAGTTTTGTCGAGTTTTGTAATCAAGTAACAATCGAAACTTCTTGCAATCTTGTGCTAGCACATGCTTTTGGAGAACACTGTTTATATTACCAGATATTTTGAAAAATTTAATAATTTTTCGTTTCACCGTCTCCGAAAGAATTATTCGAATGACTGTCTGGTTCAGAATTCAGTTTGCTATCAACAAGAAACGTTATCAATTACAGTATTAATGATAACCTCCTTGTCTTGATCAGCGTAATCATCATCTTGGAATTCTTTATCTTCATCATTTTCACCTTCGTCGTCAGTGAGAGACTGCACTGTTTCTTATGATAGACATCAATAACACCTATATCGATTCAACAGCTGTAGCATAGAAGAGTCAATGCCGGGATATTCCTTCCATGTTTTACCATTAATGCAGATCTGCCTTGGGTTGATGCGACGACATCAGAATCCATATTGATTGCAAACTCATTAAGTCTTCCTTTGACCACAGCTGTGGTGGCATTATGCATGGTGTTTCAAAAATGATGGTCAATAATTTAAAGGGGAAAAGTAGAGAGAGACTGCACTGTTTCTTATGATAGACATCAATAACACCTATATCGATTCAACAGCTGTAGCATAGAAGAGTCAATGCCGGGATATTCCTTCCATGTTTTACCATTAATGCAGATCTGTCTTGGGTTGATGCGACGACATCAGAATCCATATTGATTGCAAACTCATTAAGTCTTCCTTTGACCACAGCTGTGGTGGCATTATGCATGGTGTTTCAAAAATGATGGTCAATAATTTAAAGGGGAAAAGTAGAACAAACAACAGATTATGATATTAGGGTCCCCTGTAAATGATTACATCTACCGATGTATTTATTTTGTCTGTAAATTACGTGTGTTCTCTGGTCGATTTGCCTGTTTGCTAGACGAAAAAACCCCAGTTTCTGAGGAAAAAAACCTTACTATCAACGCCTGAGACCGAATCACTCAGCTGCGGAGTGAAAAAAGCCCACTAAAGTACCTCGTTCATCGACGGGATTCGAACTCGGGCCTTTTCCACCCGGTGTGGGGAGATTGGTGACGATACCACTGTGCTACCGCGCAGACAGGTGAAAAGTACAAAAAAAAAAAAAAAAAAATCAAATTACTATATTAGGGTTACCCGTAAATGATTACATTAACGTGTATTCGTGACTGTAAATTGCGTGTGTTCTCTAGTCGATTTGCCTGTTTTGCTGGACGAAAAAACCTCAGTTTCTGAGGGGGGGAAAACCTTGTTATCTACGCCTGAGACCGAATAACTCAGCCACGGAGTGAAAAAAGCCCACTAAAGTTCCTCGCGTCATCGACGGGATTCGAACGAGGGCCTTTTCCACCCGGTGTGGTGAGGACGGTGACGATACTACTGTGCTACCCACGCAGACAAGGTGAAAAGTACAAACTAAAATAAGCAAAAAAGTCCCAGTGAACATCGGGCCGCAAATTAATCATTTTCGAGATAATGCACATTTTCTGTTAAGATCCGCCACTGACTATGGGAGCACTAGTTTAGCAAAAAGCTGTAAATCCTTTGCGAAGGGTGGTTTTATTAAATCTAAGATTTTTAATTTTTGGTTTCAATACAGATGTTACATGTTAAAGATGTTACATTTACAAAAGGTGTTCAATATGCTGTCCTTGCATCTGTATGCAGCTTTGTAGTCTTCTCTGCATTCAGTTGCGAATCCTCTCAGGCATTCCTGGGCCATTTCTGATTTGCTGAAAGGCTAGGCCCCTTCAATCCGACGCTGCAATTCCTCAACTGTGTTAATGTTAGAAGTATACACTAAGCTTTCTACATGACCCCAGATACAAAAATCCATAGGATTTTTTAAGTCTGATTTAAGTTCATATTACAGGCTCACCTCTACCTTTCCACCGATGACCATACCTTCTTGTTAGATACCTAGTCACAACTCGAGTCAAATGTGCCGGTGCATCCACTGGTAGAAGTTCACTCTGAGAGGGTAGTCTCTATTGCTAAGACCTTGTACACGCAGGATATAGTAGGGGTACAGGAATTGGCGATGTAAAATTCGCCACACACACTGCTGTGACTCAGTACACGCTCTTGCAGAGCAACCCTCCTTGTCGAAATTCCTGGATTTTGTTCTATTCTTTCTGACATCGAATCACGTCGATGACGCGAGGAACTTTAATGGGTTTTTTTCACTCCGTGGCTGAGTTAATAAATAAATAAATAAATTTTCTGTTTATACTCCGGCACGACAACCAAGTCAGTAGAGTTTACAATAAATCGTCAATACAAATATTTATCGTATTTAGTGGTCACGATCTTGAACCCCGGTCCACTCAAGGAACGCGTGCTATGCACTCTCGCTCCTGACCACTGGGCTACGTCAGGCTAGTCGGTTTCAGGCGTAGACAGCAAGGGTTTTCCGTCCAGCAAAACAGACAAATCGACCATAGAACACACTCCGCAATTATCAGACATAAGACACACAGCACAGCAGATGAATTTAATTATTCAGGTTGCTTAAATATAATATAATAGTATTCTTTCTAACACCCTTACCTCAACATCAGATGTTATGCTTCTGGGCCTACCTGCTCGTACTTCATGTGCGAAGCGCCCGTGTTCTCTAAATTTATGATGTACCCTGATGAATGTGCGCCTGTTGGGCTGCCTTCAGCGGGGAAATGTTTCTTAGTACAAACGTGCAGCCTGGAGTGCATTGCCGTTGGCTTTACCATACATGAAATGCATGTCCGCACACTCTTCGTTGCTCTAACCTCTTTCCATGTTTACTATCCTTTGACAAGTACTAGTATGCCTACTACGTCTCAGAGCATTGAGAGAGGGGAAAGGGAGAGAATGGGCATAAAAAAAAGTCAGTAGTGGATCCCAACTCTGTACAGTTCACCTTGTCGGTGGTGGATCCCAACTAGAAATGTGCAATATCTCGAAAACGATTCACTTAAGGCTTTAAGTAACCCATGTTACTAGGCTTTTTTTGCATATTGTAGTCTGTAAAGTTCACCTTTATATTATTGACCATCACTTTTGAAACACCCTGTATAAAATCACAAGAACCTTCAACAGGAACCAATCCAAATACGAATGACGACCAGAAGCCAAACTGTTTGTCCGACTAAAGGTTTAGCATTAGTTGAGGCATGTGATGCAAGGAAGCAAGCTTATACAGCATCACCAAAAAAAAAAAAAAAAAAAAAAAAGAAACCTTTCCATTTGACCCATCCGGTCACTCCAAATGTTTGTTTACTTCAGCGTTAAATTTATTTAAGCTGTCAACGTCCACAACAACAGATGGAAGTCTTTATCAGCAATCAACTACCTGATGGCTAAAGGCAAACTTCCGCACATCTGTTCTACAACTGTCTTTCCTCAATTGTTTGTTTGTTTGGTTTTTAGGAGTATTAGCAACTAAGGCCATATTGCTCCGGAATATATGCGGTGGTCATTCCCTGACCTTTCCGCATCCTCCGTATTTGGTGGTGACGGGCTCGAACCCCGGTCTAATCAAGAAGCGTGTGCTACGCACTGCTGCTCCTTCCCACCTGGCTACGGAGGCGCCTCTTTCCTCAATTGAATTTATGCCCCCTCTGGTTCTTAATCTGAGCAAGTGGAAGTATCCCGTTAGCATTCAGCCTTCTCAAACCATTCAAGGCCTGGATCAGATCACCTTGATATACACCACCTTATACACCTGGATCAAATCACCTTGCAGGTGCCTAGTCTCCAGATGCTACAATTTGCAGAATTCAAGCCTTTTCTCGTAAGCGCACCCCTTTGTTCCTCTCATCAATCTTGTTGCTCTTCTCTGTACTCGTTGTAGCATCTCTGCATCCTTCCTAAAATGAGGCCTACAGACCTGTACAATACTCAAGGTGTTGCCTGACCATTTCCTTATACAAAGAGATAATCACTTCCTTGTCTCTGCTATAAAAATTCCTATATGTATATCATTCACAAAACTCCATGACCTGCTCTGGCAGCCCGTTTGCACTGCTCAGAGAACTTCATATCTAACTGCACAATTACCCCAGGTCTTTTTCATTCTCCACCTCTCTGAGTGTAGTACCACACAGTTGGTACGTTTCTGTTGGGTTACTGCTACCCATATGGAATACTTTGCATTTGTAAATGTTAAACTTCAGTTGCCACTTCTCAGCCCATCTGCCTAACTTTTCTAGATCCTGTTGCAGTAGCATACTGTCTCTATTGTCATTAACATCCCTGCCAACCTTTGTATCATCTGGAAACTCGGACATTAAGTCTGATATACCTTCATCGATATCATTGACAAATACACAAAACAACAGTGGGCCCTGCACCGAACCCCGAGGGACTCCGCTAATAACATTAGTCCACGTAGAGCAGTGTCCATTTATTACCACTCACTCTCTGCCGTCTCCTACTCAACCATTCCTTTATTCATTGCAGTAACTTGCCCTTAATGCCATACCGCTCCAATTTGTACCGCAGTCTTCCATATGCAACAGTATCAAAAGCTTTCCTGAAATCCAAATATATGATATCAAAATTATTTTTTGCATCCAGTTACTTCATGACCTCATCGTCGTATCCAATCAAATTGGTCAGACAAGACTTCCCCTTAACAAACCTATGCTGTGTCTGAGTTATTACTGCTGTCTTGTCTAGTTGATCCTGTATCACCTCTTTAACCAGTGACTCCATTATTTTCCCCGGAACAGAAGTTAAACTAACAGGTCTATAATTATTTGTGTCACCCTTTGAACCCCTTTGTGAATTGGGGATACACTAGGAAGACTGCTTGCCAGTGCATCTCCATGGCACAAGGAGACCGGCTGTGATTGTTTTTTTACTGTCCTTAATGAAGAAAAATCCCCCATCCATAAGTTCTAGTGCAATTCCTATGGGTGTAACAAATCTGTGTCATTGGGAGCCAATCAGCGATGCCAGCAAAAGATCATGTTGTCCCTTTGGGAAATCTCAGAAGTGTCGGCAATACCTCATCATCAGTGGCCTGCACTGATGTTACGAGCAAGAAAAACTCCTGTCTCAGGCAAATCTAAGACTGTCATGATCACACTCCTTATCCCTTTATGAGGCTAGTGAAAAATCAGGTGGAAAGAATACTTAGAAGTTTATACCAAAAATATTACACTAAGAATGTCACTAAACACTACACAAAGGAAAATGATATGTCACACTGAAGTGGTCAGGGCTCACATGAGAAATCAGTTAATTCCTTGTGTGCTAAGCAACAAAACCATTACTATTATGAGGCGACAGCGTATTGGGTCTGAAGTGTGGGTATTATATGTACGGTTTCCCGTTTACTGGGCAAAAAACCCAAATTTCTGGGTGGGGGAACATGCAACTCTCTCTAGTGACTGGCAGCTGCATGTTGAAAATAACCAAAAAAATTCCTCACATCATTGTCAGGATTCAAACTTGAGCTTGTTCCACTTGGTATGGGTAGGACGGTGATTATATCTATTCTACTGTCCCCAAAGGCATGAACTCCAAAATGAATCAATAAAGCTACACTATGTGGTTTCAGCGGAGAAGTAGCATTGCTTATGAGGCGGAGTTAATACAGTAGTTGATAAGTAAATGAAGGCACAGATGTGGAAATTTACTCGTTGATTGCAGAGGTAGTTCTGTTGGTGGAGAGGATTTTCTGTCTCGCAAAAGAAGAAACTTTGATAGGCGTTTAATAATTTGTTGCAGGGATGCAGCAGTATCTGTGTTCTAGGAGAAAAATCTGACGAAAGTCGACATAATTTGAACATTAGTAAAGAATGTGACAGTAATATCAGAAACACTGCAGCATGAGTCAATGTCTGATAAATTAAAGTAAAGCAGTTCTGTGTTTAGAGAGCCATGGCCTGTAAGCATATTGGATGAGTAGAGATTTAGGCAAAACGAGTTTTCAATGGATTTGGAAGATGCAAATGTTACATCAGGAATGGAATTTTTTGTTATTAATTACCTCTGATTCTAATTAACATTGCCATGGAATTTTTTAACTTTTTGATGGATGTTTTGAATATGAGAAGTATAAGAGAACTTATCAACTGTATTTCACAGATATTTAGTAGA
Source organism: Mastigoproctus giganteus (assembly GCF_048544385.1). Classification (NCBI taxonomy): domain Eukaryota; kingdom Metazoa; phylum Arthropoda; class Arachnida; order Uropygi; family Thelyphonidae; genus Mastigoproctus; species Mastigoproctus giganteus. Next base: position 156,879,949 of record NC_143581.1, on the reverse strand, counting down.
TCTAACCAGAAGTAGAGAAATCCTTGCAACTTTACTACAAGAGATCTTGTATAGTCCAACTTACCATTAAATCACGAACTTGATTTTTTCAATAGATATTTAAATTTGTTGTTTGGACCAAGACTGAAGCTTCAGTAGACCTGATTACAATGTAATTCTAATTCAACCTTAGAATTTACAATAGGATATAGAAGTCAGTAAGATGGCCGTGCAACAGAAAGCACAGTGTGTTGTGACATTGCACTGTTATGACAGATTTAAATTCAGCATACCACAACACACACACACTGCGCTTTTTGTTGCACGGCCATCTGAATGACTCCTATGCGCACTGACTGAGGCGGTGCGCATAGGAGTCATTCTGCGCACACTCACAACGCAGCCAAGGTCATTGTTGAGGTGTCAAATAAAACTTAGTAAGTTACCACACTGTTTGCTGCTACGATCACAGCAATCCATGAAATATTTCCGAAGATAATTAAAAGGGAAATCACGGACGTCTTTTTCGATGACCTGTATTAAATTGGCGGTTTTCACCGATGCACTGGTTTCACACTCCACTGGTGAAGTTCATCAATTAATGGGTAGGTCGATGATTATATCCATTCTGCTATCCACAAAGGCATGAACTCCAAAAAGAATGAATAAAGCTGCAGTGTGTAAGTAGTAGGGTTTCTGCTGATGCCTAGATTAGGATTCCTCTGACTAGGAGTCCCAACGTGGGCATCAGCAAAATTCCAGCCTCTAGCAAGAAAAAAAAAGAGCGCGATTGTAGGGAGAGGAAAGAGGAAAAAGAGATAATAGTTGGACTAGGATTGGTGAAGTTCCCTGCATAAGTTGATCCCTGAGAAAGAATCCAGGTGTTATTAGATCAAAATATCAACAGTGGAAAGTAGATGGTTGTCTAGATGCAAGCGGTTGTTCTCAGAAAGGAGAGCCTTGGTAGCAAAGTCCTAAAGAAGGAGAAAGTTCTCCATGGAAAGCTTAGCAGAGTTTCTTCTTGATCAGAAGCAAACGAAGGAAAAAAGGTATGTCATAAACTGCTGTAAATCTGCATACAAATGACAATGGAAGAGGCATTCTCAATTTTCAGTATAGCCACAAATACAGACTTGAAGCTCTAAGATGGAATTCATCCAGTTTGGCGTTTAGCGACCCATCCCAGAAATGAGAAATAAGGTATTCAAATTTGGAGTAAACCAGCCAGAATTATTTTACAGAAATGCATAAACTTTGGAATGAATTTGTAAGTTATCCGTCCCTTAGAGAGTTTTTAATTATCTTGCCATCGTTGAATCATAAACTCCCAGAAAAGCAACTTTTGCCAAAATCAGGTGCCAGCACCAGAAGTACAATGGCAGAAAATACAGCTTTATACAACAGCGGCAGAGAATGATGATTAAATACTCGAGTTTGCTTGGAAATTTGGATCAGCAGGAATTTGTACACCGATGAGCCAAAACATTATGACCACCTACCTAATATGATGTTGGTCCTCTTCATGCAGCCATAACAGCTCGTACCCTGCGAGGCATGGACGCTACAAGATTTCTAAATGTGTCTTGTGGTATCTGGTACCAACACAACCAGCAGATCCTTTAACTCCTGTAAGGTCCGTGGTTGAGACGCCGCAGATCGGAGTTGCTGTTCCAACACAAACCACAGATGCTCGATGCGATTGATGTCTGGGGAATTTGGAGGCTAGGGCAATACCTGGAAGTCTTCCTCATTTCCCGCGAACCAGTCTCGAACAAGCCGGTCGTTGTGGTGGCATGGAGCATTATCCTGCTGAAATACGTCACCGCCAGAGGCGCAGACCGTTGCCATGAATGGGCTCAAATACTAGGAGAGGCAGATTCCCCTAGTATCTGAGGTGAAATATCTAGGTATAAGAATTGATGATAGATTATCGTTTTTCCCACATTTAAATTACTCACATGAAAAAGTTAAAAAATTTAGTGCAGCAATAATTCGATTAACTAGGTCAGATTGGGGGTTGAAAAGGAAAGTTTGAAATTTATACTACAAGGCAGTCTTCTTACCCGTAGTTGCGTACGGAGCATCAGCATGGTACTTCAGAGTTACTAACGTTAAATTTAAACAGAAATTGTTATCGATTCAGCGCTCAATGCTTTGTTATTTCTAATTTGTGCAGAACAGTCTCAACGATTGCTATGCAGGTTTTGGCCGGGCATTTGCGACTAGACTTGTATATGTGTGTGTGTGTGTGTGTGTAAATAATTTTATTTTTATTTTATTTTATTTATTATTATTATTTTTTTATTCTTTTTTTTTTTTTTTTTTTTGCTGGCTCTCAGGTGTGGGGAGCCTGGGAGCGGGATTGGTGGCACCCACCGGTATAGCACTACTTCCGGTGGGTGCGGGATTTTTGTGCATGCGGCATTTAAAACAGAAGAACAGGCCCAGTACCAAGTGACATTGGGCGGCCATTAGGTCTCTTCGCCACTAGGGAGCGGCTGTGCAGGTGCCAGCTGCTCCCTGGTGGCAAAGAGACCTGCCATACAGGTCTGTTTTGCAGAGGTTCTGCACAAAGTCAATTTATCAGGTGGAGATAGACGGAAGTCTAGGTGCCACCTTAGAAATAATAATAATAATAATGCCATGAAAGGGGCGTGCCTCCGTAGCCAGGTGGGAAGGAGCAGCAGTGCGTAGCACACGCTTCTTGATTAGACCGGGGTTCGAGCCCGTCACCACCAAATATGGAGGATGCGGAAAGGTCAGGGAATGAACACCGCATATTCCCGGAGCAATATGGCCTTAGTTGCTAATGCTCCTAAAAACCAAATAACAAACAGCCATGAAAGGTAGCTGGTCAGCAATGATGTTTAGGTATGTGTGTGTTGAGTTGCCTGAGCAGAGCCCGTAGCTTCCCCCATTAGCCAACATGATGTTTAGGTAGGAGGTAGATGTAAGAGTGCCCGGTACATGGATGACTGGACCCAGGGTATCCCAACAGAATAACGCCAAACATGACACCGCCGCCATCAGCTTGTTTTCGTCACATGGCTCATCCAGGCGCCATCACTTTCCCAGTTAAACGACGCACACGTACCCAGCCGTCCACATGGTGCAACAGGAAACGTGATTCATCGGACCAGACGACCTTCTTCCAATCACACAAAGTCCAGTTTCGATCTGGAGTTGCTATTGTAGACGCTGTCGGTGGTAAACCGTGGTTAACTTGGGCCCTCGAAGCGGCCTGCGGCTACGTAGCCCCATTTTCAGCGGGGTTCGATATACTGTGTGTTTTTTTTTTTTTTTTTATGTGAACCCCAAACACGAGAGGTATTAGAACCTATAGTACTTAGTACCGTGCTTGGGTTTGAGGTTAAGAAGACGAAAGAAGATATTTGTTGACATTGGACTTGAACTTCTGTAGATTGTAATTTTCAGGAAATACGTATGAAGGAAGGTTGTTCCAGAAAACGGCAGTTGAATGAATAAATGAGGAAGATGAAAAGTTGGTTCTGTGGGTTTGACGTTGGACAGTAAATGGATGTTGGCTGGTGGCGGCACGTGTTCGGACGGTTTTGAAAGAGAGAGCGGAAATTATAGAAGCCAATTCAGAAAAACAGTGCCCATGGAAGTATCTGTAGAAGAGGCATGCAGCAGAAACAGTACGTCTATGAGACAGTGAGTGGAGAGACTCTGTTAGAGATGAATCATTAATTAACCTAACTGTCCTCTTCTGAATGGAATCAAGAAGCCTCAGAGAGGTTTTGGGGGCACCACCCCAGTTGTGGGAACAATATTCCATGGCAGGGCGAATTTGCGATTTATACAGAGTGAGCAGCTGTTTGGAAGAAAAGTAACGCCGAGAGCGAAAGAGAAAACCAAGTTTTTTAGATGCAGAGGAAGCAATATTTGTATTGTGCTTGTGCCAAGAGAGATTAGAAGTCAGGGTAATCCCCAAAAGGGATATATCATTTTGCCTAGAAATCGGAGTGTCACTAAACATAAGCATAGGAGTAGAAGAATCCTTTTTGCGAGATATAAGACAAGACTGAGTTTTAGAAGGGTTGAAATCAACTAAGTTATCTTTGCCCCACTGGAGAATTACCTGAAGATCGGCATTTAAGGAATTGGTAGCAGATTTTCGAGAAGTTGAATCTGATTGAGCAGGACAAGGTTTCTCAAAATGGAAAGTTGAATGCAATGTGCTATCATGGGCAAAACTATGGATAGGATTTCCAGTCAATGGATGTAGGTCATTGATATACAAGAGGAAAAGAGTGGGGGAAAGAACTGAACCTTGGGGAACACCGGCATTAGTGGAGACGTTAGAAGACAGAGAGCCATCTACCATCACCCTCAGTGAGCGATCAGAGAGAAAACTGGATACCCAATTACAAAAAACAGTTGGCAAACCATAAGATGGAAGCTTGTTTAGAAGACCTTTATGCCAAACACGATCAAAAGCCTTTGAGATGTCAAGAGCAACTACTTGTGTTTCACCGAACCTTTCCATTGAATTAGTCCATAAATGGGTAACATAAGCCAGCCAGAATATCTCCAGTGGATCGACACTGACGGAATCCATACTGGTGATCGTTGATCAGACTGAAGGTTTCTAGGTAGTTCAAGAGTTGGCGGTTAATTGATTTCTCCATTACTTTAGAAAGAGTAGAAGTAATTGCAATGGGACGATAATTGGATGGGAGGGTTTTGTCACCCTTTTTAGGAACTGGCTGGATATGAGCAAATTTCCAAGCAGAAGGAAAAACACCTTTGGAATAAGAGAGTGAAAAAAGGCGGCAAAGAATAGGACTAAGTTCAGGAGCACAGGTTTTGAGAACAAGTGGAGAAATACCATCAGGACCTGGAGCTTTCTTAGCATCAAGATTCATCAAAATCCTTCTGATATCCTTTTGACGGAAGACCACAGGAGGCATTGAATGGAGCGTGTTGGGAATGGTGGGAGGTGTTTTACCAAGATCATCAATACATGAGCTGGAAGAAAAATGGGATGCTAGCAGATCAGCTTTATCCTTGGCTGAAGTAACAATAGAACCATATGGTTTGGACAGAGGTGGGAGCAGAGATGGGCAAAAGTTGCGGCCTATAGCTTTGGCAAGAGACCAGAATGCTCGGTTACCATTAGGGCAAGAAGTAAGTTTTCTACTCTTAGCCTGTTCAAACTGTAGTTTGGACTGATTAATAACTGCTTTACAATTGTTGCGAGCTTTGGTGTAGGCAGAAAATGAAACTGAAGAATTAGAAACAAGCCAATTACGATATGCAATATTCTTCTCTTGGACAGCCTTAGCACATTTATTGGAAAACCAAGGTTTAGATAAAGGACGAGATTTTAAAGTGGAGTGTGGGATAAGGGATTCTATTCCTGCAAGAATAATTTCACTGACACGATCTGAGCAAACGTTGACATCAGAAGTTTTGAAACAGTAATCCGACCAAGGAAAAGAAGAAAAGAAGTCTCGCAGGTCATCCCATTTTGCATTCTTGTAATGCCAAACAACACGTGGTTGGGAATAGCCATGAGATAAAGGTTCCATTGGAGAAGAGACAATCACCAAGTTGTGATCTGAAGTGCCTAAAGGACCTCTCACTTCGACCGTGTGCTTAGAAGGGTTGTTTGTGAGAAAAAGATCAAGCGTATTGGCTGTATGATTAGGATTGTCCGGTATTCTTGTAGGTAAATGAACAATCTGTGCTAGGTCATTAGTAATTGCAAAAGCCTCAGCATCTCGATCTGCTGGGTCGGTGTGACTAGAAAACGGAAGCCAGCTGGAGTTGTGAACATTAAAATTGCCAAGGAAAATGACTTCACTGTTAGGAAAGTTGGACTGGTGAAAGTCAAGTTGCAAACAGAGGAAGTCAAAGAGCTCCAAGTGATTAGTGGAGTTGGGAGAACGGTAGAGACAACAGATGAATTTGACACAATGAGGTAGATAGATTTTAAGCCAGAGAAGATCAAAGAGAGGAGATTCCAAATTGCCAAGTCGCTGACAGGGAATATCAGAACGGACATATGCACAAGTACGACCTTTGAGGCGAAAGGAATCATACAGCTAATAATTTGGGCATCTGAGATGAGCAGTAGATCAATCAACCGATAACTGAGATTCTGTCAGAAAAAGTACATGGTATTTGGCAGACTGCAAGTGGAAATGGACATCGTTGAGATTAGAATTGAGACCACGAATATTTGTGAAATGAATTAGGAAGTCCTTGGGAGGTTTAGATCTTTTCGCAGATAAGCTTGCTCCATTAGTTTGACAATTCATGGTGTATTCAATAGTAAGAAAAAGGAGGTGGGACATGCTGTATGAAGTAATGAAATTTTTGGATATGGCGTACGTGTGGGAAGAATATATACCCAGATCCTTGACATAACGTGGCCTCGACAATGCTCCCCGCATACACACTACTCGGACTCCCTCCAGTCACTATCTGGCAGAGTAGAGGTAGCAAGATTATACACTAGCTGATCCGGAAGCTTCCTAGAGAGTTACCAATAAGTTCAGTCCGGTGTACTAACTAGCGGCCGGCCTGCGAACACCGTTTTAGAGCTGTACCCTCGAAATGTAAGGAATATTGGATCTCGCCACGACGTTCATCTTAACCTCAAAAGTCATCAATCATACTGCATGATGGAAGAGATAGGGAAGGGTTGACCGGAACTTAGCTCTAGAGACTAAACATGGGTTCCACCACTTCAAGCCTCCAATAAGCAAAGTGGTGGTATTTCACCGGTTGATGAGAGTCATCTACCACCTAGTACTGCCTGGTAACATAGAGGGGAGGCGTTCCTCCATGTGGTGTGGGCGCCACACCTCGACCCCTGCTTACGTTGGTTCACACCTGGGTGCTCACCCACCATGTACTTGTGCATGGAGGTTATACCCAAGATTACTAACAGTCCCACCATCGTGAAGGTGCAAGCAGAGGATTTGGCTGTCACAGACCGTCCGGACTTCGCCGAAATTGGGTCCACTTGACTTGAGTGTCACCTGAATATCAGTTCCATCAGCGTTTTAGACTCCCAGGTAGCAAGTACAGCTTGTCTGGCATATCTGAGAGAATGTCTGTGACAACCTCAAGGACCAAAGGTCTGTGACAACCTCAAGGACATTACTCCCATCACCAGCATTCCAATTACGGGCGAGTTGCGCCACAGTCGCCCTTCTGTTGCCGCGTACCATCAGTGAGAGCATTCGCTCCCCCTCGAGCATCGATGAGCCGTGGTCGTCCAAAACCTCGCCGGCGGTTCGTGTGTTTCCCCTCCTCAGACCATTTTCGATTGGTACTGACCACGGCTGACCGTGAGCATTCCACCAGCTGTGCCGTTTCGGATATGCTCTGACCCAGTCGTCTGGCCATTACAATTTGGCCTTTGTCAAACTCGCTTAAGTCCGCTGCCTTTCCCATCTGAAGAACAAGAGTAACACTGATTAACGGAGCTCAGTATCAGGTGTTTTTTATTCCGTGTCCCGACCCGCGCAAGCGCCGTAGTTCACCTGCAGTTGCTTAGATTTGCATAACGACTCGCTTGTCATAATGTTTTGGCTCATCGGTGTATATTTTTTGATTTTTCCCGACGATACAAGAAATATTTAATAAAATTGATTTTGGAGTCGGTGGTCATACTGATAAATTTATTAAAGGCCACTACCAAAACTGACTTATTTGAAAGTTTAACCATCGGAGGACCAGAAGGATCACGCGATCCCTTTTACGTCATCATTGCTGTCTGTTGATGATATAGACAAGTTGGTGATGGAACACGATTGAGATAAATCGGTCATAATAGCATTTGCATCAGATTAAACTGCAAAAGAAAGAAAAGATCCTTTTACGAGTAGTGTGAGATCATCTGCATATACAAGTTTACAGAAGTTATGAGCATACCTTGAGCCAGCTATCCGGCACACGATTACAGACAAGTAGATCTAACACCGAAACTTGTGGAAAACCATGACTAACAAACCTAATGATGGATTGGACCTTGAGAGAACTAACAAATAGGTCTTCAAAGCAGAGAAACTTCCAACTTGAAAGAAGTAGGCCTCATTCAAACATTTATTAAATAATATTACGAATTATTAATATATATCATAAACCGCTCTTATGGAGCTCTCATGGAGTTACTAATATATTTTTTATTTAAGTATTAGCCTAAACTAATATACATTGGGTAACGTTTCAGGTATCTTGCCGATACCCATAATCAATAGATTAATGACAGTGTAATTTTAAATAGTAATGAACATCTATTAATTAATGTTAGAACTGATGCTTAGTTAAATTGTGACCAAATCAATGAAAAATCTAATTTGTAACCTTTATCTTTGTTTCCCAGACAGCACAGTCTGATGATGGGTATCGGCAAGATACCTGAAACGTTAAGCAAAGTATATTAGTATTAGTATTAGTATTAGTAACGGCCGCATGGTGCAGGAAAGCCTATGGCTTATGCTGCACCAGCCAAAAAAAACAAAAAAAAAAAAAAACAAATGATAAAAAAAAATAATAAATAACTAAATAATAATAATTAATAAAAAAAAAAGAAAGAAAGAAATTAAACCTATCATCCTATGCTCTTCCCTTACCCGAAAGTACTATCCAGATGACCTTTGAATTTCCCCAAACTATCGGCCTCTACCACCCATGAAGGCAACTTATTCCAGTAATTTATAACTCGCTGGCTAAAATAAAACTTCCTGCAGTCCAATCTAAACATTTCCCCCCTTAACTTGAATTTATGTCCCCTAGTTCTAGCATCATTTATAATCTTGAAAATTTCGTCCTCATTCATTTTACTGATGCCTCTCAGAGCCTTAAACACCTCAATCAAATCTCCTCTAAGGTGTCTAGTTTCCAAACTCTGCAACCCACATATTCGAAGTCTTTCTTCATAAGGACGCCCTTTTGCCGATCTCACCAGGCGAGTTACCCGTCTTTGCACCCTTTCAAGAAGCTCGATGTCTTTCTTTAGGTGCGGTCTCCATACTTGAACACAGTATTCCAAGTGTGGTCTAACATAAGCCTTATATAATGGGATTATCACGTCCCTATCTCTACTTGCAAAAGTTCGATAGATCATCGATAGGACACCATAGGCCTTCCTTGCAACCTGTTTACAATGCTCAGAGAATTTCATGTCTGACCGTATTGTAACATCCAAGTCCCTTTCCTCCAGTACTGGGTTTAGTTGAACTCCACCAAGTGAATACGTTATTTTGGGATTACTGTTTCCCAAGTGTAATACCTTACATTTCGTTGGATTAAAGCATAGCTGCCATTTTTCTGACCATCCCTGAAGTCTATCTAGGTCTCTCTGAAGAAGCTCAGCTTGACAGTGATCATTAACTACTCTACCAATTTTAACATCATCTGCAAATTTAGACATCACGCCCTCTATCCCTTCATCAATGTCGTTTATGAAAATTAAAAACAACAGTGGTCCTAATACTGATCCTTGGGGAACCCCACTTCTTACATCAACCCAATCTGAGGAATAGCCATTTATCACAACCCTCTGCCTCCTGCCCTGAAGCCATCCTTCTATCCATCTAAGGATTTTCCCAGTGATTCCAACCTGTTCCAGCTTATAAAGCAACCGCTTATGTGGGACTGAATCAAAAGCTTTGCTGAAATCTAAATAAAATCTAAATCTGAAATCTAAATATTAGTTTAGGCCAGCGTTTTCCAAACTTTTTTAGTCTCGGAACACTTTTCATCTCACAACATATTCACGGAGCACTTATGAAACACAAGTTTAGCGAGAGCCAAAGAACTGTTGCTAATATTTTATTACATATGACGCACTGTGCATCAGGAGCATCTTTATTTCCAACACATGTAAAGTCGAAATTCAAATAACTGTTATTATACTTTCGTTTTGGTCTTTTATTAGTTGGTTCCTGTTTTTTCAATTGGAATTTCTGGGGAACAAAAGTCTGCGATTGTGTCCATCCTCACTTTGAAGTGCGACAATATTGTGTTCGTTTTCATCGACCACAGTTGCATTACTAGAAGTACTTTGCTTCTCGTTTTAAGCTTCCTTTTTTAAACCACAAATCTGTGGTCAGATATTTTTAATAATAATATTTCGAAATAATAATAATTATCAAAAAAAATTTATACAAGGAAATGAGTTTAGTTATGATATCGGTTCGCTTCCTCCTTTCCTTCAACCCGTGTACTCCAGGCTAAATTGCATGCGAATGACATACTAGATCACCACATTGCTACTTTGTCGCAGGTGTCATTTACCCCTACGCATCTAAGTTCCATCTAAGCTCTAGAGTTTATGCAAAGCCCGCCAAAATAAAGTGTTCCGCGGTCTAATCGATTACGCATTAGTCTATGCAAGTATATTAATACTTGCATAGACTAATGCAAGTATATTAATACTTGCATAGACTAATGCAAGTATTAATATACATAAATAAATAAAAAAATATGTTAAATATTATAATGATACAAAAGTGGTGTACTCTACAAATATGCAAAATTTATTTAATTTTTTAAATTATTAATTACGATTTTTCGCGGAACACTTGTTCACATCTCACGAAACACTGGTGTTCCGCTGAACACTGTTTGAGAAACGCTGGTTTAGGCTAATGCTTAAATACAAAATATATTAGTAACTCCATGTGGTATGAGTGGTTTATGATATATATTAATAATTCGTAATGAATAACAATCACGTAACGGCCTTCCCAAACTATATTAAATAATATTTGTTAGACAATTGGACGAAGTGTATGAAACATCTTAATAAAAATTCTTTTTATAAGTCTATACCAGGGCATCTATAGCTATTCATTTTAGCAACAGTGAGATTAACTTCTGTTTGAGTGAAGGGATCAGTAGCAGTTATGGAAGAGTACTTACAGTTATCAGTACAGATTTGGAAATGCTCAGGATGGTCACTATTTTGATTAACTGTAGACGAGAGCATCTAAAATAGATTTAATGGTGTCATGTTAATCAGTGGTTTCAGTAGGGCCAGTAGTCATTCAGCTATAGACAGTAGGTGAGTGGACTTATTCCAAGTTAGTCCGTGTACAACTTCCCATAGGTTACGATTGCCTGTGGTGTTAACAATTTCCTTCCATGATTTGATTTTACAGTCATTGGTGGTTTTAACATAGCACCTCTTTAGTTCCTGGTAGTTCCATCTAAGACGAACAACGTCAGAGAACAGCCAACCTTGCACACCCCAATTCTCTATTTAGAACTACATCATACCATAAGGTGACATCAATATACAACTCTCTCTTCTCTCTCTCTCTCTCTCTCTCTCTCTCTCTCTCTCTCTCTCTCTCTCTCTCTCTCTCTCTCTCTCTCTCTCTGAACTGAGGAAAAGGTCGGCAGTTTCTCCAGATCGTTTGCAACTCTCCACTCCTAAGAGGTAAGGTACTCCTCCAGATCAGACCTCTCTCATCAGCGCACCCACTTCCTCATTTGAATCCTTTGCAGAGATCACTAGATTCGACCTTAACATCTCTAAAACTCTCCAGGTACTGAATATATGGTTCTATTAGATCATCAAACTTACAGTAAAGCGACACCAGATACATAGAAACCGCATGGCCGATTACTCCACAGTATACTCCATACATATAGCCAGTGGCGGATCCAGAAAAAAATGGCAGGAGGAGCACCATTTTGTGCACATTAGTCGATCACATTAGTATCAGTGTTGCCAACTGTAGTGAGTTGAAAATAGCTGAGCCACAATGCAAAAATAGATAAAATCCTATGTTAACAATGAAAAAAAAAACTTTTTTGTAGCTAAAAGGAATTTAAAGATTGGCGTATATTTTCCGAAAAATGACAGCGGGGGACACGTGCCCCGATACCCCTACCCTGAATCCGCCACTGCATATAGTACAGAGATGTGATCATAGTAACCATCAAAGATGGATTTTTAATAACAGTGGCTGTTCTGCTGCTTCTATAATTCTGTATATACCAAGATATCATTTCACGTTTGCCAGGAAAGAATAATTTTCTTCCACAAGAATGATATTATTGGATCGCTCCTCAGCTTCTTTTACTAGTTGGGGAGCCACATCCTTAGCTTTCAAGCATTAATCTGCAGGCACTTCAGAGTATTAATAGAGAAGAACTATTCATAATTTATTTTCTTCTTATTAAATTCCAATGCTTTTAGAAGAGTCCAGAGTATATACTCTGGACTCTTCCTATCCACAACAGAATGCTCAACAGGCATTTTCTTTGTTGAACACTTAATGCAGCTAGATGGTTCTGTTCTGGTGGGAAAATTTTTATATAAACATTCCTGAACAGAGCAGTGATCGCAGAATACCTCATTTCACAGAATTTTGCAATGTGTTCAAAAGCCATGCACTTGTAGTACTAAGGACATAGGGACATAGTTTTACTTGTATGGGTGGTGCCAATAGTTCCCACAAATCTGCCAAATGTCACTGTGAAGAAGCATTAAATTGCTAAGCCAGTCATGAATGTTATGTAGGGTTTATGTAAGTTTTTCGTGTTTGTGTTGTATGACTGGTCTTTTATCAAATATCCAGTAGCAGTCACTAGGAGAGTTGCTGGAGAGCCAGTTGCCATCCCTGCTATGAGGAGGCAAGCCAGCATCTCATTTTTATGTGGCTTTCTGCCGCCTTGGGGCTTTTGAAAGCAGGCCTTTAGTACACCTGCAGCATCACAAAGCTGAATAACATGGACTCTCTTTCACACCGAATGATTCCCAGTTCACAATCTACCTTTAGATAGTACTTTCTCCTTAATTCCTCCCTATACCTGTAATATTCATTTGGCCAGATTTTTGTCCTTTAATCTTGTTCACTGAGATGATATTAGCACTGACCGTTATCTGTTTTTTAGTCCAACCATATTCTTTAAGGTTCCCTAGCCGCAGTAGCTTAAGTAAAAGTTCTTTTTCCTTGCATACATACCAACTGTTAGGAGTAGAGTTGGTAGAAACGCCATCCCCCCACACTGGGTTGAAAAGACCTGAGTTCGAATCTCCTTGATGACGTGAGGAACTTTTATGGGCCTTTTACACAACGTGGCTGAGTTAGTCAGCCTCAGGCGAGGGTAGAATGGATTTTCTCCCGGAAACTTCGGTTTTTCGTCCAGCAGACAGAAAATCGACCATAAAACACACGCAATTTACAGATAGTATATACGGAGCATTATGGTCTTAGTCGCCGATGCTCCTAAAACCATACTACAACAACAACCTTTCCCACATTAAACCCAATTACCTTAGGTTCGGACTTCTTGGATTTTGTCCATAATTACACCCAACTCCTGGACGCAGACACAGAATTTAATCGTAACTATATCTTCCTCCGTATCCGCTTCTATGACAACTTTCTTGTTCCTGACAGCTCTTAGACTTTTAAATTTAACATAATTTAAAATAATGCAGACTATATTCCGACTGTGTTCTTCCATTCTAGCTATTACTGTATTTTCCACTTGTAGTTTTGTTATCACTATTTCTAAGTCATCCCAAAAGTCTACGATTTATGCAGTCACTACACTTGGGATGCTGTGATCTCCACGTCGCAGCTACTGACGCAGTTGCAATATTTTAATTTGTCCAGTCTTATCATTTCTAAATAACTTTTCTCCCCGAAGCTGTCAAGGTCTTCTCTAGTCCACTTCACAGAAGGCTTCGGCTGATCTACTTCTTGAAGAAACTGTTTTCTTTACTGAAGATGATTTATCAATGTGATGTTGCGGTATTTATTCAACTTCAACAAAACACTCAATAAGCTCCTAACTTTTAGTTTTGGACTTAGTATTTACTCTATCTATCTTACCTTTTTACTTCTTTGAATTCCCTTCCTTATGGCCTTGACTTGAAGCAGAAACTTCAGCAACTGCTCTATCAATTTCTTCTGATTCTACCTCTGACAGTTCAGCCACTGTATCCTTAAAACTCTGCTCCGACATAATTCTTCCTGCAATTTTGCTTCAGTGAAATCAGGAAGAGAGCCAGTAAAGGATCTTTTAAATCTCATTGACATTGTTAGTAAAGTATAAATGAAACAGAGTAAGTATAAATAAAACAAGGTACAATTTAAGAGAGTATGTTAATAAGCAACACTCCCTTACTATTTACAGTATTTACAAGGTTAGTTATCAGTGGGTCTACAAACAAGAATAGATGTTTAAGGCTGCAGCCGTCTTTAATGCACTCAGCCAATCCACAGAACACAAACTATATAAACAAAAACTGAACTCGATAAACTCAATTACATACAAAACTGAACTCAGTGATAAAGATTAAAATCTTTATATTAAACTCTTCCCAGCCACAGCACTAAATTGCTTCAATAGACGCTTTTTGTACCACACGATGACCTCCTCTACATTCGGTCAAGAACTTTCTTTCTCCAGATAGGTATCCCTCTGTTGTTTGCCCACCCCAGACCATTTGGAGGTACGAACTAGTTATAACCGGTCTCCAGTTTCTCAGAAAAATCAAGAAAGTTCAAGTCAGGCACTTGAGTGGTCACTCAAAGGGTAGTAGAGTTGCCGCTTGAAGCTCGGATGTCCCAGTATAGCCCCTGGAATCCTCCACTACGGACTTTCGCAGATATACAGGACGAAATCATGGTGACATAATACAACATACCCCCCCCTGCAACGTTCAGAGGCCTTATAGAGTCCATGCCTCGTCGTCTGGTGGCGGTACTGGCGACTAGAGGAGAGGATACCAACTATTAGGTATGTGATCATAATGTTTTCACTGGACTTCATTTATTAGAAATAATGAACAGAATCGCTTACTGGGAGATGAACAGTGAACGGCTTGAGAGTGAAGGTTGAGACACCATGGTCACTGGAGATATATCAGTGGGGACAGAACAGTCAACTACAGAAGACGCAGTGTGGCTTGTCGCTAAGGTTTTGACTCGCCCAAACAGCTGCAGAAAGTTTGTTTGGTTAAAAATATTTAGAACAGTCAACACAATAATGCCGAGAAAACTTGATCTGCATGTCCACCTGACTTCCAGAGAGAACATGTAGTCGGCGTACGAGAGGACGGAATGTTGTTCCGCGATATTGCTGTAGAAGTTGGATACTGGAATGGTATTCAGTGTTGTTTAGTGATGAGAGCCGTTTCGGCCTCGAATCAAAAATTAACATTAAGGGCTGGCTCTGATAACATGCGTGGACACAAAGTCGCACGCTGCAAGATCGAGCTCGTACGCTGTCTTAAAGTACACAGCCCATTGTTATTTGCTGCGTTGATAACATTGTGCACAGCCCATTGTGCATAGTCTATTGTTAGCTGCTTGCCTTGTTAAGCCGGCTGCAATTAAAAAAAAAAAAAGAAACAAAACGCAATGAAGTGTAAACGGCTCTGACCTTGGCCGTTCAGTGTATAAACGGACATTTATTTATTTTAACTGCGGTCGAAGTCGTATCACTCTTTTGTGGTGTTCCTGTTCTCTAGTACAAGTAAATATTCAAATAATCAGTAATTGATGCACTAATTATGCACTACTTTATGCTGAGGATGATATATGCGATACAGTGCTTACCAAGACATGTAGAATCTGAGTTGTAGGGCCTGGAATTGTAAGGGTTTCATTGTTATCCCATTTTCTTTCATATTTTATATTCAAACCGCGTGATCGATACTGACCTGGCTGATCAACTCTCCATTCTCCAGAGATGATAAATTGACCTTGATGATCCATAAGAGCTGCAAAAAAAGTAGCATTTTCATTAAGCTGCTTTGTTAAAACATTGCATATATGAAAAATTACAAGCCGTAGTTTTTCGACAATTAACAAAACTATTTCGGTATGTTATCCTTTAGAATAGTACACTGTTTTTATTGTGCCCGAATTTTGAACAGAAAATATATCAGAACCGAAGCAGCTGATATGCATTTATTCAGATTGAGATACATGCGCTAAACAACAGCGAGTATTCTCTGTTATGTCTATACATAATACAGTATATTCAAAAACTTTCACCATTTCTTTTTCTCTTTCGAAAATAAATGAACCTGCAATTCCTTTAAATAATTTTTTCTTCAAAGTTGTGTTCTTAAGCCGCAACACGTTTTTGCTAGCGATTGTAAAGTTGCTGGAAAGAATCCTGGATTGTTTACAGCATCTTTTAATCAATATCCTTTCAACAATTGTTTTATTCCCGAAAAAGGAAAACATCGCATGGTGAAAAATCTGATGAGTAAGCAACTCCCACTCCCACACTGATGGGCGAGCAGCCCCCCACTGTTGAGTAAGGAACTTCCACACCGTTGAGTAAGCAGTCCCCTCACTGAAGAATAAATAACCTCCACACTGATGCCTGACGAAGCTGAGTGATCAGGAGCGAGAATGCAGTAACACACGCTCTTTGAATGGATCGTGGTTCAAGTCCGTGACTGCTAAATACGACTAACAGTTGTATTAGCATTAGCATTAGTAGAGGCATATGATGCAAGAAAGCAAGCTTATTCAGCATCAGCCAAAAAATAAAAAAATAAATAAAAAACACAACCACTACTCCCATTTCACCCCTCCGTTCGTTCGAAATACCTGTCCAGCTGAGCCTTAAATTTGTTTAATCTATCAACTTCAACAACAAGTGATGGATGTCTATTCCACAAACCAACTGCCCGCTGGCTAAAGGCAAATTTCCGCACATCTATCCGACATCCGTCCTTCCTCAATTTAAATTTATGCCCTCTCAGGTGATTATTCTGAGCAAGAGGAAGAGTCCCATCGGCATTGAGCATGCTCAAGCCATTCAAAGCCTTATACACCTCTATCAGATCACCTCGCCGATGCCTAGTCTCTGGACTCTGTAATTTGCAAAACTTAAGCCTTTCTTCGTAAGAGCAACCCTATGTTCCATTCACTAATCTTGTTGCCCTTCTCTGTACTCGTTCCAGCAGCTCTACATCCTTCTTGAAATGAGGCCTCCAGACCTGTATACAGTACTCAAGGTGTGGCCTGACCAATGCCTTATACAAGGGAATAATCACATCCCTATCCCTGCTAGAAAAATTCGTGTATATCATTGACAAGACACCATGAGCTACTCTTGCAGCTCGTCTGCACTGCTCAGAGAACTTCATATCTGCCTGCACAATTACCCCCAGGTCCTTTTCATTCTCTACCACTGTCAGCGTAGTACCACAGAGTTGATACGTTGATCTGGGGTTACTGTTTCCCATATGTAGTACTTTACATTTGTCAATGTTAAACTTCATTTGCCACCTCTCAGCCCATCTGCTCAACCTTTCCAGATCCTGTTGCAGCAGCAGCATAGCATCAGTAGTGTCCTTAACAACCCTGCCAACCTTTGTATCGTCTGCAAACTTGGACATTAACCTTGATATACCATCATCAATATCATTTATAAATACAGAAAACAACAATGGACCTAACACTGAACCCTGAGGAACTCCACTAATAACATTAGTCCACGTTGAGCAGTGTCCATTGATTACCACTCCCTGTCTTCTGCCACTCAACCATCCCTTTATCCATAGCAGCAATTTGCCTCCAATGCCACACTGCTCCAATTTGTGCAGCAGTCTTCCATGCGCAACAGTATCAAAAGCCTTTCTAAGATCCAAATATATAATATCAAAGTTATTCCTTGCATCCAGTTCTTTTGTGACTACATCATAGCATCCAATCAAATTGGTCAGACAAGACCTGCCCTTAACAAAACCATGCTGTGTCTGAGCTATAACTGAATTCTTGTCTAGATGGTGCTTCTTTAACCAGTGCCTCCATTAATTTTCCTGGAACCGAAGTTAAACTAACAGGTCTATAATTACTTGTGTCAGCCTTTGATCCTCCTTTCTGAATTGGGGTTACATTTGCACATCTCCAGTCTATGGGTACCTCTGCTGAGTCCAAAGAAGCTCTCATAATTATGGCTAGGGGTTTGCTTACTTCCTTTGCTGCCTCCTTTAATATAACTGGATAGATCCCATCCACCCCGGGTGCCTTTTTTATGTTTATCCTCAACAATTTCTCCTCCACTTTCCTCTCAGTTATTAGAAAATCATCTAGCTCACTGCCAATGTTTACTTCACCTACGACATTCCCCTTCCTGAATAACTCCTCATGTGTGAATGTAGATGCAAAATACATGATTTATTGTAAACTCCTCTGACCTGTTGGTCATGCCGGAATATTAGCAAGAATAAGCAATTACCACACAGCTTCTGAAGGTACATCGACTAAAAATGTTCGACCGATTCGTAGCAGCACAGATCTCAATTTCTCTTTCGAAAATGAATCAACGTGCTCTTCCTTTAAATGATTGTTTCTTCATAGTTTTGTTCTAGTAACAACACATTTTTGCCAGCGATTGCACTGATGGAAGTTAAGAGGTGGACATGGAAAGATATGCATCGGATGCTAGGTATAGGCTAAGAAAAACAGAATAATGTAGTTACCCTCCACACTGGATGATACTGCTCGCCAGTCATAACCCCCCGCTAGAACAACTACTAACCATCATGGTTATGGAAGAGATCCATAACCATGGATCCATAACCATGTGTGACTGATGCGTGATCCTTCTGAACTATTCTAACAACTGTGTCCACTTGAATGTACATAATGTGCTAATTATGTAAAATGTGAATTGAAAGTTAAATATATTAATTTTTACATTCCTTTCAATGTCAGATCCCTAACTCAACATACTATAAAGGGTTTCAAATTGTCTTACTGAAATTTTAGTAAACAATAAAAACTTTATTTATTTAAGTGAGATGCCCATACGCTGTTATTTCATGTCTAATGAGGGTACGATGTATGACTTTGTGGACCTGAAAGCGGATTTGCGACAACCAAACCGCTTGTCTTCTTCGAAAACCGTTAGACCTTTCATACCACTTCAGGATATAAAAATACGGTTATCCAACAGCATATCCAACATGATGGAATGTTTCTTGTTTACCTATCTTTGAGAGGTTCATGAGAACGGCCTCTCTTCCAAAAATATTTAGACACCTTCCCCGAGCCCCGAGTATAGTGAACGTCTCGAATGAGATTTGTATAAATCAAGAACAGGTTTAAAAGTGTGCGGGAAATAGCAGAAATCACAAACAAGTAGGAGTGGCGACAAGATGCTTGCCATGTTGAAAGAGGCTTGCGGGTAACACAGAGGTTATAATCACTGTCCACCCAATCTATGCGGGAAATAGCAGAAATCACAAACAAGTAGGAGTGGCGACAAGATGCTTGCCATGTTGAAAGCTTGCGGGTAACACAGAAGTTATAATCACTGTCCTCCCAATCTATGAGGAAAAGGCCTTATTTTGACTGCCGACAATGAAATGAAGAATTTTCATGGGTTCTTTCCTAACCTGGCTGGGTTAAAACTATGCTGCTCTCAGGCGAGAATCACGTGGTTTTTTCTCTCGAAAACTCGGATTTTCGTCCAGCACATCGACCACAGAACACATGTGCAATTTACAGACTTCTTATACAGAGTGATTCACTGCCAGTGCGACAAACTTGCAGGAGGTGTAGGGGGCACAAAGACCAATCGGAATCACATAGCATTGCAGGGTCCGAAATGCCTTCGTCATACGGTAGAGGACGCTGAACGGGAGGTCGCGTGAACAGCGATCCCGCTGGAAGTCAGCATTTGCGAACCGGTTCCCGAGGCAGTAGGATGGACGAGTATTCAAACGTTGAACTGGCCAACATGCACCTCGCGTATGGAGCTGCGGACTGTAACGGGCGCGCCGCTCTGCGCTTGTACCAGGAACGTTTCCCGCACAGGCGTGCTCCTCATTATACGATTTTCGCATATGTGCACAGAACATTACGTGAGACTGGTTGTTTCACGAGAGTACCATGAATCGAGAGCGAACGACGAGGACGCCAGACAATGAGGAGAATGTCCTACGTCTTGCAGAAGGCAATCCGAGTACGAGTACTCGAGCGATAGGCCAACGATTGGGTATTTCCCAATCCACTGTATGGAGAGAGAAAATCTTTATTGTACACTATAGATACAATAATGTGCCCGCCACAGCTAGGAGGCCAGGGGCTTGACAAAGATATATGGTAATATAAAAATATGTACAGTATAACAAAAACATAACATAACATTAAATTAACTTAAAAACGTAGCATTAACCATTCAACAGATATGAATATAAGGCAGATATACACCAAGATATGTACACGTTCGTATGTACAAAGCACATATTTCAAAATATTCACACAAGTCAGAATATTTCACAGTGCCAAATTGATGTTCGGTATAGCATTTTCTTGTGAAACAGTTCATCGATTTGCCTGTGACGTGCCGTTCTGCGCCTCATAGGAGATAGCAAGTGGAGATATCAGTAACAGTCAACATCAGGGGCCAAACAAAAGGGGAACAAGTTCGGCCAACGAGCGCCTGTAATTGCGATCCGAAGCGAATTTCTGGAGGTCAACTCCGATCAATAGCAGGGCTTGTATTGTAGGAAGTACTTGGCCAGGTAGGAATCTGTCACTGATCTTCAGCCTGTTCCTTTGTAGCTGAAGAAGAGGGGGTGGCTCGTAAGGAAGGAAGTGGAACATGCCACTGACATATATCCCAGAAGTCAGGGGAGTTCATTTTGCCAACCAGCATTTTGACTGTGGTCACAGTTCTCCTCATGCCGATTATTTGAGGCAGCCGCGGGATTTGAAGTTGGTTGGCCATGCTGGTGGTCCTCTGTTGTGGGGGGAGGGGAGTCGATGTTTGCGGGTCGCGCACTTCAGTATCCAGTATTCACTGGCGAGGATGGGCTTTATGAGAGAAGGTACTGCGGAGGCTCATATTTCAGAGGCATACAGAAAGGTAGGATACACGACGGTTTCCAGATATCTGATTGTGGTTCTTGCGTCTTAGTTATGAAGACGTTGACGTGCAATCCAGCGCATTCGGCTGATCTTGCGTAGAACACATTCGATGTGACAGTTGAACCTAAGGTTTGGAGGATACTGTCAACAAACCAAATGAGTTCATACCATCTGCAATGCGTCCAATCATTGGAGCCTGCGGATTATCCACTCCGGAGGACTTTTGCTACTTGGTTTCTTCAACAGAAATGGTTCGCAAATGCTGACTTACAGCAGGATCGCTGTTCACGCAACCTCCCGTTCAACGTCCTCTACCGCATGACGAAGACATTTCGGACCCTGCAATGCTATGTGATTCCAATTCGTCTTTGTGCCCCCTACAACTCCTGCAAGCTTGTCGCACTGGTAGTGAATCACCCTGTATACGGCACAATATCGCCTAAGTTGCCAATGCGCCTAAAACCCTACAACAAGCAACCAATCGACCGACACCCACAGTTTAACTTCTCAAAGTTAACCGTGGTCGATTAGTGAAAAGGTAGAACAAGAATTATACTTCCGCCTAAAAATCACAGCGCATGACAATAGTTTTCGTTATTATTATTTTTATTTTTTTGAAATTAGCTATGACAATGTAAGGTTTAATATAAAAAAACAACACACTGCGAAGTATTTTAAGATTTTTGTTAAGCGCTGAAAAAGTGACAGCAAAAAAAAAAAAAAAACTGACATGATTAATATTAACAACTATACTGGTTTTTCATCAAAATATCTTCCACTAGATTTTATCACTGTTTTACACAGGCTTGGCATTCTGGCAATTAATTTTAAAGTATCTTGACTAACATTATGCCGAGCGATCTGCAAGGTTTCCCATAAATTTTATTAAGGTAGGCAGACTTCACGGACTTGGCGATCTAGATGATCCCATGAAAGCGCTATTGGATTTAAGTCAGGCGAATGAGGACGCCCACACCAAAAATTGCAATACCCACTTCTGTTGTTTTGTCGCTAGAAAGTCCCTGCACAGCTTGGAGTTGTGCTTCGTGTCATTGTCTTGTTATA
This sequence comes from Mastigoproctus giganteus, assembly GCF_048544385.1. Classification (NCBI taxonomy): domain Eukaryota; kingdom Metazoa; phylum Arthropoda; class Arachnida; order Uropygi; family Thelyphonidae; genus Mastigoproctus; species Mastigoproctus giganteus. Next base: position 156,858,056 of record NC_143581.1, on the reverse strand, counting down.
TAAAATTTCTTCCTCTAAACTGAAGTTCAAAGGATATTGCATTATGTTCCAAAATGTTTTTATAGCCTTCTTTTCTTAAAGTTCCTTCAATTCTGACGATGCCACCCACTCCAGAAAAACAGAAGCACCACCAGATCAAGATGGAACTACCACGGTGCTTGACTGTAGGCACTAAAACTGGCACCATTTTTTTCTCAGTTGATCGGATCATATAAACTGTACGCTTGGATCCAAAATTTTGAATTCATCCGTACATATTACGTTTTTCCGCTCTTCACTTGTCCTCTGTTGATGGCTCTTAGTCCAAGCCAAACGTTTCTTTCGATTTTACGATTTTAACAAGGGTTTTTCGGACCGCTACACGAAAGACTAAGAAGTACTGCTTGTTTAAGACAAAGTTTTATGGTGGATGTGGACACGGGAGTTTCTCTGTTCCTATTGAACTCAGGTCTCATTTCAGGTGCAGTAAGTCATCGATAGCACTTAGAAATCAGTGTCACTGTCTTATATTGCGCTTCCGCATTGTTATGCGCAGTTGTCCTGATTGTGGTTTGTTCTGTTTGTCTAGTTGAGTATTCGAACGTTAGTTTGCACTCCTTTAAATGAAACACCTAGTTTAAACTCATAAAAATGAGTTTATTTTTATAGAGTTTAATAGCACTTCTTTTTTCAATACTGATTTCCTTATTCATTGCTATTTTTATTACGAAAGACACAAAACTTACGCTAAACACTCTTTCTGAATGACGGGTGTTCGATTTTATAAGTTACAGCTCTTATTGCTCAATTTATTTTAAAGCAAAACACTAGAATTAACTACAATCTTCTATAGTACTGAAACAGTATCTCAAACTTTCTAAAATATTCTAGAACAGTTGTTCTCAAGTGCGGCCACGGTGGCCAAATGCAGCTACCAAGACATTTCTGTGCGGCCACAAGACCGTTTTCATAAATATCAAATTTTTTTATTTATTAAATTTCACATTAAAAAAATAATCTATATATACAATAAAATATCATATGAACTTTTATAAAAGTGATATTCAATGGTATTAGACATGATTGTTCATCTAGAGTAGCGGTTCCAACTTTTTTGACACGCGAACCCCTTTCAGCGTAATATTTTTAATGCGAGCCACTAAGCCTATATTCTCTGAAATCGTATAATATTTCTGAAATTTTATTATAAAATATTTCCAGTACTACAGTTTTATAAGTGACATTGCGTAATAATAAATACTATTATTAAGTATGATTTATACTTTGTAAAGCAGTTATTAATTAGTCCAAACTAGATTTCAAACAGGCTAAGAGTAGAAAACTTGCTTCTTTCTCTAATGGTAGCCGAGCATTCTGGTGTCCTGCCAAAGCTATATGCCGCAACTTTGGCCCATCTCTGCTCCCACCTCTGTCAGAACCAGATGGTTCTGTTGTCATTTCAGCCAAGGATAAAGCTGACTACTAGCATCCTATTTTTCTTCCAACTCCTGTATCAATGATCTTGGTAAAACACCTCCCACCATTCCCAACACGCTCCATTCAATGCTTCCTGTGGTCTTCCGTCAAAATGATGTCAGAAGGATTTTGACGAATCTGTTGCTAAGAAAGCTCCAAATTCTGATGGTATTTCTCCAATTTTTCTGAAAACCTGTGCTCCTGAGCTTACGCCTGTTCTAGATTAAAGATTTATTTGAATCTATTCTACGTAGAATACTGGCTGTTTTAAAAGCAAAGGGGTGCCTAACACCATATTAGTGCACACGTGTTTCCATTATTTTGTCCAGCCCCTGTAGGGAAGTACGATAAAGCTACCCTGTTGTACTAAACACTAGATGTATTAATGATTCTGAGATTACGAAAGGAAATTTTAATCTTTCTATATAGTATACGTTAGAAATGGAGTTAAGAAGTTGTATAAATTTTTATTACACTATTGTGCTTTTTTGTACAAGAAAAGTGTCGTTATGTAAGCTAATTTTTGTGACACATCCGAAGGATGATAAGAACAGTGATTGTAATCGCAGGCGCCTCCGTAGCCAGGTGGGAAGGAGCAGCAGTGCATAGCACATGCTTCTTGATTAGACCGGGGTTCGAGCCCGTCACCACCAAATACGGAGGATGTGGAAAGGTCAGAGAATGACCACCGCATATCCCGGAGCAATATGGCCTTAGTTGCTAATGCTCCTAAAAAAAAAAAAACCAAAAAAAAAAAGATTGTAATCGCCTACACAAGGGCAGAAAGCCCTAAGTTTGAATCCCGCTAATGACGCAAGGATTTTTATTGGCTTGTTTTTTTTGTTTTTTTTTTTTCTACAATGTGACTGAGTTACTCGTCTCAGGCGAGGGTTGCATGTTTTCTTTTCCCCTCGGACACGAAGGTTTTACATCCAGGAAAACAGCAAACTAACCGAAGGTTTCGCGCAATAACAGGCATAAAGTATTGATGCCGCATTGCCTTAGTTATTTTGGCCCTTAAATTTTTCCTAACGTTACTTTCATTCCGGAATAAATACTCCTTTTGCCATTAATAAATTTTCTTCCTACATGCAATTATATACATGACTTACAAAATGTTCTTGCTGATTACATCGTTGTATACTCAGTGATCACTGAATTGTGGCCACCTACCAAATACAGTGTTAGGCCACCGTTTGCACGGATAACAGTCACTATTCGCCTAGGCATTGACTCCGCTAGATGTGTGAAGACGTCCGCAGGGATCTCCTACGGGCTGAATGGCCTAAGTTGGTAATGCACCTAAAACCCTACAACAACCAACCATACTACCTGAAAGTCTTTACACAGTGTCGGAATAGATGACGGTTGTGTGTCCATAAGCCTCACTTCCCGTTCCAAAACATCCCACAGGTGTTCAATTGGATTGAGGTCAGGCAAATTTGGAGGCCAGTCAAGATGGGTGATATGATAGCTGTGTTACTCGAACCACTTGTGCACAGTGTGGGCCCGATGACACGGCGCATTATCGTCTTGGGAGATCCCGTTTTTTCCTGGAAAAAACACATCATGGCAAGGTACATATGGTTTCCTAAGAGCTGCCTGTGGACCTCCCAGTAAAACGTCGGTCGTTATGCATCAGGGGTCCAAGCTGTTGCGGCGCCTCCGTAGCCAGGTGGGAAGGAGCAGCAGTGCGTAGCACACGCTTCTTGATTAGACCGGGATTCGAGTCCGTCACCACCAAATACGGAGGATGCGGAAAGGTCAGGGAATGACCACCGCATATCCCGGAGCAATATGGCCTTAGTTGCTAATGCTCCTAAGACCAAATAACAAACAAACAAACCAAGCTTTTGCCAGCAAAGCATGCCTCATATTAAGCAACTACCAACCAGGATGGTGAGCACCATGCATGACGGGTTCATGGACTCGTGTTGGTTGCACCAGGTATTTGGACTCATCCTACCAGCACATTCGTTTTCAATACTCAATTGTCTAACCAGCAGGTTTCTGACGCCACAACATTCGCCGTCGACGATGATCAGCGGTGAGGTAACGGTGAGGGTGTCTCTTAGGTCGTCTGATGTGGAAGCCCATACGTCTGAGTGTGCGGCGCATCGTCATTTGGGATATTGTTCTTGCATTGCCCATATTGTATTGGAATGTCAACCCGTACAACGCATTGCACCCTTCGCTCACCACGAACGTAATCCTTTACAATCTACCTTACGTAATCCTTTGCAATTCTGTCGGTGGAAGGTGATTTTACCCGTTCGACACCATAGTCTGTACACCTTAATCACAGTGGTCCGTGAGTAACTGACAAGACGTGTCGTTTCCGATATGGAAGCACCCGACGCATGAGCTCCCATGATCATGCCCTTTTAAACTCGGCGGTATATATACTACGTCCTATAACTGCTATATATACTGCGTCCTATAACTGCTATATATACTGCGTCCTATAACTGCTATATTTACTACGTCTTATAACCGCTCAATTATCACTTTGACTTGTACGACCAGTTACAACTTACCACTATTCTAGCTTATAAAGCTGTTCAGCTTTTATATTGCGAGCTATGCGGGTTGCGAGTAATCACTGAATTATGATAACCCAATCCATTACGGATTGGGTTGTCATAATTCAGTGATTACTGAGTGCATTTTGCAGCACTGAATACTTTTTAAGAGCGTTAGCATATATGCGTAAAGCGCTTATTGTCTTCATATCCGTCCGGATGTCTGTCCACTTGTAATAATTAGACTCCTAATGGATAGATTTTCATTAAATTTTATATTTGGCACCTATAGAGAATCTTATGGAGCCATCCCAGATTTAATTAAAATCTGCTAATAGAAGTCATTATTTATTATATTAATTTTATGTTTGTTTATTTTTTACAGTCTGCGCGTGTAGCACAGTGGTACCCGCGCAGACTGATATCGTCACCATTTTTCCCACACCGGGTGGGAAAGGCTCAGGTTCGAAAACCATCGATGGCGCGAGGAACTTTAATGGGATTTTTTCACTCCGTGGCTGAGTTAGTCGGTCTGAGGCGTAGATAGCAAGGTTCCCCCCCCCCAGAAACTGGGGTGTTTCGTTCACCAAAACGACAAATCGACCAGAGAACGTACGCAATTAAAAGACATAAGACACAGCACGGCAGATGAATTTAATTATTCAGGTGGCCTAAAAATAATAATAGTTTGTTTGTTTATTACATTATTGTTTGTTTATTTGTTCGTCTGTCTGCCCGCATGTAATAACACGACACTTGTTTTCTAGTCACACCGACCCAGCTGGTCAAGATGCTGAGGCTTTTGCAATTACTAATGATCTTGCACAGATTGTTCATTTACCTACAAGAATACAAACAATCCTAATCATACAGCCAATACGCTTGATCTTTTTCTCACAAACAACCCTTCTAAGTACACGGTCGAAGTGAGAGGTCCTTTACGCACTTCAGATCACAACTTGGTGATTGTCTCTTCTCCAATGGAACCTTTATCTCATGGGTATTCCCAACCTCGTGTTGTTTGGCATTACAAGAATTGCAAAATGGAATGACCCGCGAGACTTCTTTTTTTCTTTTCCTTGGTCGGATTACTGTTTCAAAAGTTCTGATGTCAACGTTTGCTCAGATCGTGTGAGTGAAATTATTCTTGCAGGAATGGAATCCTTTATCCCACACTCCACTTTAAAATTTCGTCCTTTATCTAAACCTTGGTTTTCCAATAAATGTGCTAAGGCTGTTCAAGAGAAGAATGTTGCATATCGTAATTGGCTTGTTTCTAATTCTTCAGTTTCATTTTCTGTCTACACCAAAGCTCGCAACAATTGTAAAACAGTTATTAACAAGTCCAAACTAGAGTTTGAACAGGCTAAGAGTAGAAAACTTGCTTCTTGCCCTAATGGCAGCCGAGCATTCGTCTCTTGGCAAAGCTATTGGCCGCAACTTTTGCCCATCTCTGCTCCCACCTCTCTCCAAACCAGATGGATCTGTTGTCACTTCAGCCAAGGATAAAGCTGACCTGCTAGCATCCCATTTTTCTTTCAACTCATGCATTAACGATCTTGGTAAAACACCTCCCACTATTCCCAACACGCTCCATTCAATGGCTCCTGTGGTCTTCCGTCAAAAGGATGTCAGAAGGATTATGACGAATCTTGATGCTAAGAAAGCTCCAGGTCCCGATGGTATTTCTCCACTTGTTCTCAAAACCTGTGCTCCTGAACTTACTCCTATTCTTTGCCGCCTTTTTTCACTTTCTTATTCCAAAGGTGTTTTTCCTTCTGCTTGGAAATTTGCTCATATCCATCCAGTTCCTAAAAAGGGTGACAAATCCCTCCCATCCAATTATCGTCCCATTGCAATTACTTCTACTCTTTCTAAAGTAATGGAGAAATCAATTAACCGCCAAATTTTAAACTACATAGAAACCTTCCGTCTGATCAACGATCGCCAGTATGGATTCCTCCAGTGTCGATCCACTGGTGATATTCTGGCTTATGTTACTCATTTATGGACTAAATCAATGGAAAGGTTCGGTGAAACACAAGTAGTTGCTCTTGACATCTCAAAGGCTTTCGATCGTGTTTGGCATAAAGGTCTTCTAAACAAGCTTCCATCTTATGGTTTGCTAACTGTTTTTAGTAATTGGTTATCCAGTTTTCTCTTTGATCGCTCACTGAGGGTGATGGTAGATGGCTCTCTGTCTTCTAACTTCTCCACTAATGCCGGTGTCCCCCAAGGTTCAGTTTTTATCCCCACTATTTTCCTCTTGTATATTAATGACCTTCTTCCATTGACTGGAAATCCTATCGATAGTTTTGCCGATGATAGCACATTGCATTCTACTTTCCATTTTGAGAAACCTTAAACTTCTGCTCAATCAGCTTAAACTTCTCGAAAATCTGCTACCAATTCGTTAAATGCCGATCTTCATGTAATTCTCCAGTGGGGCAAAGACATCTTAGTTGATTTCAACCTTTCTAAAACTCAGTCTTGTCTTATTTCTCGCAAAAAGGATTCTTCTGCTCCTATGCTTATCTTTAGTGACACTCCGATTTCTAGGCAAGATGATATATCTCTTTTGGGGATTACCCTGACTTCTAATCTCTCTTGTCACAAGCACATTACAAATATTGCTTCTTCTGCATCAAAAAAACTTAGTTTTCTCTTTCGCTCTAGGCGTTAATTTTCTTCCAAACAGCTGCTCACTCTGTATAAATCGCAAATCCGCCCTGCCATGGAATATTGTTCCCACACCTGGGGTGGTGCCCCCAAAACCTCTCTCAGGTTTCTTGATTCCATTCAGAAGAGGGCAGTTAGGTTAATTAATGATTCATCTCTAACAGAGTCTCTGCTCTCGCTGTCTCATAGACGTACTGTTTCTGCTGCATGCCTCTTCTACAGTTACTTCCATGGGCACTGTTCTTCTGAATTAGCTTCTGTAATTCCTGCTCTCTCTTTCAAAACAGTCCGAACACGTGCCGCCACTAGCCAACATCCATTTACTGTCCAAAGTCAAACTCAGAGAAGCAACTTTTCATCTTCCTCGCTTATTGATTCAACTGCCGTTTTCTGGAACAACCTGCCTTCATACGTATTTCCTGAAAATTAGTCTACAGAAGTTCAAGTCCAATGTCAACAAATATCTTCTTTCGTCTTGTCAACCTCCAACCCAAGCACGGTACTAAGTACTATAGGTTCTAACACCTCTCGTGTTTGCGGTTTACATAAAAAAAAAAAAAAAAAAAACTCAGTGGTGAATTGTCATGAAATTTTATATTTAGCGTTATTAGTGAGACTTCTGTAGTCAACCAAAATTTCATTAAAACCGGACAAGAGGAATCCGGCAATTATTTCTTTTTTTCTTATGGTGACATAGGTTATGTTTATATCATGTTATCCATCATGAATTACTGTTACAGGAACTCCCAGACTTACGTAAGGGTTGCGTTCCGTTGAACGCTACGTAAGTTGGAATTTCCCCAATGCTTGTGCAGCACTCGCAACTGGTGTCGCTGAATTGATTGATCAAAAAAGAAATGTTCGACGAACATGTCAATAAAATTAGTTATTATATTTATTCAATTTTTTATCTCATGCGCAGGAAAAATTACAAAAGCGTGCAATTTAAAAAAAATTCAAAATTATAAAATTACAAAAAAAGAGAGGAGACTGGCATAACGTCATTAAGTTTTACCTCTCGAGCATCGTTGCCAGAATCGACGTCTTCAGCTGTTTAGTACGCCGCTGCGGAGGTTGAGGGCTGTGGAGATTTAGAAGGGGTCGGCCCCTCAACCGTACGAAAGAACATATTAATAGATGACTGGACGGTGGCTTTTTTCTTTTCATCATAGATTTCTTTGTAGCAAGCATATCATTCACCCCCTGTTAATTTTTAAGAATCATTTGCTGTCAGTATCCATCTCAAACCTCGCCATTGCCATATCTCTGGTGATGAAGCGTCTCGGCTCTTCATTTGGTTCATCTTGAACTTCGTCAGCATTTTCTTCTTTCACTATCGCTGCCTGCAAGTCAATAAGTTCTTCGTTAGATAATTCCTTCTCTTCTTCCTCTATTAACTCCTCCACGACTTTGGCATCAACATCCAACTGAAGTAGCTCTGCAACCTTTACAATCTTAAAGGTAACCTCTTCATATGATTCGACTTTTTAAAATCCTTCGAAGGCTTTTACGTGCCGTGGGCATATTTTCTTCCATGCGCCATTTAAACAACTTTCAGTAATTTCCGCCCAGGCCTTATTAATGTTTAAGATGGCGTGGTGAATATTGTAAGGTTTCAAAAGGTTTCTTAACTTAAAATGTTTTTCATTTAAAGTTAAGACAATGCCTGAGCAAATGTTGTGTGTAAATAGCATACTTTTAAATTCGAAATAACACCCTGATCTATAGGTTGGATGAGTGAAGTCGTGTTTGGCGGTAGAAATATGACTCGCGTTCGAATTGAAATCATCTAGATGCGTAGGCTATCCAGGAGCATTATCTAATAGAAGCAAAATCTTGAAAGGAATGTCGTTGTCTTTACCATATTTTTAAACCTTTGGAATGAAGCAGCATTTAAACCAATCCTCAAAGAGAGATATTGTTTTCCATGCTGTCTGGTTCGATCGGAAATGCACGGGTAGGGTGGCTTTATTGATGCCGTTAAATGCACGAGGGTTTCTAGAATGGTACACAAGCAGTGGTTTTAAACTGTAATCTCCCGCTGCATTAGCCCCAAGCAAGAGCTTGGCCCTATCTTTTGACGCCTTGAAATTTGGCATTGTATGTTCGATCCGGCATTTTTTTTCCAGTACACAGCAGTCTCATAAATGTTAAAATTTTGCAGCATTGAATAGCCGCCTTCATCAATAATTTTTCCAACACATCACAAAATTTTTCTGCAGCTGCAGAATACGCACTTGCAACTTCACCACATATTTTAATGTTCTGAAAACCAGCGGATGCTTGAACCTATTAAATGAACCACCCGTTGCTTGCCACGAACTCTAGTTGGGGTTCACCGTACTTTCCTTAACATCTTTATGTTAAGGATGATCATTAGACTCAGGAGCACTCGCTTCTGAATCTGATTTTCCATCCATATTATTAATAGCTGCTCCATCTTCGATATAGCACCTGAATGCTGTTTTGTGATCACTGTTGATCTTAAGTGCGTTGATCCTTTGACATGTTCTTTTATACGCGCACTGATCTTTAAAATAGTATGCACTGTTGTAGCAGCGAGACCTAATTCCCTTGTAATAGATGACAAACTTTGTCCTGCTTTGTACTTCTTAATCATCTTCATTTCTAAATGAATTTTGTTTCGTTTCCTGGTACTGCCACCACTTGCAATTTCCGTTGGTCGCTTTCCCTTCATCATTGTAAATAGGAATGAAGAGAAGTCTCTGAAAATTGCTTTTTATATGATTGAAGATTTCAGTGAAGGGGAACACATTTCACCCTAATAGCTTAAAAACCAACACAACTGCAGTTATCGGGATTATCGTAAATGCAATAAGATCGAGTTTACTACCCGTTTATAATTAGATGAATTATAAACAGAAAAGCCCAATAAACCGGAAGAAAGTGCAAATGTTTTTGTTTTGTGGTCGTGACCTCCAGAAACGTGCCTTAGAAAAATATCACAAAGGCGTTCAAAATTGATTCTTATAACTGGAACATATGATAACGATGAAATGGTAGTGCAATTTCCCTTATAAACTTTTAGAGAGATAAATAGCTTAGTAATATAGCGAAATTTTCAACTTCCAAGAACTTTGAGCGAATTACAACAAAGAACAATGTGTTATTGGGTTCACATTAAGATACTTTTACAATACTTCCATTTATTTCTACAGGATGCAAAATACGTGTCCACGATTTTTTTAAGTTTGCACCCGCCGACAAAAACTTAACGTAATGTCGAAAATTCCGTAAGTCGAGCATTACGTAAGTGGGGAAGTTCCTGTATTTGCTAACGCGAAATTGTAACACGCTGCTTTTTTTTTTTTTTTTATTTATGAAAACCCCAAACACGAGAGCTATTAGAACCTATAGTACTTAGTACCATGCTTGGGTTGGAGGTTGAGAAGATGAAAGAAGATATTTTTTGACATTAGACTTGACATGACAAACGGCAGTTGAATGAATAAACAAGGAAAATGAAAAGTAGGTTCTGTGAGTTTGAAGTTGGACAGTAAATGGATGTTGGCTGGTGGCGGTACGTGTTCAGACTGTTTTGAAAGAGAGAGCGGGAATTATAGAAGCCAGCTCAGAAGAACAGTGCCCATGGTAGTATCTGTAGAAGAGGCACGCAGCAGAAACAGTACGTCTATGAGAAAGCGAGTGGAGAGACCCTGTTAGAGATGAATCATTAATTAACCTAACTGCCCTCTTCTGAATGGAATCAAGAAGCCTGAGCGAGGTTTTGTGGGCACCACCCCAGATGTGGGAACAATATTCCATGGCTGGGCGGATTTGCGATTTATACAAAGTGATCAGCTGTTTAGAAGAAAAGTAACGCCGAGAGCGAAAGAGAAAAGAGAAAGAGAAAGAGCAAGTTTTTTAGATGCAGAGGAAGCAGTATTTGTAATGTGTTTGTGCCAAGAGAGATTAGAAGTCAGGGTAATCCCCAAAAGAGATATATCATTTGGCCTAGAAATTGGAGTGTCACTACAGATAAGCATAGGAGCAAAAGAATCCTTTTTGCGAGATATAAGACAAAACTGAGTTTTAGAATTGTTGAAATCAACTAAGTTGTCTTTGCCCCACTGGAGAATTACCTGGAGATGGGCATTTAAAGAATTGCTAGCGGATATTCGAGAAGTTGAAGTTGATTGAGCAGGGCAAGGTTTCTCAAAATGGAAAGTGGAATGCAACGTGCTATCATCAGCAAGACTATGAATATGATTTCCAGTCAATGGAAGAATTTCATTAATATACAAGAGGAAAAGGGTGGGGGACAGAACTGAACCTTGGAGGACATCAGAATTAGTGGAAAAGTTAGAAGACAGAGAGCCATCTACCATCACCCTCAGTGAGCGATCAGAGAGAAAACTGGATAGCCAATTGCAAAAAACAGTTGGAAAACCATAAGATGGAAGCTTGTTTAGGAGTCCTTTATGCCAAACACGATCGAAAGCCTTTGAGATGTCAAGTTGGTTATTTGGTTTTTAGGAGCATTAGCAACTAAGGCCATATTTCTCCGGCAATATGCGGTGGTCATTTCCTGACCTTTTCACATCCTCCTTATTTGGTGGTGACGGGCTCGAACCCCGGTCTAATCAAGAAGCATGTGCTACGCACTGCTGCTCCTTCCCACCTGCCTACGGAGGCGCCGAGATGTCAAAGGCAACTGTTTCCCTGAACTTTTCCATTGAATTTGTCCATATCTGGGTAACATAAGCCAGAATATCACCAGTGGATCGACAACGAGAGAATCCATACTAGCGATCATTGATCAGACGGACGGTTTCTAGTTAGTTTAAGAGTTGGCGGTTAATTGATTTCTCCGTTACTTTAGAAAGACTAGAAGTAATTGCAATGGGACGATAATTGGATGGGAGGGATATGTCACCCTTTTTAGGAACTGGCTGGATATGAGCAAATTTTCAAGCAGAAGGAAAAACGCCTTTGGAATAAGAAAGTGAAAAAAAGGCGGCAAAGAATAGGAGTAAGTTCATGAGCACAAGTTTTGAGAAGTGGAGAAATACCATCAGGACCTGGCACTTTTTTAGCATCAAGATTTCTTAGCATCAGAAGGAAAAATCCTTCTGATGTCCTTTTGACGGAAGACCACAGGAGGCATTGAATGGAGCGGGTTGGGAATGGTGGGAGGTGTTTTACCAAGATCATTAATACACGAGTTGGAAGAAAAATGGGATGCTAGCAGATCAACTTTATTCTTGGCTGAAGTGACAATAGAATTATCTGGTTTTGACAGAGGTGGGAGCAGAGAGGGGCAGAAGTTGCGGCCATTAGCTTTGGCAAGATACCAGAATGCTCGGCTACCATGAGGGCAAGAAAAAGGTTTTCTACTCTTAACCTATTCAAAATCTAGTTTGGACTGATTAATAACTTTTTTTACAATTGTTGCGAGCTTTGGTGTAGACAGAGAATGAATCTGAAGATTTGGAAACGAGCCAAATACAATATGCAACGTTCTTCTCTTGAATAGCCTTAGCACATTTATTGGAAAACCAAGGTTTAGATAAAGGACGTGGTTTTAAAGTGGAGAGTGCAATAAAGGATTCCATTCCTACAAGAATAATTTCACTGACACGATCTGCGGAAACGTTGACATGAGAACTTTTGAAACAATAATCCGACAAAAGAAAAGAAGAAAAGAATTCTCGCCGGTCATCTCCTTTTCTGTTCTTGTAATGCCAAACAATACGAGGTTGGGAATAGCCATGAGATAAAGGCTCCATTGGAGAAGAGACAGTCACCAAGTTGTGGTTTGAGGTTCCTAAAGGACTACTCACTTCGACCGTGTACTTAGAAGGCTTGTTTGTGTGAAAAAGATAAAGCATGTTGGCTGTATGGTTAGCATTGTCCGGTATTCTTGTAGGTAAATGAACAATCTGTGCAAGGTCGTTAGTAATTGCAAAAGCCTCAGCATCTCGACCAGCTGGTCGGTGTGACTAGAAAACGGAAGCCAGCTGGAGTTGTCAACATTAAAATCACCAAGAAAAATTACCTGACCGTTAGAAAAGTTGGACTGGAGAAAGTCAAGTTGCAAAGAGATTAAGTCAAAGAGCTCCAAGTGATTAGTGGAGTTGGGAGAATGGTAGAGAAAACAGATGAATTTGACACAATGAGGGAGAGAGATTTTAAGCTTGAGAAGATCGAAGAGAGGAGATTTCAAATTACCAAGTCTCTGACAGCAAATATCGCAACGGACATATTCACAAGTACCACCTTTGAGGTGAAAGGAATCATACAGCGAATAATTTTGGCAACTGAGATGAGCAGTGGTCGAATCAACCGATAACTGAGATTCTATCAGAAAAAGTACGTGGTGTTTGGCAGACTGCAAGTGCAAATGAACATCGTTGAGATTAGAATTGAGACCACGTATATTTGTGAAATGAATTAGGAAGTGTTTGGTAGATTTAGATCTCTTCGCAGATAAGCTTACTCTATTAGTTTGACAATTCATGGTGTATTCGATAGTAAGAAAAAGTCCGGGTGACATGCTGTATGAAGTAATGAAATTTTTGGATATGGTGTACACATGGTAAGAATATACCCAGATCCTTGACATAACCTGGCCTCGACAATGCCCCCGTATGCACATTACTTGGACTCCCTCCAGTCACTATCTGGCAGCGTAGAGGTAGCAAGATTATACACTAGCTGATCCGGAAGCCTCCCAAAGAGTTACGAATAGGTTCGGTCCGGTGTACTAACTAGCGGCCGTCCTGCGAATACCGTTTTAGAGCTGTACCCTTGAACTGTAAGGAAGATTGGATCTCGCCATAATGTTCATCATAACCTCAAATATCATCAGTCATACTGCATAATGGAAGAGATGGGGATGGGTTAACCTGAACTCAGCTCTGGAGACTAAACATGGGTTCCACCACTTCAGGCCTCCAATAAATAAAGTGATGGTATTTCACTGGTTGATGAGAGTCACTCTACCACCTAGTATTGCCTGGTAACACAGAGGGATGGCATTCCTCCATGTAGTATGAGCGTCACACCTCGACTCCTGCTTACGTTAGTTCACATCTGGGTGGTCACCCACAGTGTGCATATGCAGTGAGGTTATACCCAGGGTTACTAACAGTCCCACCGTCGTGAAGGTGTAAGGAGAGGATTTGGCTGTCACAGACCATCCGGATTTCGCCGAAATTGGTCCACTTGTCTTGAATGTCACCCGAATATCAGTTCTATCAGCGTTTTAGACTCCCAGATAGCAAGTACAGCTTGTCTGGCATATCTGAGAGAATGCCTGTGACAACCTCAAGGACCAAATTTGCATTAACTAACTTGTTTTAAATTTAAGAGAGAATTTTTACTTTCTGTTTCTTTATATTCAAACGAGTGGTGCAAAATTGGGTTTGTGCCGAATACTTCACACGTTCTCCCATTTTTAACCGTGAAATCATATTTTCTCAGTGATCGGTTTCAAAAACTACTTCAAGGAAAAATGGGTCCAATTCGTATCTCCAAACACTTTGAATTCTTGCCTACTTATTATTATCACCTTTTTTTTTTTTCTTTTTTTCGGAAATGTTCCATTGTATTGTACATTATTGTTGACTTAATATTTATTTATTTTTATTTATTTATATATTTATGTACAGACTTCTCACGCACCTTGCACACAGACCCTAAATAATGGTGAGAACGCTGAGAGTTACAGAATCAATGCAAAACTGTAATAATCAATACAAAACTAGAATTAAAATATATACGAAATTTAAATTAAGAAAACAGGAGAGCAATTTCTTATACATAGATGGGTTAAGTTTAAAATCAATGTTGTAATTATTCAATACCTGAAGGAAACGAAACAGAGGACTAGCAAGTAAGTGTTGAGTACGAGGAATAAATAGGCAGTGAGAAATTAGTTTTGTAACGAGAATGCAAACTGGGTACAGCGAATGGTATTTGTTCAAGAAGAGATGGGGAATCAATAACAGAGTTTATGATATTGTAGACAAAATGAGACCCATGGATTTGTCGCCTAGCGTGAAGAGGAACTATTCTGAAGCGATCACAAAGAGCTCGTAATAACGACGGTGAAAGGCAAGCTGATTTCGATAGCATAAGAATTTAATGAATTTAATCTGAATTCTCTGAAGTCTATGAGAAAGATATTCCTGTTGTGGGGACCAAATATCACAATAATCAAAAATGGGAAAATATAAGCTGCTTGTAAAGAAGAATAATAACTCTGTCACTCTTGAAAATAGAGGAAGAACGCTTGATTAATCCAAGAAGTTTAGAAGTCTGAGATACTACGTGATCAACGTGGGAAAAGGTATGAAGGTCAGATCGAAATAGGACACCTAAGTCCTTGAACGTATCAGTATTTCCAATTAGAGAGTTTCCAAAATAATAATCAGTAAGGACGGATGGTCTAACTGCACAATTCGAGGGAATGCGACATAATTTACATTTTAGAGGGTTCAGAAACAAATTATTTTTATTGAGCCAGAATGAGAGGGGAATCAAGACAGAACTGGAGTTCATCACTGTCAGTTGAAGAACAAATAACTTTGTAAAGTTTAATATCATCTTCATAGAGTTGCCACTCAACATTAACCGAGTGAAATAAGCTTGACAGATCATTAGTATAAACAATAAAGAGCGGAAACAATGGTGAGCATTTAGGAACCTTGCGAAACAGTAAATGGAATTGATGAAGTACCATCAGTTATTACGGTTAGGTTACGATTTCTAAGCATTGAATCAAGCAAATCTAGTAAAGGGGATCGTGTATCGTAGACCATAAGATGAAAGCTTGAACAACAGAAGATCGATGTGGACAGAATCAAATGCAGTGAAATATCAAGGAAAAGTGAATGAATTTGATTTCCTTTATTCAAATTAGTTTGTAGGAAATGAGAGAACAAGGCAAGATTTGAAACAGTTGATTTTCTAGGAAGAAAAGCATACTGATGATTATTGATAAAAGGGTGAAGGTAGTAACTAAGATATTTATAAAGTAGGAGTTCAAAAATATTCGCAATTGTATTAAGTATAGTTATAGGTCGGTAGTTATTAGGCAGTGCTTTATCACCCTGTTTTTTATAAATCGGTATGACATAGACCTCTTTGAACGTTGAAGACAGTAATTGAAGAGACAGTGAAATCTTTAAGCCGAGAAATGGCTGACCGGACTCATCAGTAGTGAGAACAAATATATCAAAACTATCATTAGCATTATATTCAAATGGATGACAGGGAATAGAACGTTGCTGTTCGGGTGAATAAAGTTTCGAAAAATATTAAAATGAAGGTCCAACGTAAATATCCAGTTTTTCTAAAATTGCTTATCCGAACGTGTAAGGACACTGCCACTCCTATTTGAAACGCAACTTCTTTTGAGTTCAGAAATAAAATGAATTCAAAGTTCTGAATGATGCCAATACATGATCTTGAACCAATATGAATAACGCAGTGCGGAGATTTTTAACCAGCAACAGACTGAAATGGTATTATATCTTTGCACACAGATTTCTTTTTATTCTTGAGAAGGCATTTGTAATGTATTCTAATTTTTCCAAAATAACTTTTTGTAGTTTCAACCTTAATAAAAATTTAGTGCCGAAGCCTCAGACTACGGAATACTTACTAGACACACAAGTTAGTGCATTGCATCAAATCTATAGGTAATAAGTCAACCGAAGTTAATTACATGGCATCGTTTTATTTAAATTTAATAATGTGAATGCCTTGCCTATACGTTATGCTTGGAATAAGTAACGCTTCTCCAATAGGAAAGTCTATTTTTACTTATGCTTAGTGAATATCAGCACCCAGACGACCCACCGATGAAGGAATAGTCTTGAAAAGGCCATCTGGATGTGGTATCTACTGAGAATAAGTAACAATAGTCTTCTCTATTGGGGAAGCGTTACTTATTCGAAGTATAACGTACTGGTTGTGAAGGCAATCAATCACTTATGAGATGTAAATAATACGATTCACTTTGGTTGACTTACTACGTATAAATTTGATGCAATGTTCTAACTTGTATGTCTTATTGTAGTTTTTAAACTAGATGCTGTGGAGTTTGAACGTGTTTTCTTAAAAACGGAGTGCAGATTTTGTTGATATGAAAGACAAAAACTTGCAGTCAAAATTTTTACAGACCAGACTGCTGCGACATCTTTTATTAATTCTTCAATTTCAAAAATATATTAAAGTAGCACCACTTAATTACAGTTAGTTCTTCAATTTCATTAGTGATTTGTCGAAATCTGCTCCAGACATCTATTTTAGAATTCGCTATTGTCATTAATTTATATATTGCATTCTGTAATTTATTTTTATTTCACTCTGGATATTATTGCAGCTTTTTTTTTATTCAAAAAAATTAAAATCCAGTATGGTTTTAACACAAATCAGCAGTACAACAGACACTATTGCTACACAAATCAGCAGCAGTACAACAGACATTCTTGCTACGAAATTGCGCCTGTACTTTTCGCCTACCTGAAATTACTTCCCGAACTTTTCTGCCGATGATCAAATCGACCATTCTTATTATGATTTGAAATGATTGCGTTAATAACTTTACCAGACACACGAAATGCGAGCCGAAATTGCAAACTCATGGGAATTCAAAATTAAACGGGTAATTGTGTAGAGGTCACTTTACAAATAATTAAGCTATTAGAATTATTTAATTTTGTAATTAATGATAATAATAAACGTTTGTTTGTTTTTAAAAGTTTTCCATTTTAATAAATATGATTGAAACAAGCAAAGCAGCCGAAAATTTAAAAAATCAAGTTTGGCAATCTAGTATGTCTCTGTATTGTACTAGCTTCGAATACTGTGCTCTTTTCAAACTCTAAATACTCATTATTTTTGCATTTCCAGCAGTGAATGCCAGGCGAAATAGTGTTATTTTAACAATGTTTTGGACTGAAACGTTTCATTTTTAGTTTTCATTCAATTTCTAATTTTGTAGTGATGAGTTCAGCTCTTAGATCAGAGATAACTGGGAAATTGAAAAAGGATGCCTGTCTGTTTTTCTTACATTTCACATCTGACAACTTGATACCGATAGAAAGAGGCGTGAAAAATAGTTTGATATATAAACGAATGTATTAATTTATAAAAATATCAATAGTGTTGTATGTAATTCAAATTACTCCAATAAAAGTATAACACACATCTGATAATTTAATAATAATAATAATAATCTTTCTTAATTTAATAAGAAAAAAGACGAATAAAATTAATTATTTCCTCAGCTAATATATTAATTTTGATATTTAATTTAATGAATTAAAATTAATTAATTAATTAAATTAAACTAATTAATTTTGATATTTGTAAATAAATTATTTATATTCAAAAACTGAAACTGCACCCTGCCCGCAAGTCTCAAAATTACCTGAAAATTCGACCCTATGCAGAGTTGCACATTTATACTACCAAAACGTTATGTGTCATCCCTTTGATTGAAAATTGTGTGACTACGAAATATTCAAATATTTCGTAGTCACACAATTTTTGAGATTGTTGAGATTTTTGAGATTGTTGAGACCGCACCTACGGTGCGGTCTCAACAATGAGCGCTCAAGACTTCTATCTTCAAACACCATACCTCTGGCAGCAAGGAAGCCATTACGTGTATTGGCATAAAATTAGATTTTTGAAGGTCTAAACTGTTTGATAAATATGGACCGATTATTTCTTTTGGTCCTGTAGCTGGACTTTAGAGTTAAATTTAGGGGTCTGCTCATTATCTACTGGGGACAAAATGTTCCGGGGGCGAAATGTGCGAGGCGAAATGCGGGGGCCACTTTTTCACAGCACATAAAAAGCTACATGCCATGAAGGCAGCAGACCAAACCTGCAAAATTTATACCAGAATCTTCTAATTTATACCAGAAATAAGTAGAGTTTTCCATGACGCATTTCAGTAGTTATTACGGGCGACGTGAGCCAAGCTGCTTCTAATTTCTGTACAATGAACACCTTTTGTTCATTACTAGAAGTGTCTATGACTTTTATTAGTACCGTTTACTTCATTTTAGAAACAGACGGAATTTATGAGAATTAGGAGAGAATTTCACATTAGGAGTGAATTCATGTTTCTCTCTCGCTCTTTCTCTCTCTCCTAGAAACTTTCCAGTTTTTTTCATTCTGTAAAAACAGATAAACGAATCATACACGATATACTCATCACTCATGGCCTTAACTTTCTTGACAATAATTCTAAACTATCTTCTTAACCTTCAATATTTTTATCGATATCATTGATAATTTATACGTCAACTAATCATTATATTTGATTATCTTAAAACTCTCAAAGGTTTGTTCAAATGAAACTTATGAAACGTGCACATTTACTTTGCAATTCAAAATAAATCCCCCTGGCCCTCTGTTGCATTCTTGGTTTTTATATGTAGTATAAACAGAAAAGTTTGTTTTTCTTGTTATGCAAAATCTCTGAAAGTGTTAAGATTTTTGTTTCAGTTTGATACAAGTAAATCCGCTCTTCTGAAAAAATTCAGAAGATTGTTCTGTAAACTACTTGTGAGATGACATCTTCTTAATATTCTGAATTATATGAGAACTTCATAAAATTGTGAATGCTAATTGTCTTGAAAATGCCTAGCATTCGGAATAATTTTTCAAGGCACCAAAGATATAGTGATATTACCAGAGGATGTTTGACCACATCCTTACAAAACCTGTCCAGTTTTGCCTTCGTAACTTACTCCATGCGGTGGAGGCGCATTGTCATGCAGTAACCCTACATGAGTGCATCTACTTAAATCCGGATAACAGATTTCTTGGAATAATTTGAGTGAAGAGGTAAAGATATTGATGGCAATTTTTTTATTTTGTTCCACAAATGCTAATATATCCCTAATAAAAAGGGACAATCATTTGTGAGTACTCTCAGGTAAATACCATTGGAAGGTGGACGTCGCAATAAAACAGACAAAATATTATCAAACCTTGCAGATGCAAAGGTTACCAACACTTATCAACACTCGCAGACTCGTTGCTGCATTTAATCTATTTATCTGCTAAATTTGCATACTGTCCTTGGGCGATGTGTTGCTGCATTTAATCTATTTATCTGCTAAATTTGCATACTGTCCTTCGGCGATGTGTTGCTGCAGAGTCCCGCTACTAGCTTTTATGGCAGCTCCTAAGCCATGCTCTCATAAAACTCAACTCCACCTTTCAGACCGTTTTCTGCCAGCTCAGATGCCTCCACTTGTCGAAGAACTGGATGCCGACTTCAGCATGTTTGTGGAGAATAAAATGTATAGAAAACGATCCTGAATCACGTTTTCCCTTAACAGAGTCCTTAATCGCTAGTTGCCACCAGTTCTGCCGATGTCATCAGTGAGATATTGCTCTCATTTTGCATAACGTTATCATTTGTGGACTTATGAAGATAAAAAACTTTGTTGACTGATTCGATTAGAGGCGTTATAATTTTGGCTGCT
This sequence comes from Mastigoproctus giganteus, assembly GCF_048544385.1. Lineage (NCBI taxonomy): Eukaryota > Metazoa > Arthropoda > Arachnida > Uropygi > Thelyphonidae > Mastigoproctus > Mastigoproctus giganteus. Next base: position 156,837,919 of record NC_143581.1, on the reverse strand, counting down.
AAGATTAATTGTTCAGTCAATTTAGTTTTCTCTTAATGTTAAGTTATGCTGTGTAAACATATTTTCTATTTTTAATTCATTTCACTAACGATGTGGACTCCTTTACTTTGATATTGGGCTCTACCGTACCAATTCATCTGTCATTTCTTGTAAACATCCTGGCCTTTCGGCCGTGAAGGGTCAAATTGCTGAAAAAATTGTACTATACGTATATACACATTTCGTATATACTGTACATATTTCTAGAGTAAATTATATGATTATATGTGCAATATGCAAGTGAGATTATAGCCATTATCTGATGGGCTTTTGGTTACTTTTGGACCACAGATATAGGGATAACAACGATTGACACAGAAATTGAATCAGTTTTGTCTGTATGAATCTTTATAGGAAAATGTGATTGTGCATTTCAATCTGTCTCTTCGCATTGTCGAAATAATGTAATCATAATAAAATGGGAAAGACTTACCTAGGAAGTGTTCACTGGTATCACGAATGCTCACGTGAGTAGCTCCAGCAGGAACAGATACCACTTGATGATAATCTATTAACAGTGGAATAATTTGAACAGAGATGTAATCATTTCATAATCTCTCTCACTCTCTCTCTCTCTCTCTCTCTCTCTCTCTCACACACACACACCTCATTATATTTTATTATTTTTAAAAATTTTGTAAATTATTAAGGATAAATCCGAATAACGCAGCCAACCTAATTCAGGATAGAATACTCATGTATTTATGATTCATAAATACTGAATAAATATACTGAGTGACCACTTTATGAGATGTCCCTACTATTATCAAGTAGGTCCCCTTTAGTTTTCAGAACAGTCTGATTTCGTTGTTGAATAGACTCAAGAAGGTATTGAAAGAGTGCCACAGCAATGCTTTCCACGTTGACTCAATTGCTTCCGATAGTTGTTGCAAATTGGATGGCTGCGGATCTATACTCCGAATGGCTCGTTCCACCTCATTCCACAGGTCCTCATTTCTTGGGTGAAGGAAGTGGGTAAAATACCACAGCTGAATGACTTCAAGAACCGAATCCACTGATATGTTGTAACTAGGGAGGTCCTCACAATAGGTGCATTATCCTGCTGAAAGAAACCATTCTCGGATGGATACACAGTAGCCATTAAAGGAAGCGTCTGGTGGGGAAAAAATTGCAGATGAACTGTGCCTCAAAATGTTACTCCGATGGTATAAAGGGGGATGGGACGGACCCGATTTGCATTAGGAAAACACTTTCTCTCCACACCATTACACCGTCATCACCAGTCTGTATTGTTGACACCTGGGAAGATGGATCGATGGGCTCGTGCAAGTTTCGCCACATTTTGGTCTTTCTATCAGCGTGAAAAGGCTGTATTCGAATTCGTTAGACAGTCCTCCACTCTTCCGTGTTGGTGTTCGTGAGAACGGTGTAATCGTATCATCTTGTTTTATGCTGACAGGAGGGGAGCTCGGTTCGGTCGTCGGTTGCAATACCTACTGTGATCAGATACGACGTTCAGAATAGCTTTTTGGTTACCGCTGTTGTACCTGGTTATTATTTTGTCGACTGTAGCTTTTCTGTTACGCTGTACAAGCCTTGTCAGTATCCGTTGGTCTCTCGCTTGAACGAGCTGTTCCCGATCAGAATTTCAACTTTGATTGGATGTTATTTAGTTATTGCACCAATTTCGATAATCCTGGGACATGGTTTTTACGTGAAGACCTTAGCATGTTGTATTTTCCTAGATGCTCATACTGGCACGTCTGACGCTGGCAACCATGCCATTTTACCGATGCTTTTACTGATGGAGCGCTCCATATAACGGAAAGGGTAGGTATACCTAAGAAAGTGGTTACTCCGTGTATTTTGGGTGCATTTTAATTAAAACAGTAACTAATCTTCTAATTCTGTAATTTTTTTAATGGTGATATTAAACTCTGGTATTTGTTAAAACCATAAAATCTGGTATATCAAGAAAAATATGTACCTAATTAAAGGAATTCTGCCAAATAATTTATATGAGAATTTTCAGAAAAAAAAAAAAAAGAAAAAAGGAATTTGTAAAATTTTACTGTTCGTATATTTTTTAGATTTAGAAACTGTTAGTGTTAATAGAAATTCGTCATCAGACCTGTGAAACAGAGTTTTTGTGATGAACCGTTAATGTTAGACGATTTATTTATTTGGATAAGATGACGCGTGATGTGAAAATAATTGATAAACATGGGACACTCAATAAGGCTGAGTTTGTCCCCTGATTCTTATGCTATCTACATGGAAGACCACTCATTCCTCATTCATTTTACTCAACCTCTTCATTGCTTTATACACTTCAGTTAGATTTCCCCTATCCATGTATAGTTCTCAACCTTTGCAGTCCACACCTTTTACGCCATTCCTCATATCTGCTTCGATTTGCACTCGTCACTAATTTGGTTGCTCTTTGAATCCTCTCCAGATTTTCTTACATTTTTTATTTATTTTATTATTATTTTTTTATTTGTAGCCTCCACACCTGAATGCAATATTCCAAATGCGGTCTAACCATCGTCTTGTATAAATGGGTAATGACGACTTTCTCCTTACTACTAAAGGTCCTATAAATTATAGAACACCATATGTTTATACTGCATGGAAAATTTCATGTCAGATCGAATCGTAACACTTGTCTTTCTTTTTTTGGTCTTTAACCACTTTTAGCTCCTCTCCTCTCCTCTCCTCTCCCGCTAGCTTATACTTGACACCAGATTTCTTTTCCCCAAATGAATAACCTTAGGTTTAATTTAGAAGCATTAAACTTTAGTTGCCATTTTTCAGATCGTATATGATCCAAGTCTTTTTGAAATAATATGGCCTGCGTCGTTTTCTTTTTAACCTTTCCCACCTTTACATCATCAGCAGACTTTGACGACTTCAACAGATATTCTCATCGATATCATTTATAAAAATAAAGAATAGAAGAGGACCCAACGCTGAGCCCCGAGGGACTACACTTGCTACACTTGTCCAACTTGAAGACTAACTAGATATAGCTCTCTGTCTCCTGTCTTTTAGCCATTCTGCTCCCAGAATAGAATTATTGTGTCTACGTGTAGTGCTTTCTAATTCCTGGTGGTGATGATATCTAATCAGTAAAAGTGCTCACCAAAATAGTGCTTGTCGGTACCACACAGTCTGTAAAGCTGTTTCCCCCGCCAAACACTGCCTTCTCTAGTCCAATCGTTGAACTGTCTAATTGGGATCTGGTACAAGCTGTGACTGTTAATGACTCCCATTTGGCTTGCATTTCACTTGGGAAATTTTGACTATATTGTGGAATGTGCAGTTGGCTACCTTCTGTCGAGCGTCGTAATTGTATGTTGTGGTAGTTACATACACTGGCCAGAAATATACGAACCTTTATTCAGTAACGAATCGGACCTCCTTTGTTTCGAATAACAGCAAGTGTGTGCCGGTATGGATTCTGTAAGATGTTTTAGTGCATTTTGGTCTAACTGTAATCATTCTTCCACCAAATATCGCGTAGCTACGACAAAGTTGAAGGAAGAGGATTTCGTTGCCGAATAACTCTCTGCAGCATGTCCTACATATTCCCAATTGGATTGGGATCAGATGAATGTGGACCAGGGAAGATGATAGAAATCTGTGCCATGTTCTCAGAACCATTCTTGTACGATTCTGGCACGGTGCACTGTTGCACTGTCATCTATAAAGTGGCCGTCATCTTAGGGATAAAAGTGTAACATTTTAGAGTGCAGTAGACATGATTCAAAATTGCGGTACTCCCTGGATGACATTTGACTTCCACTGGTATCAAAGAACCTGGTCCGTCCAACAAAATATTCCCATACCGTGATACTACCTCCAGTTCATTGGATTGTCTTAAGAAGGCAAGCGGTGTCCATCTCTTCGTGAGGCTCTCGCCACACTCTCTGCCTGCCATCGGTGCAAAATAGTGTATCGTGATTCTTCTGACCACACGATTTTCTTCCATTGCTCCACTGCCCAATCACGACGTTCTTGTCCCTATTGCAAGCGATTTTCTGTTTTCTTTAAAACAAGTAGCTTCCGAATAGGCAGATTACTGTCAATACCCAATTTCTTCAGTGCCCTGCGCATGGTACAGGTTGAAATAGCGCAGTTCTGGGATTGGTTGAATTCAGTTGTTATTTGCTGTACACTGGATGTCCTGTTTTTCTGTAGGGACCTCCTTAGAGTACCACGGCTTCGCTCTTGAAGTATTGTACACTGGTGTGCAAAATTTAAGGACCAGTCAGGCTTTTAACTGTAACTTCTCATATGAGTGGTCTGGATATGGGAAAAGCATAACAAGGAACCTTGTGAGGTACAGAAATTATGAAGGAAACAACACCGACAAAACAACGGAAACAAAACGGTACAGAGGACCACACTGACCTACTGAGGACCACATTTTTGAATAAAATGTGGTCCTCAGTAGGAGATATGGCCACCCCTAATGTCGATGCAGGCTTTGTACCGCCCGCTTGTCCATACTTAGAACAATGTTGTTGATAAGTTCTTGTGGTAACATCGCCCGTTCCTTTGTCGTCGCTATCTTCAGCTAGTGAACATTTTCTGGTGGGTGTGGACGTGCCGGTAGGCGTCTCCCCAGAGCGGCCCATCATATGTGTTCGATGGGATTTAGATTGGGAGGGGGGAAACAGGTCAATCCATACGAACAATGTCCTCACTTTCCAACAGCATATCATAGCTGCAGTGAGATGGGGTGTGGCGTTATCATCCATAAACACGAACTTGGGGCCAATGGCACCTCTGAACGGACGCACATGGAAAAGGATTACCTCATTACAGTAGCGTGCACCGGTTACAGTACTGCCTTCCAGTATCTGGAGTTGTGTACCTCCATTCAAGATAACGCCTCCCCAGACTAGAACAGCTCGACCGCCATATCGATCCCTTCAGTTATGTTTCCGGGGTGATATCGTGTGCCAACCTCTCGCCAGATTAGCTTACGTCTAGAATTGCTGCTGAGACTGAATCTACTCTCATCAGTAAAGAGTACCTTACGTAAAGATTTTGTGGTTGTAACCTGTAGAAATAGTGCAAATAGTGCTATAGAAATAATTGGTCCTTAAGTTTTGCACACCAGTGCATTTCTACAACATTTACGCCTTTGAGATGTGGAAGAACCGCTTGCTTTCCAGTGAGTGAAAACCTTTAAGATGGATACTTTTGAGAAACCAGTTATGTCTTTTGTCTCTTGAATCGTGGCTTCTGGAAAATGTTCACCCACGATAAGAACTTTTTCACAGTCTGATAGATCATGTCATTATGCAAATCGAAGTAACTGCAGGTGAACTACGACGAGTGCGCGAGTCGGGACACTGTATAAAAACACCTAATACTGAGCTCCGTTAATCAGTGTTACTCGTGTTCTTCAGATGGGAAAGGCAGCGGACTTAAGCGAGTTTGACAAAGGCCAAATTGTAATGGCCAGACGACTGGGTCAGACCATATCCGAAACCGCACGGCTGATGGGATGCTCACGGTCAGCCGTGGTTAGTACCTAACGAAAGTGTTCCGAGGAGGGAAAACCCACAACCGCCGGCGAGGTTTTGGACGACCACGGCTCATTGATGCTCGAGGTGAGCGAAGGCTCTCTCGGATGGTACATGGCAACAGAAGGGCGACTGTGGCGCAACTCAGCAGTAATTGGAATCCTGGTGACGGGAGTAATGTGTCACAGCACACAGTACATCGAACTCTCCTGAAAATGGGGCTGCGTAGCCGCAGGCCGCTCTGAGTGCCCATGCAAACCACGGTTCACCAGCGACAGCGCCTACAATGGGCACGCGAGCATCGTAACTGGACGTTAAGTGATTGGAAGAAAGTCGTCTGCTCCAATGAATCATGTTTCCTCTTGCACCATTTGGACAGTCTGCGCGGGTAGCACAGTGGTATCGTCACCGTCCTCCCCACACCGGGTGGAAAAGGCCTGGGTTCGAATCCCGTCGATGACGCGAGGAACTTTAATGGGCTTTTTTCACTCCGTGGCTGAGTTAGTTGATCTCAGGCGTAGATAGCAAGGTTTTTCTCCCCAGTAACTGGGGTTTTTTCGTCCTGCAAAACAGGCAAATCAACCATAGAACATACGCAATTTACGGACACAAATACGGGTTAATCTATTTAATTACGGGCAACCCTAAAATAATAATTTTTTTTTTTTTTTTTTGCACCATTTGGACAGCCGGGTACGTGTGCGTCGTTTACTTCGGGAAGTGATGGCGCCTGGATGCACCGTGGGACGAAAACAAGCCGGTGGGGGGTGGTGTCATGCTTTGGGCAACGTTCTGCTGGGATACCCTGGGTCCAGTCATCCATGTGCTGGGCACTCTGACGTCTACAACCTATCTAAACATCAAGTATAATCAGAAATGGCCGCCTTCTGGCTCACACGTGCTGTTCATCACTCCGTGAAAATGTGTCTGGATAACGCGTTTTAAGTTTAGTAGGCTAACTAAATTGTGTACTCAAGGATTTACCTACATTAGTGGATCACAGTGGCGAGATTTGTTTTCAGTTTTATCGGGTGAGATAGTGTATTTCAACTCATTTTTGCTTCAACGCTGGCAACAATGTTTCGGCTCACCATGGCGGCATTGTTCTTCCTGTTATTTCGCTGCCACCGTGGTTGAACTGCACTCTTGACTGAGGAGGGTGACCCCAGTGTTATATATTGAATCACAATTTGACAGAAAGCTTATGAGAACTAAAACATGTAGAGAGTGTCTGCTAATGAAAATATGTTTAATCTAAATTTTAAGCATTCATATTCAAGTTAATTAATAGTTTGAAACCAATAGCGGGCTTAATGTTGATTCAGCGCAGCCGAACCCTGTGATATTCTGCTTAAGACAACACGTCACTTAAGCTCCTGACAAGGTCGAGTGGCGACAGGGTTAGAGATTATTCCTCCCCCACTCCCACCCACAGCTGCATACTTTCTCCTCTAGTCATCAAATGGAAGAAATTCATTACCGCTACAGTTACTGAACAATGATTTCTAAATTTAGAGAGAGAGAGAGAGATAATCTTTAATGCCCTTCACGGCCAAAAAGCCAGGGGTTTACATTTTTACAACCTCCCGAAACTTCCGGGAAAATAGAACAATTAATTTACAAAAACAGGTAATTTTACAAAAGAAAACATATTTTATACAAAGGAGAGAACTCCTTACGAGAGTTAGGTCTGATTGAGCTGACTTAACATCGAGATAAGAGCACCAGCTCAATCAGACAGGAACAGATGCAAGGTACACATGTCAATGCAGATTAGTCCTACTAGACATAATTTTTTTCCTGTAAGTCCGGTCAATAGCGAATTTGTTCAGGTCGGCGTCAAGTGCCTGGGTTTGCTTGAACATCTGCTGAGGGAGGAACCTGTCCGAGAGATGGAGTCGCGCTGAATGCGAGTAGAGCTCGGGATTGGCCCGAAGGGCGGCAGGGGGGATCCTCCAGCCACAGGTATCCCAGAATGAAGGTGTTGCGATTATGCCTGTTATCATCTTGACTGTTGCTAGGAGGCGTTGGTCTTCGACTAAGGTGGGAAGCCGTGGAATCCCGAGAGAGTTGGCAAGCTGCGTGGTGTGAATCAGAGCTGGAAGGTTGTGCTTCCTGTTGGCCCACTTTAGGAGCCAGAATTCTGTGGCAAAGAGTGGTTTCTTTATTGATGGTGCCGCTGACGCCCAAATTTCAGCAGCATAGAGTAAAGGTGGAAAGATGATTGCTCTTATGTACCTCACGGTTGTCTTTTTATCTCTGATATGAAGGAGATGCTGTTTTGCTATCCACCGGAGTCTTGAAGCACGTGTGAGGAGCATGTCTATGTGGGCGTTGAATCGAAGTTTGGAGTCGAATACAACGCCCAGATCACGATGGCTGGATGCAATTGGGATGAGGATGTTGCCGACCGAAGGCTGGAGAGAAGAAGGAGTTTGCTTCAATGAATACACCATGAATTCGGACTTAGCAGGATTGATCTTGAGCCCGAACTGGCAGAGGTAAGATGTGACTGCAGTGAGAGTGTTGTTAATTTCCGTTTTTACCAGATCAAGGTCTTTACCAGGGATGATGGGAGTCAGTATCTTGATATCATCTGCATAGCTCAGTAGACATCGAGAATGTGCAACCAGTGGGAAGATAATAGATGAGAACAGAAGGCCGGAAAGGACCCCTCCTTGTGGGACTCCTGCGGTGACGGATCTAGTAAGGGTGCGATCTCCTGTATGAAGCTTTATAACTCTGTTATTCAGAAGAGAGGAGAGAAAGCATAATATGTTCCCTGTGATCTGGAAGTGGCATTCCAGGAGAGCGAGTAGTTGGTTTACTTGGACGGCATCAAAAGCAGCCTCAATGTCTAAGTAAGTCACAGCTAGTTCGTGCCTTTTCTCGAATGCTGACAAGATAGTATTCGTTGTGGCTAGCAGATTTGTGATCGTTGATCTGTTTGGAAGGGAGTAGTGAATTTGGGCTGGATTACTGGGCATGATCTGCTTGGTGAGGATCGGGAGTAAGGTCTTCTCCAGGAGCTTCAGCAGGCTGGAGGAGTTGGAGATGGGTCGGAAATGTTTAGGTTTCGATGGCGACTGAACTTTGGCTAAAGGTTTGATAAGATAGTTTTCCCATTGCTGTGGGAAAATCTGGTTCGAGAGTAACTGGTTGAAGATAATTAAAAGTGGCTGAATAATGTACGGACTTAGGCATTTGAGCATGAATTGGGGAACTCCATCATCACCAGCGGTTGACGAGGCAGGTAGAGAATTGATGGCGACGATCAGCTGTTGTTTTGTGATCTGAATGGTGCTCAACACTTCTTGCTGGGTGGGCTCTGTTAGTAGAGCCAGATCTGAGTTTGGCATAGGATTACGATTAAATCTTGTGACGAAATCGAGCCACAATTCAGGATCAAATTGCAAAGGAAAATGAAGGTTCACTTTCTTGTATGGAATTTTTCCTTTAGCCAGATCTCGGTTAACGTATAATTTGATTGCCTCAGATTTCATGCGATTAAATTGAGCCCGTGCCCTAGAATAAACGATGCGATCATTGACATTTTGCGACTGTTTCCATGTGCGATGGAGCTGTTGCTTCAGCTGGAAACTCATTTTGAGTTCTGAATTCCACCAAAGTCTTGTATATGGACTGATTGTGATTTTTTTAGAGGCGGCATATTTGGCAACCGTGTTGATCCAGTTTGTGTGAATGTTCACAGCTATTTCTGGGTCACAAGTCTCTAAGGCCACCCAGGGAATGAGAGAGGCGGCTCTGATGCACTTATCTACGTCAAGTAAGTTGGGGCTAGTGATGTCAACCTTTTTTGTTGTCCTTCTGGTTTCTAATTTGGGGGCTGGCAGATATGCAGTCACATGTATTGGGACATGATCAGAGTCGAATGACGTTTCTGCAATGTAATCAAGGGTGCAAGGGATAGAGGCTAGAACTAGATCTAAGAGGTTATTCCCCCTGGTTGGAGCTTCATTAATAAGTTGTAGATCAGCACATCTCAAGTGTGCCAGAAGATCCTTTTTCATATTAGATAGCTGAGGAGGTAAATTGAAATCACCACAAACTACGTGAGAGGCTGTGGGATGCAGCTGATTGATTATCCAGTTGGAAACTTCAAGGATGATTTGCGGGGAAGGCGTTGGAGGTATGTACACCACACAGAGGTCAAACGTCACGAAGTTGTATCTTAACGTAACGAGGATTGCTTCATAGTTAGGGGAGTTACTGGATTTATTATCCAATAGCTTGAAAGTGGATTTCTTGTAAAATATTGCGACGCCTCCACCCTTGCGTGCAATCCGAGATGTGAATACGACCCCATAATCAGCTGGGGCAGCTGCTGCTAGGAATTCTTCATCGTCATTGAGCCAGGTTTCGGTGATGGCGAGCAGGTCAAAATATCCGGGGAGCAGAATTTGCTCCATAGTGTCAAGCTTGTTCCTAAGACTACGCACATTCTGATAAAATATGGTGCAGGCAGGTACTGTAGGTACTTTGATACGGACGGGTGGTCTCTGACATAGTACGACTCGATTCAGCGGGGTGTGTCTAGGACTGATGAGCACAGGGATCGGCATATTGGTGTTCCGTGTCTGTGGTTCTAGTTGCGGTAACGAGATCTGGGATTGCTATGAATCAGGGTACCATTGGTGGGAGTCCTTTCCATTACTTCTATATCGCTGCCCTTTATGCCCGAGATATGGCATAACAAGAGCTCCAGCAGGCCAGATTTCAGGATTGAAGAGTGCTTCAAAATCTGCATCAGCCACATCGATCTTAAAGGAGGCGTAGGTGGGATATTTTGTGGATAGCTTGGTGACTCTACCATTCATTTTGAAAGCAGCAAGAAGGTGTTCCACATCATCAGCTGTGGTAGCAGGGGAGAGCCTACTAATGAAGACATTACGGATCCGCTTGCTCATCATTCCAGTGTTCGCAATTTGCATCTTGGTGAAGTGCAAATTGGTTCCAATAACTTTAAGATTGGGGCTCAGTTCCTTACCAGTTGGATTACGGGTCAGTGTTTGTTCTTTTGTTCGTTTCTAATGTGCTCTGGGGATGAGCTGAAACTTTGACACGTCATATCTCGGCTTGTACTCAACACCATTTGCAATCTTGTGAATCATTCTCCACAACGGTATGCATTACATTCGTTTATCTGGAATAGCTCGGTAATCGAATTTTGGTGCAAGATGCCACAAGATACCGATAGCAACACAACCCAAATAAACACTGCTCTGCAGGAAACAGCAGGCAGGACTCCATTGGAAACTGTGCAGCTTGAGTATACAGAGGAAACGAACAGAGGAAAGAGCGGAAAAATAATAAAAAACAGGTCATCGAACAATAGGACAGAGAGACAAGAAGACAAGAGGAAGTCAGAACATCCTCTGCTCTCAAGCAGAAAATATCGACGACGTAAAGCAGAACGAAAACATAGAGTCGCTAGATCCGACTCTCCCAGAGGGGAGGGTACTGGAAAAGACCCTCTCCCTCAGAACAACGTTAGAGAACCTCCTCAATGACACCAGCAACAGAATAACTACTGGACTTCGAGGAAAAATCGTGTCCATCTGGACAAAGCTGGAGACAGTCCTACTCCAAACCAACCTAGAGTGCAAAACAGCTAAAGCAAAACTAGAGGCCCTCCAATCCGTGGGAGCAGACCAAATGCCACAGCGCACTCCCTCGTATGCGTAAGCGCTGAGGACCCGACCGATTGCTGACCCAACTCCAACTGCGAATACAGCAATGAAACACAGAACCCTCCTCCCAACACCACATTTGGCAATACTGCGCCCGACCACCACAGGCGAAAACAGTACCAGCGAGCAGGTCAAAAATCTAGTGGTCACAAAGCTGGCAGACGACTTCAGAGATACCTTAATAAAATTGGTAAGGAAGACGAGAAATGTAGGGATTATCATCGAGACTCAAATGAAAGAGGATGAAAAAATTCAAACACTCGGACTTGAAGCCCTGCCCTCTAGACGTAAAGGACCTAGCATAAGAATATTTGACCTCGACAATGATGTTATACCAACTACTCTCCAGGAGGAGCTATATCGCAGTAACCTCCAGCAGACACATCCGGAAGAGGAATCCGCCAACTTGATCATTCCCAAGTTCAAGGCGAAAGCCAGAACAGGGAACACTTACCACTAGGTCGTGGAGTTGTCACCAGCGGCCCCGGGCACGCTTAGCCAGACCGACAGAGTGTTTTTAAACTGGGGCAGTCACTGCTTTGGAGCGCGTAGCTGTCCCTAAGTGTTTTCAATATTGCCGGTTTGGGCATACCACTCATACCTGTGCCCAAACCCAACCCACTTGTGGCCACTGTGCAGAACGGAGCCACGACTTAAACACGTGTCCGAATAAAGACAAGCCGCCCACTTGTGTAAATTGCAAATTCCATAAGCTACCATAACATACCACAATTAGGGACAGCGAATAACCAGTGTACTGTAAAGCAAAGAGAACTTTCCAAATGAGACTAGATTATGGCCACACGCTCTAAATCCTATAACATTAACAGGGTAAAATTCATACAACTGAACGCCCAATGGTCCAAAATAGTAGCGGCGCAGCTCACAAAGAAGGCGAACGAGGCAAATCTCGACATATTCCTCATCCAGGAGCCATATGCATATCACAAGGAGGTCAGTGGTTATCCCCTGGCCTATAAGATAGTGCAGGATACCAGAGAAACACCCTGGGTCTGCATATTCATTCGGAATCCAAATATAATCGCAATAAAACTAACCAACTACTGCACATCTTGGACTGCATGTGCCCATATTATCACGCCCTTGGGTGAATTTTATGCGATATCGCTCTACTGTCACCCAGTCGAAGATATACTACTAGCAACCAGATATCTGAGGAGCTTTCAGACAGACTTCCCAAACAGTAAGATTGTCGTGGGAGCGGATGTGAATTGCAGGTCCCCGGCGTGGTTCAGCGAGACCCCGGATAGAGTTGGAGTACAGAACGGGCAACGACTTGAAGATTACTTAGCCAATAGTCCGTACACAGTCCTCAACCGACCAAACAACCTGGCAAATTCTCTAGTTCGATGGGGGAGGCCACAATCGATGTCTCTCTCTGGCTACCAGATCCCTCGCTGGCCACCTAACATCATGGACCGTTCCAAGACAGCGGGACAACGTCGGACCACAGGCCATCACGTTTGAGCTCCAATTCTCCCTTAGCCGACACCAAGCAGTGAGGCAGGCACAGCCAAGATATGCCATAGAGAAGACGGATTGGCCACTCTTCCAAGCCACACTGACCACAGCAGCCCAATCTCTGAATATCATTGGACTCAGCCCGGATCAGCACCAGATGACGGTCGCTGGTGCTGATCCTGAAGCCGCTGACACCTCTATTAAAAAGAAAACCCCAACCCCAGGAGCTGTACCCTGGTGGTCTCCAGAGCTACAGAGGCTTAAGGAGGAGGTGCACAGGAGAAGGAAACTCTTCCAGCGGACCTGGCGCTCCCGGCCGGCAGCGGAAGTGGAGGCACTAAGACAGAACTTCCGGGACGCAAGGAATCTGTACACTGCAACCATACTCCAGCGTACGATGCGCAATTGGGAACACCTTGTTTCTACCACTGGGAATGCTAACCACCCCGGGGTGTGGTATACAGAGTAACCCAAAACAAACTCCCCAGAGATGAGACCATACCAGCGACGAGGACACAGCAGGGTACTTACACCCGGACCTGGCAGGAAACAATTACTAACATCCCGCTTTAGGTGGTGGTTCTTCTACTCTCCTGGTTCGCTTTATTAAGTACTGTGGCACAGCACCTAATATCCAAGATTGTATGCTTCGCATTCGCTTCATTATTTCCAGGGGAGGAAATAATAAAGGAAGAGTAGGCCAGATATCTAGTTTTGATAGCCTTTACATGACTATTTAACCCCTGTCTTGGGCAAGGAGTGTCTGGATACTTTCAGCGTTCGTTGTCGGTCTCAGTCTTGAAAGGAAAATTCTTTCCCGGGTCTGGACTGCCCATATATTGTAGATCTCTTCAAGTCTTCGCGACTGGGAGACAGAGGCAGGTTCGCGGGGACCAAACATTTTTGGGTCTTGGGTTAGTATTCTGTTCATCAGCGAATCCGCTGTAAAACCTCATTGAGAAGAATTAGTAATTTGAAAGTTACAGCCGGAAATTTGAGCATGTGAGTCCATAACATCTGGTTGGCGCAGAGAAGCTACAGGTATATAGTTCAACCTCTCCCTGTTTTGATTTGAAGGATCTCTCATCTCCATACTGTAGTTACTGTGGTGGAGCAGGTTCATAACCTGAGCACTGTGTCTCTCCTAGTCCCTTCTGCTAAGTTGGTAGATAATAAATTCACTGGGAGTCGTACTCTTATCCTGGGTATAGGGACCGGCAGCATCCGAGGATGATCGCACTCATGGGGATGAGAATGCGAAGATGCGCACCCAGTGGGTTCACCTTCTCGAGTGGAGCTGTGTTCTGCCGAGTTGATCTGTATGCAAATATGGCTGGTAACGAAAAGCTGAAGCTTTTGCTAATAGGCAGATGTAAACAACCCTGATGTTTCTAAGGAATAAAGTCGGTAGAGTTGGACTACAACTACAACAAAAAACTTGGATGAAAAGTGAAATTTTTAAAAACTGTATTTCAAATTTCGATAGAAAGATGACAAAAGAAAGCAGAAAAATCGCGTTGATTTTCGACAACTGCCCTGCCCACCTTCACTTGGTAATTTCGAAACTTCAAGTGTGAAGCTTGTTTTCTTCTCTCCTAATTCCTCGCCTAAACTTCAGCCAGTGCACCAAGGCATTATCAAGAATTTGGAAATGCGTTACCGAAGGCGCATACTGAGAATAGAAACCAACCAACCTATACATTCTGTTATTGATTTGCGGATGTGCATATCGGAGTTGGCGAACGTGTGGAGTAAATATGCGACGGAAACAACGATTAATAATTGTTTCGCAAAAGCAGATTTTGTTAAACGCCAATTAACAGCGATGAGAGGAATGAACTACTACAAGATATTGAGTAATCTTGGGAAGAAATCCAAGCGAGAGGTTTGGTCAGTGGACTAATTGTTCTTGACAATTTTTTAGGAGTTGATAATGATGTCATAGGAACTGAATATCCGAGTGACTCTCAACATTTTGGAGAGTATTTAAAGAACTAGTGACAATATCGACCTTGAGTTGAATGAAAATGAGGGCAATATTAAATCTTCCAAACATAAAATGTTGGCAGCATTTGAAACTTTGCGTCGAGGCCTTCAGTGTGAAGATAATACATTGGTGTTCATAGAAAGTTCATCAGCTAGAAATTTCACATTTCTAACCCTTTTTCGCGATGGTATGTACATTAATGACTAGCAACACAGATAGAAATATAAACAAAAGATATTTATTAATAGTTAAGGCAAAGCTAACTAATATTTGACAGGTGCTCTCAAAATGTTACAAAATGAGCATTTGCAACATTTATACAACAGTTTTGGAAAAACACGTCAATTATGGCTGAAATGTTATCAGACACCTTCAGTTTGCTTCAGTTAATCATTTTAAATGGAAAACAAAATGAACAGTTCAACAGGTGCAAACTAATATTTAGTTGAACCGCCTCTGGCCCTGATGACAGCAGCACACCATCGAGGCATTAACAAGATCAATTTATGAAGATAATCAACTGATAGTTCGTGGTTCCAAACACGAATTATGGCTTCCTGAAGTTCACGACGGTTCTTTGGTTTCTTTCTGGCAACTGCAGATTCCACACGATGCCAACAGTTCTCTATAGATTCAGGTCCGGGATGTTTCCTGGTCAGCTAAGAGTTGTAATGGACCGTTCTTCCAACCATTTTTTCACCTGTAAAAAATGTAAACACACTACTGTCGAACTTCTAATGTAGAAATGAAGCTAAAGTAATTACCGAAATGCCTACTTCTACTTTTCGCCAGATGACAAAGAGCAGAGTCGTCCTGAAAGATACATTTACTTGGCAGGTTGAAATGGTTTCTAATGGTTGGCAGCGAAATGCCTTCCAATATAGAACCTTTTATAAACTGCAGGTGGCCTACTCCCCGATGCGAAATGCACCCCCATATCATTTGGCTGGTAGGGAATTTCACTGTAGACCCCATACAGTCTGGAGGGGTGATTCACTTTCTTTTAACACCATACAATGGTTTGTCTCCCATCAGAGCCATACAGGTTGAATTTCTTCTCATCCGCGAAAATAACTGATTCCAATAACTGGCTTGGAGGTCCATTTGACATGCTCCTTACACCAAATTAATCTTTTTTTTTTTTTTTTTTTTTGTGTGAGGAGAGGCTTCCACTTCAAAATTGGACTTGTAGCCCGTCGTCCTAACGACGGGCTACAAGTCCAATTTTGAAGTAGTAGTAGTAGTAGTGGCATGTGATGCAAGAAAGCAAGTGTATGAGCTTATGCAGCATCAGCCAAAAAAAAAAAAAATCACACCATTCCCTCCAAATGCCTGTCCAGTTCCTCCTTAAATTTATTCAACCTATCAATTTCCACAACGACAGATGGAAGTTTGTTCCAGCAATTAACCACCCGCTGGCTAAAGGAAAATTTCCGCACATATATTCTACATCTGGCTTTTCTTAATTTGAATTTATGCCCCCTTAGGTTCGTAATCTGAACAAGTGGAAGGATCCCATCAGAATTCAGCGTGCTCAACCCATTCAAGGCCTTATATACCTCAATCAGATCACCACGCAGGTGCCTAGTCTCCAGCCACTGCAATTTGTAGAACTTAAGCCTCTCTTGGTAAGAGGATCCCATCATTCCCCTCACCAATCTTGTTGCCCTTCTCTGTACACACTCAAGTAAATCTACATCCTTCCTAAAATTAGGCCTCCAGATCTGTACGCAGTACTCAAGGCGTGGCCTGACCATTGCCTTATACAGAGGGATAATCACCTCCTTTTTGCTGCTAGCAAAATTCCTATATATCATTGACAAAACCCCATGACCTGCCCTAGCAGACTGTCTGCATTGCTCAGAAAACTTCATATCTGACTGTACAATTACTCCTAGGTCTTTTTCATTTTCTACCACCTTAAGTGTAGTACCACACAGTTGGTACGTTTCTCTGCGGTTACTTCTACCCATATGCAGTACTTTGCATTTGTCAAGGTTAAACTTCAGTTGTCACTTCTTAGCCCATCTGCCCAAAATTTTGCGCCAGTAAAATCAAAATCAAATCAAATCAATCTGCCCAAATTATCTAGATCCTGTTGCAGTTGCAGTAACAGTCAGAAGTGGCGTCTTCTGACTGTTACTACACTTGCTACGACTCCTGTATATTCTTACCATTCTCTTTTCAGCTCAGACGAAGAAGCTTTACGGTTTTAAGGCATAAGCGCTTCAAAACGCGGTGCAGTTTTGGCGTAGAGAATCGTTTGCGCCCGGTTCCTTTTTTCCTATTGGCAAAACCAGTATTCTTGAGTTTGGAAATAAATCTACTCACTGTAGACTGATTATAAGACATTCTATAAGCAATATCACAGGAAGAACATCCTTCCTCACGTAAAGCAACAGTAGCACTCTTTCTTCGTTGCGTCAACTGCACGTAACTCGCCATCCTGACACAAGCAAGGAATGACTGCAACTCTTGCAGAGCGTGCTTATATAGATGAAAGTAACAGCTGATGCAATATTAGGTCATCACCTACGCGTGTCAATCTTATCTGATGCAATCTGTAAGAAATATTGCCGTATACATACGTTGTTTGGACGACAATTACAATTTTAAGGGGTGATGCACTTTCTTTGAACACGAGTGTATATTTGAGTGTTTAAACCCGGGCTTCTCAACTGGGGTTCCGCGGAACCCTAGAGTTCCGCGAGAAATCTTGATTGAAAAAAAAAAAAATAATAATAATAAATAATCATCATTTTCTGAACTTCGTGCACCGCCCGATGCTAGCACTCACAGTGATGGACAGTGATCGACAGCCCCGTTAGCAATTTCGTTAGAGGTCTTTCAGCTGCGTATGTCAGTGCACAGTAGGACTATGTTCATTTGGTTGAGTACATTGTCAGTTTTTGACGCGAGATAAGGGAGGCCGTTGATTATTAGTGAGAGCTATATTGCACAGAGGGGTGGACGGTAGGATGGTGACGTCGGCCTCTCCCTCCCGAATTTCCTCCCCCAACTGCTGTTATTGTAAACGTTGCAGAATGTGGAATGTGTAGTTTAGAAGTGAATTGTATTGTGAAGTTTTCGTATTTTTATTTTAATAGCATTTGTGTTTTACTAATATGTCTGACGGTCCAATGTGGCATTTTTGAAGACGATGTGTGAGATGGAAGAGGAGGATTGTAGGCCTACGGACAATTCTGATAAGGTTAGTGATGAAGAGTTAGTCTTCTTAGTCATTTCACTCCCCTAGTGCAACAAAAGACACAAAAAAGTCCGTTTTTACAATGAAAGATACTTATAAATGAGTTTTACATCGGCCGGTAACCAAAGTTGTCCTATTCCATTGTGCTTCATCTGTGGCAAACAACTTACAAATGCAGCAATGGCTCCAGAAAAATTGAAATGACACTTAACCACAAATCACAGCCATTTGACAAGTAAAGGTGCTGATTATTTTAAACAGCTATTGGAATCTCAAAACAAAGTGTAAAGCTTTTGTTAAAAAAGTCACATTCAGTGAAAAGGCTCAGGAAGCAAATTATTTAGTAGCAGCATTCATTGTCCAGAAAAGGAAGTGTCACACAGTTGGTCAGAACCTAATAATGCCAGCATGTAAAATTATAGTGAGTAAAATGCTAGGACAAGATGGAGTACGAGAAATTGAAAAGGTTACACTCTCAAACAGTATGATAAGTCGAGGTACTGATGACTAAACTGAAAAACAACAGCTTCTCTATCCAGGTTGATGAGTCAACAGATTTCACCAATAAACGTCTTGCTATGACATTTGTGAGGTTAGTAAATGATGGTGAAATTCCAGAAACTTTTTCTGCTGCAAAGAGCTGCCCAAAACAAGCAAAGACCAAGATATATTTAGTGTTTTGTCATCATATCTGGAAACAATAGGTCTGTCTTGGAGGGACTGTGTTGGCTCTGCACTGATGGTGCTCCATCAATGGTTGGCTCCATTAGAGGTTTCGCCTTTCTTGAAAAAAAAAAAAAAAAAAAAAGAAAATCCTGACGTTGTCACAACACACTGCTTTCTTCACAAACAGATGCTGGTGTCAAAAACTCTTGGAGATGAAATGAAAAAAAGTTTTGTATGTTGCTACAAAAATGGTTAACTTTATTAAACAAGACCAGTTCACTCGAGAATTTTTAAAAAATTCTGTGGAATCCTGGACAAAGAGCACATAAATCTTCTGCTACACACATAAATCCGGTGGCTTAGCAGAGGAAGAGTTCTCAACAGGGTGTTTGAGTTGAAAGGTGAATGGCAGGAGTACTTTCTAGAAAATAGTAGGCCAGATTTTGCTGAGTGCTTTGAAGATGAAGAATGGCTGCAGAAACTAGCCTATTTAGCAGGCATTTTTCCTCACATGAACCAGTTGAACAAGTCTCTGCAAGGCCCTGAAAGAGAAAATGTTTTGACTTCAACTGACAGGATTCTTGGATTTAAAAGGAATCTGAATGTTTGGAAAAATGCTGCAAAAGGAAATCTTGAAATGTTTCCACTGCTGTTTGGGCTTGAGATTGAGGAAGGATATCAGCAAGTCTTATTGAAAGCCACCTGGAAGAATTGCAGAACAAAATTGAACAGTATTTTCCATCATTTTCAGCACAAGTGTATGACTGGGTGAAGGACCCTTTTTCTGAATCTTCTGCTCAGCCTGAGAACTTGAATTAGAGAGAAGAGGAAGAACTTTTTGAGCTGCAGTCTGATCGTACACTTAAGATAAGATTTACTGATCTGCCCCTAGACAAGTTCTGGATATTTTGAAAGAAGAGTATCCTGCCATTAATAGGAAAGCAATGAACATTTTGCTGCAGTTTTAAAGTACTTACATGTGTGAGCAAGCTTTTCTGGTTTAATAAGCATCAAGAACAAGGAAAGAAATCGTTTCATTTCAGTTGAAGTTGAATCCATGTGTGCTTATCTCAAGTTCGACCCAGAATTGAGTATTTGTGCAGTAAAAAAAACAAGCACATGTTTCACATTAAAGGGGTAAATTTCATTCTTTACTTTTATTTTCAAAAATAACACTTTATGCACAATATCGGTCTATAAAAGATCAAGGAACCAACACATGTGTATAATAATTTTGTAACTGCTAGGCCTATATTTGAGCTTGGATCATGTCACTCAGTAAGAAAATGTTTTTTTTTTTTCAAAGTCTTGTATAAAATTGGTCTTTTTTTATTTTTATTTTTTTTATTTTTTTTTTTATTATTGTATTTTTATTCATATTGCTTTGGCTTATGGTTTTAGTAGCTTTACTATTCAACATTGTCATTAAATTTTCATGTCATAAAAAACATTAATTAAAATCAGTTTACAACCTTTATTTAAATTAAATCTGCCAAGCCTACAGCTCAACTATCTGTTTTATTTTGTTTTGAAAGGTTGGCTAAAAAGTCTTTTTCAGTTTTAAATAGGGGGAAACTACTCTTGCACATACCATGCCTCATTAGCATCTTGTATAGTAGAAAGGCCTACCAGCATAAGATAAAATAATCAAGTAAGAAATTTAAAAAAAAAAAGGAAAAACTGAAGTTTCCTCTACCTACACTACTGACTTACATTACAGTTGATATCCTTTGTGGAGAGGGAGAAACCACACAAAAAGAGTAGGCTAATAAGTTGGCCAAAATAAACAGGTCCACAGAAAAATATCATTCTCTACTCAAAAGAGCATTGACAAATATTATTGGATTATTATATCTACAACTGACTGATCACGCTAACGTTCCGTGAGCTGTAGATATAATTTTTATGCAGGGGTTCCCCGAGACCTGAAAATTATTTCAAGGGTTCCTCCAGGGTAAAAAGATTGAGAAAGGCTGCTTTAAACAAAGAACATTTTTATGAATGTGTACAGTAAGCTCCAGTGTACAACATAAAATAACCAAATATTTTACTAAATAATTGTTAAAAGTGTACTAATATTGTGCGCATCATGTAAGTAGTCATTTCTTAATATGTACGTATTAATAAATTAATTGTTTTAAAATGTTAGAAAATTTATTCTTTTCCATTTATTTCTGAGTTATTTCTCATCTTTTACTGTATTTCTGAATTTTGAATTACAGTATCTTTTATTGTTAAACGATATTTCCGTTTAACGAAACATCGATTTCGTTATATAGAAATGCGACTGTATATAACTGATCAAAAAGCACGAACCGAGAACATTCAATTTCTGCGCATATTCCGTATAGCATATTCATTCCTCCAACCAGGACATTCAGCAGACAATATCCAATGCTTCAGGTATAACATACTGCATATGGATAGCCTATATGATATGTGTGAAAAAGAAACAAGAAATAATAATTTCCAGATTTCTGTTGGTCCGATTTAGTGAAATTTGGAATGCACGACAAATATATTTTTTAAAAGGTCGAATATAAAATTTCATGAAAATCCGTTGACTGCAAGTAGAGGTGTGTGTTACCTGGGAACGGACGGACGTGGTGAAGACAATAGGGACATTATTCGTATACAATATATGCTAACGCGCCTAAAAAAATGACATAAACAAATTGAACTGTTATTTACATTTTTAAGAGCTAGCCCAGCCCCTGATTATAAGTGTTTACAGATCTAAATAGTTTTAGCTCTTAGTGTAGCTCTTATTCACTGAAATGTGCGTTTCCAAAGAGGCATATTTAGTGATCAACCACTAAATATGCCTCCCAAAAATCCAGAAAATTTTAAAAACCTGGCGTTTTTCATTCCCCTAGGGTTCCGGATTTGAAATATACGTAATTGGTTTGTCTCATAAAATGTTTAGGAGGACATTAGAAATTTTTTTAGGCTTTTTCTGGCATTATTGCTAAAAACATCTTAGGCTTAAAAAAAGAAGAAAATGCTGAAGACATATAACCAGAGTTGTTCGTTGGAATATTTTCAATTTTGAACAGTTACATTATTTTACACTTACACCATACCATAACTTCTCGTGTCTTCGGTTAACATGTGAGGCAACCGGCCTTGGAACACTTCATTTACGTGAAGGCATGAAACATTCTGACCTCCGCATATTCCACACATATCTATCTCTCTATTACCTCCGATAATCCCGTCACAGTCAACTACCTATATAGTAGAAAAAAATATATTGATGAAGTCACGGTAATTAGCAGAATCGTGTACATTCTAAATTTCCGAGTATCTTCCTATAATCATTTAGCATTTTCATGAAGAAATAAAATCTTTTTAATTTTTTTCACTCTTTATTTCAAACATTTTAATTAAAACATTGTATTTACCTTTAAATATGCTATTATGAATTAAGTTTTATGAAATTATTTTCATATTCCTATTAAAAATATGTGTGGAACATCCATGCACAGTGGGGGGAGACAGAAGAGAGGGATGTAAAAGGAAAAAAAGTTTGGGACCCACTATATTATGGTATCACTGCAATATAGTAGCGCGAAAATTAAAGCTATCTGGAGTGCATATCGTTATTAGTTTCTTATTCAACATCAATACAACAAGCTTTCTCTTTTTTTAATATCAGGGAAAAATAAACAGATCATCATCATCAGCCATTTTCCATCCACTGCAGGATGAAGGCCACTCCAGCAACTTTCTAGTTCCTTCTTTTTTGAGCAGTGGCCATCCATTTACTACCCACAAACTCATGAATTTCATCTATCCATCTCCGCCTTTGTCTTCCAGGTTTTCTTCTAGCTCCTGTTGGGTACCATTCTGTTATTTTCTTAGTACATCTGTCATGATGTCTTCGAGCTATGTGTCCTGCCCAAGACAATTTTAGTTCTTTAGTTTTGATAAGAATGTCCTTTACTTGAGTTTGCTGCCTAATCCATGTGTTTCTCTTCTTATCTAACAGTCTGATTCCCAATATAATTCATTCCATTCTTCGCTGTGTAGTTCTCAGCTTCTCTTCCATTCTTTTGGTGAGTGCCCAAGCTTCACTTCCATAAGTCATGGTGGGGGTGTATTTTATGTTTCAGACAAACTGGGATGATATTGCTCTTCATTATGTGACTATATTTCCTGAATGCTCCATTCAAAATTTATTCTTCTCTTGACTTCCAGCCATTTACCTTTATTACAGCTAATACCTTGTCCCAGATAAGTATATGACTCCACCTTTTCAATTACTGCTCCTTCAATCATTATTTCCCTTTCTGCGGCATACTTGTTCATCATTACTTTTGTTTTAGCCATATTCATCTTTAGTCCAAAATCCTTACAAACTGTGCATAACTGATTAAGATTTTCCTCTAATTCTTTGGGATCGTGGCTTATGACCACAATGTCTGTCATAATCTGCAAATCGTAAATGGTTTAGGTACTCTCCGTTCACATTGACTCCTTTCTGCGACCTGTCTAATCTTCCGAAAGCTTCCTCAAGGGCAGCAGTAAACAGCTTCGGAGATACTTTGTCTCCTTGTCGAACTCCTTTCTCGATTTTAAATTTGCTACTGTCTTTGTCTAGTCTAATAAAGGAGGTAGCATTCTCATATATTTTCTTCAAAATCATTATATGTGGGGTATCTATGCCTTGTCTTTCCAGTGCCCGAAACATTGCCTTATGCTGTATGGAGTCAAATGCCTTTTCATAATCCACAAATGCCAGGCATAATGGTGTTTTATATTCATTTGCTTTCTCCATTAGCTGTGATTGATATTACGTGAAGGTGATCCATAGTTGAGAATCCTGTCCTAAAGCCAGCTTGCTCTTTCGGTTGATTCTTATCAAGTATTCTTTCTAATCTGTTAGTAATGACCCTTGTGGACAACTTGTAGATGTGGGATAACAAGCTGATTGGTCTATAATTTCCAATTTCTGATTTATCTCCTTTCTTATGCAGCAAAACTATGATTGCATTATTCCACTGCTTAGTCGTCACACCTTTTCTAATGCACTTTGTGAAGAGCCTTGCCAGTTTTTGTGTTATGTCTCTTCCTCCCAGTTTTCACAACTCTACAGTAACTTCATCTTCTCCCGGGGCTTTCTGATTCCTCATTTTCTGCAATGCATGTTCTACCTCATCAGGATGACGTAGAACATGCATTAAATATCGGGAATGTCGCATGTGTTGCTAATTTGCATTCCATCTTCCCCACGGCTGGCATCATTCCCTCGCTCCTTGTATAATTCTTTATAGTAGTCTTCTGCTATTCGAATTATGCCTTCTCTGCTGTCTATAAGTACACCATCGCTATTCTTCAGTTTCAGTATCATTTGTCTTTCTGTATTACTGCTCATGGCTGTTGATTTAAATCCTTTGTTTTCCCTTAATGTTTGTTCTACTTTTCTTGTGTTAAATCTTCTTATGTCCTCTCTGAGTTTCTTTCTAATGGCTTTGCACAACTCAGTATACTCAATTTTCTCCTTGTCTGTTTATCTTGCTCTTCATTTTTCGCCTTCGATTCATCATAACAAGTGTTTCTTGACTAATTTTTTCTTCTTTGGATTTCTTTTTACCTATAGGTTTCTTGGGCTTTATCACTTTCAGAAAGTTGTAATATTCCTCGTCGATATCTTGGTCCTGAGCAGTCTGCAGAAGCTCAAACTTGTTCTTAAGTTCCAGTACGGCCTCCGTAGCCGAACGGTCAGGGGCTGGAGTGCAGTAGCACACGCTGTTTGAGTAGACCGGGGTTCAAGCCCCTGACTGCTGAATACGGTCGATCTGCCAACCCGCACTGGACCAGCGTGGCAGATTATGGTCCATTTCCCTCAGCATGAATTGTTGAGGACGCTTCCATCATGCAGTGAATTGATAATGGCTGCACTTTACCTTTTACATACTGCTTTTTCTCCTCTTCTGTTATCTCAAAGACCTTTGTATTATTTACTCGAGTCAGTTTTTTTCCTTTCCTTTCCTACATCTATATCAAGTGTGCATCTTACCATTCTGTGATCACTTCCAACATTTACCTTATTCAGGACAGTAACATCATTCACAATATATCTTCTGTTAGTGAGGGTGAAGTCGATTTCATTAGTTGTTAATGCATTTGGACTCTTGTCCACTTTCTGTTCACCCTTTTTTTGAAAAATGTGTTCATTATTGACAATCCTTGGGATTCTGCAAATTCCACAAGTCTTTCGCCTCTTTCATTTCTTTCACCAATTACAAAATTTCCTATAGTTCCCCTTTCTGCGCTGTTTTGTCTTTTTCCAACCTTAGCATTGAAGTTCCCCATAATAATAGTGTAGTGGGTTTTTTTGCTCATCTAGAAGACTCTTAATTTCGGTGTACATTACTTCAACCTCTTCATCATCATGGCTCGATGTTGGTGCATAAATCATTATAACCTTTAGCTTGTACCTCTTAGAACGAACGAATATTATTCGTTCGTTAAAACTTTATGCTGTGTATCTTTTGAAGCTTTGTTGGCATGTACATTTGATGTAAGTAGGGTGTGTTTATAAATGGAGGAGTGACTTGGCAACTTAAGATGTGCTTTTTCGGTTTGTATTGCTTTAGTACGCTAGGGATAGTTAATATATCATTGGTAGGCTCGACGTAGCCCAGTAGTCAGGGGGAGAGTGCTGTAGCACACGATCTATGAATGACCTGTGGTTCAAGCCTGTAACTGCTAAATATGATTAACGATTGTATTCATAATTTACTAATATAATATTGGTGTAAACACGCCATAGACAACTCTTAAACAAAATACTACGTTAATAGTGTGAAGGGCATCATTTTATCTGTATCTCATATTGTGCTCTTACTTCACAA